>NC_142030.1:12667993-12971402 GCF_982192425.1 Myodes glareolus | reverse complement strand
TTCCACAGGATAGAGTGACAGTCCTCACTTCCCATAATGACTCCCTCTCTTTCCCTCTCTTTTAAACAAAGGCAATTATTTTCTTGAAGTTATATGACTTTAAGTCAAAGAACTTCTATGTTGTTCTGTCCTAAAGGAGAAAACAAGGTTAAAAATGAACTGTAGTTGTTATAAAAGGAGCAGCGGGCTGTGTCCCATCACCTGAGAGGAGCGCGGGCCCTTTGTTCTGTCCCACCCGGCTAGCTTACACCCAAAATAACCACATGGAAAATGTATTAATTAAACACTGCCTGGGCCATAAATTCTAGCCTCTTATTGGCTAACTCTCACATCTTGATTCAACCCATTTCTTATAATTTGTATGTCACCACGAGCTCGCGACTTACTGGGAAAGATTCAGCATGTCTGACCTGGCAGCTTCATGGCGGGCAGCTCCCTGTCTCTGCCTCCTTTCTCCCAGCATTCTGTTCTGTCTACTCTGCCTATCTGAGCTGCTGTCCTATCAAAAGGCCAAGGCAGTCTCTTTATTTAACCAATGAAAGCAACATATAGAAAGAAGACCCTCCTACACCACGTAGTGATCCAAGTCTAAAATCGGCTGCCTTTGGAGACAGAGGGAGTAAGAGATAATAACAGGAACTGATAAGGAACTATGTTTTTGGCTTTTTTTTTGTTTGCTTTTTTAAATAGGTCCAGAGTTTCTGGTGAAGATGATGACAGCTTTCTGGAAATAAATACTGATGGTTGGTGCACAAGACTGTGAATACACTTAGTGGCACCAAATTATAGACTTTTTTGTTTTATTTTATTTTGAGACAGGATTTCTCTATGTAGCCCTGGCCATGCTGGAACTCACTATGTAGACCAGACTGTTCTTGAACTCACAGAGATCAGCCTGCTTATGCCTCCCAAGTACAGGGATGAAAGGCATGTGCCACCACACTGGGCTGTGGTCTTAAAATCGATTAAAATTGGGCTGGGTGGTGGTATTGCACACCTTAAATTTGAGGTCAGACTGGTCTACAGAGCTACTCCCAGGACAGACAGGGCTAGGCAAGGAAACCCTTTCTCAAAAAAACAAAACACAAACAAACAAAAAATGAACAAATTAAAATGGGAAAATGGGCACTTTTCCCAAATTGAAAAGTTTGGAAGACCCAAGGAAGATCTGCAGGTGCCTCACCAACCTGTGGAAGGCTGTCCTGTGTTCATTTGCTGTTTTAGTTAGGGTCTCTGTTGCTGTGATGAAACACCATGACCTAATGCAACTTTGGGAGCAAAGGTTTTATTTGGCTTACACTTCCACATTGCTGTTTGTCACTGAAGGAAATCAGGACCAGAACTCAAACGGGGCAGGAACTTGAGGCAGGAGTTGATGCAGAGACCATGCATGGGTCCTGCCTATTGGCTTGCTCTTCACAGCCTACTCAACTTGCTTTCTTAAAGAGCCCAGCCCCACCCAGGGATGGTACCACCCACAATGGTCTAAGCCCCCCCCCCATCAATTGTCAATTAAGGAAATGCCCTACAGTCAGATCTCATGGAGGCATTTTCTCAGTCAAGAACTCTAGCTGGTGTCAAGTTGAATAAAATTAGCTAGGAGGTTAGTTGTAACATGAGGGCATGAGGGCCGGCTTGTTGGGGTACCTGTCCCGCCTGGTACCCCACAGCCGGCAAGTCCCAGAGAAAATCAATCACACAGAGATCTCTATAAGTTATAAAACTGATTGGCCCAGGGCTGGAGAGATGGCTCAGTGGTTAAGAGCATTGTCTGTTCTTCCAAAGGTCCTGAGTTCAATTCCCAGCAACCACATGGTGGCTCACAACCATCTGTAACGAGGCCTGGCGCCCTCTTCTGGCCTGCAGACAAAATACTGTATACATAATAAACAAATAAATAAATATTTTAAAAAAAACTGATTGGCCCATTAGGTCAGGCTACTTCTTAGCTCTTATAACTTATGTTACCCCATTATCCTTATCTACGTTAGCCACACGGGTCAGTACCTTTTCCAGTGGGGCAGCTTACATCTTTCCTCTCCGGCGGTCTGGGCAGAACTGCGGAGGGAGCTTCCTGCTTTCCAGAATACCCCCAGTCTCTTTGCTCCACCTCTACTTCCTGTCTGGCTTTTCCGCCTATACTGCCTGCCTGGCCAATCAGCGTTTTATTAAAATACATGATTGACAGAATACAGATAATTCTCCTGCACCATTTCTCTCTCTCTTTTTTTTTAAACAAAGGAAAATACCCATAGTCCATTTGTTGGGAATGTGGGCGTAGTATTTCAGGCTACTTCCTGCTTTTTGGGGTCGCTGATAATCTTATGGGGACCTAAAGAAAATTTAGAGTTATAATCAAGTCCTGACTGGAGTATCCTGTGAGTCTTGATCATCTCAGGCAGCAAACTTGAATCTGTTCTGGATGTAGAACTCTGTCATCTGGGCCATCTGTTCCTATCGGAGATTTCTCAGGTGGTCTTCCTTTTTCGAACCTGATTTTTCTTAACTCAGAATGAATCCACTGGGCATCAGTGTGACTGTGGAGGAAGTTATGGGAAGTTTTATAGAAACCATACAAAGAAAGTCGTAAGTCAAGACACCTTTTCAATAACGTTGGTGGGCAGATTGGGTAGGCAGATGATGAAAACTGGGGCCCTCTGCGGAGGCCTCGGTTGCTATTCGATAGCTATCTTAGTGGAAGTTGGGAATCTGTCCTACATTCAAAAACAAACAAACAAACACCCCCCCAACCACAAAAACACACACAAAAAAAACTCTACCTAACCCTACCTATGTTAGATCATAGATAGAGGAGGCAATAAATGGGGTCTAATTACAGCCCAAGACAAGTTGTAATTAAACTTCTAGTTGTAATTAGGACTTGCAATATTATACCTCTTCACAATCATTGAAATTTTAACCTGTTAATCAGTCTTTATAGAAGGTTCCACGTAGGGTACAGTTTTGTTCTAGAAACTTTTCTTCACAGTATATAAAAAACTTTCTCATTTTATAGCTGCCTAATTATCTTTACAGGGATGTACCACAGTTTATTTAACCGATTCCCTATTGATGGACAATGTGCTTTTATCTTTACAGTTTCTTTATTCTCAGTATTTGTTTTCTGATTTGTTTATTTATTTTATGCTATGTGTGTGAGGGCTTTCCCTGTATGTACGTCCGCGCTCCACGTGCTTGACTGGTGCCCCCAGGGGCCATAAGAAGGCATCAGCTCCCCCGAGACTGGAGTTACAAGTGGTTGTGAGCTGGGAATCCATCCTGGGTCCTCTGGAAGAGCAGCAAATCCTCTACCTCTGATCCATCTTCCCTCACAGCGCAGGTTTTAACAGAAATTTCTTTCTGTAGCATTGAAGGAGATGAAATGCTCTCTTGTTTGGTTGGCTGATGGCTCTGTGTAAACGTCCCTGGCCAATGTCTAATTTTGTGTTTTAACAGCATCGCAGGCTGGCCTTAATCTCCCCACTGTGGCTGGGGATGGCTAGGGATATCACAGGCACGTACTACCACAACCACACGGATACGAGGGACCAAACCCAGGGCTTCAGGCAATCCAGGCAACTTATTCTGCCAACTGAGCTACAACCCCAGTCCCTGATACCAGATTTCCTACTTCTTCCCTTCCTCCTTCCCAACCCTTTTGTTCCTACAGTGATAGCGAGCAAGGACTTTGGAATATTTAGTTTCTGAGTCGCTGTGCCAGCTAGTGTTCTGTCAACACTGCACAAACTACAGTCACTGGAATGCAGGGAGCCTCAAGTGAGAAAATGCTCAGTAAGACCAAGCTGTAGGCAGGCAAGCCGGGAGTGCATTTTCTTAATTAGTGATTGACGGTGGTGGGCCCAGCCCATTGTGGTGGGGCCTCCCAGGCCCTGGTGGTCTGAATCCTATACGAAAGTAGGCTGAGTCCGCCACAAGAAGCATGGCGAACAACACTTCTTCCATAGCCTTTGCGCATCAGCTCCTGCCGCCAGGTTCCTGCCCTGTTTGAAATTCCTGTCCTGACTTCTCTCAGTGATGAACAGGGCTGTGGAAACATGAGTCAAGGAAATGACCCTTTCTTCCCCAAGTTGCATTTGTCACGGTGTTTCACCATAGCAATAACCACCCTGACTCAGCCAGCCGAGAACGTGTCCTTGGCTAGTGCTGTTAGCCAATGCTCAACCAGGGAGCTTGTTGGAATGTAGATTTCCATCCAGAATGTGGTCTGAGGATCTAGAGTTTGGAGCTGCTCCTTAGGAGCTAAGGCTGCCGGTGTAAGACCCTGACTTAACACAGGGGCTCGTGTGTAACCACACGACTCAGCAAGCTACTTGGCACCAATTGACACGGACTGCCACTTTCTCTGATGAGCACAGCTTGTTAGAATGTTTTTTAAAAGTGAAGTTGGCGAGCCAGTTTATTAACCTACTGAGCCAGTCACCTGTGTTGATGGCTTTATCCTGTCTCTGGCTCAAAAGTGGGGCAAGTAATTTGCTTAACAATCTCAGGATGTCTGTGTCAACTGGTGTCTTAGTTCGGGTTCCTGTTGTTAGGGTTTCTGTCTCTCTGATGAAACACCGTGACCAAAAGCAAGTTGGGGAGGAAAGGCTTTATCAGCTTACACTTCCACATTACTGTGCATCACCAAAGGAAGTCAGGACAGGAACTCAAACGAGGCAGGAGCTGATGCAGAGGCCACGGAGGGGTGCTGCTTACTGACTTGCTCCTCCTCATGGCCTGCTCAGCCTGCTTTCCTATAGAAGCCAGGACCAACAGCCCAGGGGTGGCACCACCCACCAAGGGCTGAACCCGCCCCCATTGATCACTAATTGAGAAAATACCTTACAGTTGGATTTCTTGGAGATATTCCCTCAGCTGAGGCTCCTTCCTCTCTGATGACGCTAGCTTGTGTCAAGTTGACACAAAACCAGTCAGCACAGTGGGTAAGTCACTGACTGTTGTTCCCTCCAACCGGAAGCAACACAGAAGCTCAGAGCCTTCACCACAGGGCTTTTTCTCTTTTAAGTTGTCTCCAGGTCTTGGTATGAATGGGAACTCCTCTCATTGCCTGCATATCTGTCCTCCATGCTTCAAAGCCGCTGCTGTAGGGCAGCTTCCTGAACAACTTGTTCCTCGTGGGAGAGAGCAAACAGTAGTGAGTCAGGAGGAGGAGTGGAGGTTAACTCACCTGAACAACACCTGCAAGTCCGGCTGTACGAGAGAGCCTCAGAACATTGCCAAAGCGTCCGTGCCAGGGCCCGGGGTGCTAGCTTACTGGAGAAATTTTAAATTATATAATTTTAAATATATATATATATATGTGTGTGTGTGTGTGTGTGTGTGTGTGTGTGTGTGTGTGTGTGTGTATAGTTTTTTGAGACAGGGTTTCTCTGTATAACAGCCCTAGCTGTCCTAGAACTAGCTCTTGTAGACCAGGCTGGCCTCAAACTCACAGATATCCACCTACCTCTGCCTCCCGAGTGCTGGGATTAAAGGTGTGCGCCACCACCGCCCAACCAAAATACACTTAGCTTAGACAGGGACTAGAGTAAACCCATGTAGCATTGGAGACTAGTAGCAGAAACCTGCCCTGCTCCTGGAGCTGCTATGGGCTTGTATCACTGTGTGAGCTCTATTCCGTCACTACATCTATGTATTTTCGTGTATGCAGTACGTTCAGGACAATGTGACCGCCTGACATTGCCCCTGGAACAAGCTAGGTAAATTGCCTTTTCCAGATGTGATCCCTGCACTTAGGGTCATAGAATTCAACCCTTTACAGAGCAAGTGCTTCTGATCTTGCTCCAACCCAGCAGAAGAAGAGCTAACCCTGCTTGCCCTTTCTTAGTCTGACAGAGCAGGGGTGTTGTTTTCTCTCGACACAGAAGGTGCGCCCCAGCTTTCCTAGTTCCTAGTTCCCTCAACACAAGAGCGCCCCAGCTTTCCTAGTTCCCTCAACACAGAAGGTGCACCCTGGCTTTCCTAGTTCCTATTTCCTATTTCTGCTGCTACTCCACAGACTCAACAAACCAGAGCCTGACAAGTGTAGAAGGAATTGAAAATACAGAAGAGGGACCAACAAGATGGTTCAGTGGGCAAAAGTGTTTGCTGTATGAAGTTAAACCCACGAGTTCAATTCCCAGAATCCACGTAAAGGCAGAGAGAGAACTAGTCTGCAAACCCGTCCTCTGACCTCCACACACGCAATGTCCCACGTTATGCACCGGCTCGGTGGAAAGCACATTCCCATATATACCAAATAAACAAGATAAGCAACCAAAAGAACGAAGGCCGAGGGTCAACAGAATGGTTCAGTTGGTCAAGGCACTTGTTGCATGCACCTGACGACCTGAGCGAAATCGCTGGGACCCATTTAAAGGGGGGACCTGACTCTATAAAGTTGTCCTCTGACTGCCACACCAAAGTTCACCTCTTGGTCAAGTGTTGAGTTTGAGGCCAGGATGGGATACATGAGACTCTGTCTCAGAAGAAAAAAAAAGTTGAGATCTACAGTTGTGTTTATATGAATGCCATTTCCTTAAGTGCATTTTGTTTTGGCATGCTGGAGACTGAACTGGGGCCTTGTGCATGCATGTACGTTATCACTGAGCAGTGTCTCCAGCACTCTTACTTAGAGATGGTTTTACTAACTTGCCTAGAACTCAGTCTGTGGCCAAGGCAGGCAGTGAACGTATGACCGATCCTCTTTTCGTCAGTCTCCTGAGGTGCTGGGATCACACACCTGTGTTACAGGCCTGGCTTGAAGCTCATCCTTGATCTATGTTTCCTTTCTAATGTAATTTATGCTTTTAGCTCTGACATCCACCCCTTCGGTTTTGTGTCCTTTACTTTCCTCTCATTTTGCTCTGAGATGATGCACTTTGAAATGAGATGATCATCTAGGATAGACCCTGCGGGAGTGACTTCAGAAATTAACCAGGGGGAACTATCATAGCGTAGGGTTTGCTTCGATATTGGGGATGGAAACCAGAAACCAAACTCTAAACACTAAGCCTGGGCTCTTCACCTGCCTGTTTTGGGATTTTGAGTCAAGATCTTGCAGTGTATTCCAGGCTGGTTTCAAACTCATGCCCTAATCCCAGAAGGCTAATTCAGGATTGCTGTTGAGTCCAAGGTTAACCTGGGCTACCTAGTGCACTTCAAGGTAATGTGGGCTACAGAGTTAGACCCTCAAAATAAACAAAATGAAACAAAAACTACACTGAGATTCTATCTCACTCATCAGATTGGCATCAAGAAAGAGAAAATAACAAATGTTGGCAAGAATGTGAGGGGAAAGGAGCTCTTCCACACTGTTGGTAGCTTCTGTGGAAAGGAGTGGGGAGGGCCTAGAGAGATGGCTTAGTGTTTAAGAGCACTGACTGCTCTGGATTCTCAGCCCTCATATGGAGATCAATTTTGTAACTCATTTCAGAGGAACTGATGCCCTCTTCTGGTCTCCATGGGTACTGCATGGAGCACAGACATGCAGGTGAAATACCCATACACAGAAATAAAAACAAATCTCAAATTAACAACAACAACAACAAAACCAAAAACCGAAAATAGGACTACCATACAATCTATCCATACCACTCTTAGGCACATACCTGAGTCGGGTCACTACAGAGACACCCACATTTATCTTACTTCACAACAGCTAATGAAAGGGAGAAACCTGGTATCCATCAGTGGATGAATACAGCAAATGTACATAAGCACCAAGGACCTTTACTCAACAGTGAAGGATGCAGTTGTGTTCTCTGCAGAGCTGGAGATCATGTTAAGTGAAATAGGCCAACCTCGCACCCATGATTTCTGTGCGGAGTCCAGGAAAGCAAAGGACAGGAAAATTAAAAGGGGGGTGCTAAGTGGAAGGAAGTGGTGAAGGTCAAGGAGGGTAAGATTAACATAGGGCTGAATACATCAATGTGTACTGTATGCATGGAAAAATAAATATGAAACCTCTGTATAGTTTATACTAACCCCAAATGATCTGTATGAGTCCAGCTCAACAAAAATTCTTGTGTTGGGAGCAGGAAGAATTTTGAAAAAAAGTGCTGTTGTTCCTCCTTGGCAGGGCTTAAGAACTTACGGGCCCTGCTAATAGACTAGCAACGTATACCACAACAACCAGAGCTTTTGGTGGCCTTGGACTGAGAAGTCAGCAAGTCTTTTACTTGTACACCTTGGGGAAACTACTGTCAGACCACTCCATGACAATGCCTCCAAGCCTAGTCCTTTTCCCAGCACTGGGGATTGAACCCAGCACCTTGCAGATATATACTAATAGACAAGTGTTCTACTGTCCTTTATCCCCAGAGCTCCTGGCCCTTTCTCTGTTAATTCTCCCACCAGTGGCTTTGCACCACTTGCTTTGATTGAGAGGGTATCTGGAACGACCATCCACATGGCATCTCACTGCTCCCGCACTTTTTAGAATGGTGTGTGGCACAGCAGGGAGCCAAGCTTCAGGCAGGTGATAACCCCCCCCCCCCCGGAATTCTCATCCTTGTCTCAATGCTGTGGACGTGGTGCTCACAGGGTTCAACCACCCCATTGGTTCAACCACTCAGAGTCAAACCTGCTCCGAGCGATGTGTGAACACAGGGCAGTGGCTCAGGACAGTAGCTACTGAGATACTATCTGTCTCTGGTTGTTCCAAACTCTGGTCGTGAAATAAAGAAACAAGTAGACCTGGTGACAACACATTTATTTCTGTGCCCTGCTGTGTGACTGGGAGGGGCTTTTTTTCACCTTCCCATAATTGATTAGGTCACAACAATGAAAATTCCAGAAGGTAAACTAGTGGTTTATTGTCGCTCATGAGCATAAGTAAACAGACATATGGTACCACATAAAGGAATCTTCAACACGTTAAACCTTTTGGCAGTATGAATCACTAGACTTTGGCAATAATAGCCTGGTTGGATTCCTACGCTAAAGCATGTGGCTATCTTCAGACACAGCGGTAAAAGGTGGATTTAGTGCTTGAGTTTCAGAAATATAACTAGGATTGTTAGGAAATTGGGAAAAGCCAACATCACTCAAGCTTGCCTTAGTTCTCGGCTGTGTGATGCGCAGCCGGCGGCCACACTCCACCAGCAGTGGTCACTGTTGCTTTATAGTGCTTGTTGAAAACAACTTCCTGCAGATGGTAGGCTCTATGTTTTAAGTAGTTTTAACTGAACGTCTTGTGTCCAAAAGAAACTCATGCAGGTCTCAAGCCAAAGCATAGAACAGTGAATTTCCTGTTAGAACCAGTCACTTCCAGGCAGCCGTGTCACTTCCTGTGTCCCTTTCAGGTCTTCTCTTCCTGCTTTGAAATCTCACAGTGTCTACTTTCTGAGGGTTCAGTTTAAGAAAAAAACAGGTAGTCACCGCTAGAAGAGGATCTAGGACTGGGCTGACCACCAAGGATGAGGTTTACACTAAATTAAAATGTTACGCTGTTGGAAACTGAGGGGACACGAGTTCTCAGCTCCTACAAAGTATTATGGCTAAAGAAGCAGAGAACTCAATGAGGAAGGCAGCTAAGGAAACTAACTCAGCACAGAGAAATGATAGGATTAGTGCCGTCTTAGGAATGAGCTCACCAACTAGGAACGGGCAGCACACAGCATTTCTTTGGAGGTTAAAGTGCAGGCTATGAAATGGCATAGAAAACAGTGCATGAAACAGTGCAACCCCACGGTGCCATCGTTTCCGTTCATGGCGCATAGCCTATTTCTTGTACGTCCACTTTCTCTAAAAACCCAGCTGCAGTGACACCTTTTAGGCATTAAACTGTTTTACCCATTCTTGGGCTACATAGAATATTTTAACATTTCAACACATAGACTAGTAGCACATACCTCTTGAAACTACTAAATTAAGGCAAGCCCCTGTGAAGTTCAGTACTCCAAAAACATGTTTTACAAAAAAAAAAAAAAAAAAGTTGATTCTAAATCATTGGCTTTTGACTTGGGGTACCCCAATAGTCTACAACAGTAAGGTTACTGTTAATTGCCCCCATTACTGCCAGGCTCTCTACATCAGAAGGGAAGTCTGAAGAGCGTCGTGACCACGCTGGAAACAGTTGAGCAGTCAGTGTGGGAGGTGAGCAGGGCTCTGCGGGCCAGGGGCCAGTCCTCTTCACCTCCCATCCATGTCTTGTCATGTTTGTATGCCTGTGTGTAGTGTGCACCATGGGTGAACTTATACATGGGAATGAGTCATTCACACAGAGGAACCACTTCTCGGTGGGGATACTTTCTGAAATGTGCTGTCAACTACCCACAGCAGGTAAGCTTCTGCCAGGAAATGCAAGATGTCTCTCTCAGGAGGCGGGCAAGTTTTCCCATGGCAAGTCAGTTTTAGCTATTAATAATGCGTGCTTTGGAAAACTCTAAATGCTACTATGCTATTCCAAAGCACTGTATTAAGTGGAGAAGACAACTGCCTGACCTGTGTTAGTTACTCCAAGGAAAGCTCAAGACAAGCGGGCTGTAGTACTTTATTCTCATAGTTACGGATACTCATGATGCAAGTGCAAATCTGATGGGCAGACCACAGGCGTGCGGCAGACATGTCCCTGTACCTTCTTACTGTGGATGCTCACTGTGAAAGCCAGGCATTCACATCAACTAATGGAAGACTGGTGATTACATTTAGGCTAGTTAGATGTAGTTTGAAAGAAACTTTTAATAATTATTGGAGAACTAATTTGAGGCTTATTTCTTTGATGCATAAGGATTATACTCTGAAAACCTGTACTTTGATGCTTACCAAAGTCTTCTTCTACCACAACGGTAGACTAAGAAAGTCAAGCTCTGAGTGCCCAATAGGCCTCCTCCAAGGCTACGGTGATATGGCTACATCCTAGAACTGCAAAAGTGAGACCTGCTGAGAAAACAAGTTCTAGACAAGGACCGTTATGGATGACCTGGGCTGACAAATCTTTTTAGGAAACTGTTTATTTTAAAATTACCTTACCAACAAACCATGAGACACTTGGATGCCATGTTATGTATTCTCACTGAAACACACTACATCGTAAACGGACCTTCAAAGCCAGACTTGAACGAAACCCAAGGGCACGATCATGAGGGGACAATATTAAGAATGGGTAGGAAGAGTCACTTGGTGAAAGTGTCCTAAAGGATGCAGGAGCAGGACACATCGTGTTGGACGGATGACACCCTTGTGCTTCCCTCCCACTGCGGGATTACCAAACCTTAGTTTTCCACAGGTGTCAACTTTCACCTGGTAAGGGATAGTTTTAACTATCTCACAGCTAAATTACTATAAATAACTGAAGCCCAAAGCAACAGATGGTTAAAAGAACAAAACTACATAATTTAGTACATTAAAATAAAAATAGGACAGTGATTGTTGGATGTTTCAAAAATATACAACAGGGAAAAGAACCATTTTACACAATTTGGAGAGTGTGAACCACTCAGAAGGTTGGACAGTGCAAGACACACTTTTCCAGTTACGAGCTCAAAACAGAGTGCAAACAAATCTAAATCTTTAGATCGCGGGAGCTCGGAAAACTAACGGTTCTGTCAGAGTTATCACAGGAGCTCGAAAGTGGTATTCAAAGGCTTCGGCAAAGCCCTTAGATATGAAATAATCAAACTAATTTCACGGCACATTTTCTTCAATGAACTTTCCTTCAGTTGGGTCCCTATTCGTCATGGTTGACCCATGAGCACAGTGACAAGTCAGCCTCATGACTGCTTCCCAGAGGTCTGATGTCTACAGAAAGAGGCTTGGATTTGGGGTTCTGTCTTGGCCAGTGTACCTGAACCCTACAGAGAAGAGACACATCAATGGGCTCTACAGTCTCTTGTGCCTGCGAAACCGGAGGACAAATGGACCGGCAATTCTCCCCTTCCAGGCAAGCCGCTGCAGAGGAAGACAGTAAGCGAAGGCGCAGATCTACAAGTGGTGCAGAGGTCAAGATGGACACCAGTGCAAGAGCTGACTAGGCAATGCATGCACCCATCCATGCAGATGTAGGCCATGGCCCCAAGGAAAACTGAAAGCATGTATCTAAAAACTGGAAACATCCCTTGCCAGTAGCTTATAAAAATATAGTCAGTACTGTAGAGCCCTTCTACAGCAACACTCTGTGGGCCTTCCCTTACCCACCGCTGCAACAGCACAGTATTAACTACTTAGACATTCCAGACAAAGGTCACTTATAACAAACAAAAAGTCAACCTTTTTTTTTAAAAAAAAAAAAAAAAACAAGATAGTGTCCATTTAAAAAGTAGATTTTTTTTTCTTTCAAGTGAACAGGACATCTTATGTATTAAACTTAACTTTGAGTCTGTCAAGAATGGTTTGTTAAAATCCGTATGTAATGTGCATATATGCTGAAACAGACAAACTTAACACATCACCTGCACAGGAAAAACGTTAGCTCCCAAAGATGATAGCATGGGTCTGGTTAGTACAGATCTATTGCAGAGTAAGAGGTTCTCTGCATCAGCTCCACCAGAGAAGCGCGAGAAGGGACGCCAACCACAAGAGCCAAGTGTAAGTTGTGTTTTGATCGCCTGGAAGCCTAAGGGACACCACGTTGCTCCAGTATCCTGACAGGAAGAGCTGCTTAAACTCCCGGCCACAGACATCTTCCCCAGAGCTACAGCCACATTCCAATTTACTTCCTGTTCCGAAGTCGTTTGGATTTCCTAAGAGAGTCTATGGCTTCTGTCGCCTTCCTTCGTTTCCGAGGAGAGTCCTCACCCTGCCCAGAACCTGAGGATGTTCCTACTGCACTTTCCATGACTTCTCGAAGCTTCCGTTCCAGCTCTGCCAACCGTGCATTCTGTTCACCTATGATCTGGGTCTGCTCTAGCAGTTTCTGGTCTTGGTCTTGAAGCTGTTTCTGCTGCTCTTGCACTTTGGTGCGGAGCTCAGAAATGTCACGCCTGAGGACAGTCACGCCAGCACCATTGGTTTTAACCTGCTGCTGAAGCTTGGTGACCTCCTGCCTCGAAGGGTTCTGCTTGGAGAAGAGCTGCATTGTTGTCAGTGCTGCAGATGGTCCGGGAACTGTGGAGAAAGCATCTGAAGGGTTAATCATTTATGTTCCCTACTGGGAACACTTCAGCTTACTTTAGGTTTTTGGGTTTATTATAATAAAAATTCACTTTAAGTCAGTAGTTGTGGTCTCATGCAAAGAATTAGCCATGAAATGGATCTAGAGAGCATAATTTAAGCAAAACAAACAGAAACAAACAAAAAACTGAGACACATGCCAAGGGGAGCTGCTGTGCTGTGGTGTACAGCCATGTTTCCAGCACTCGAGAGGCCAACATAGGCTATACAGAGTTGGTTGCCAGCTTGGGGTACAGATACATAGTGAGACCCTGTCTGCAAAAGAAAAAAACCAAAAAGATACCTGGAGGGGAGCCCATGAGTCTTCCAGACACATCTGATCCTGGTAATTTCCTCTTCAGAATTGGAACAATCTTCTCATCAAAGTACTCCATGGCCATGGAGGAGATATCCCGTAACTCCTGTAGCACTTCATGGGCTCGCTGAGGGGCTCTGGTAGAATTGACGTATCTCAGTACACGGTAAATCTCATCAATCACCTACAGAATGAATCTTGTTAGCACTTTATAAAGTTGTAAAAAAGAGATCAGCTAAATAGTAGAGAGGGGGTGACAGCTGCTGTGAAGACTCAGAGCATTTAACTCAGGAGCTCAGCACGAGCATTCACAGCACAGGCTCTGCACCTACACAGCACTTTATGCCTAGACTTAGCAAGCATCCTTACTGCATCAGGGCATTGTGTTAAAGCTAGAGTCAGAACAGACTACACCCCCGTCCTAAGGGAAATCGGAACAACCAGGGAGACACATGAGTATACACCATACAACAAGAGCCACATGCACTGCTAAAGAAATTAGGATTGAATGCAGACATTACATTCTGCATGGAGTAGTGGCAGGGAACGGTGACCCAAGTCTATACTCAAACCTGATTCTGTTCCCAAGCCCCAAGAACTCAGTCTGACTCCTCTTTCTCTTGTGCACTGCCACCATATGCTCTACCCCTTAAAACTTTGTTTTTCTAAGAGTTGACACAGTGTGGCCACACTTTCTCATCATTACCAAAGGGCAGCAGAATGTCCTTTTCTATTTTAATTGCAATGGGGAAACTGAAGGCATAACGTCAATGAAAAAGAAACAAGTGCTTACCACACTGGTTTCTAACCCTCTCCTCTCCTACTTAAATAGTAACTGAACATCCTTAGTCAAGCATGCTCTGAGCTTTACGCCCTGCCAGGGTATTGTTCACACACTGTAGCTTCAACACAGACCTGAAAACAGCGATTCACATCTTTGAAGACCACAGTTCAAATAATGTCTGTTGCAATGGACTCTATCTCACAAGAACTGGGGGCTATTAGCCAAACCATTATGCCATCATAGTCTCAAACCTCCCTGAATATCATTTTCCTCTCGCTGCATTCATTCCAACTCTAGGTCAGTCTTGTAATCTGCCTTGTCTTTTTGAATCAGAATAAACACACACAGAATCTAGCCTAGTAGTACCTGGACAAAGCCTAGCCCTTAATGTTTTCTTGATTCAAGATCAAGGTGCTGATTCCTGATCAGTCTAGAATGACTTGTACAGTAAGTATCGGCAAAATTAAACTGTTAGGAGGAATGGTCCTTTGTATAAACATAAGATGACTTCACTGAAGTAGTGGCCAGTTCTGTGGGCAAGGACTGACTACGAATGAATCAAGTAGTCAAAGGCACAACCAAAGAACCAATGGCTAGTGCTATATTTTTCTGCCATTACTATTCCACACAGAACTCATGGTAGAAGAAAATTAACTTTTTAGCAGGGTGGTGATGGTGCATGCCTTTAATTCCAGCACTCGGGAGGCTGAGGCAGGTGGATCTCTGTGAGTTCGAGGCCAGCCTTGTCTACAAGAGCTAGTTCCAGGACAGGCACCAAAAACTACAGAGAAACCCTGTCTCAAAAATCCAAAAAAAAGAGAGAAAATTAACTTTTTTCAATAACTTATTCAACTACCATGCTAGAAATTCAGTATATAGTAAAATGAAATAGCAAGCCTACAGACAGACTACAGTGAGTTCCATGTACAAATTAAGCACTAAGTGAGACACAGACGGCAAGGAGGTGAGACTCAGAGAACTGGGCAGTCGAATGAGGCTTTGGAAATAGCAACAGGTAAACTTTCAGCAAATATGGGAAGGCAGATGATGGAGGAGGGTTATCTGTCTATTGTGTTATTTTCATTGGTCAATAAAGAGACTGCCTTGGCCCCTTGATAGGACAGAAAATTAGGTAGGCGGAGTAAACAGAACAGAATGCTGGGAAGAGGGCGATGAGGCAGAAGCCATGGAGTCAGCCACCAGGTCAGACATCCTGAATCTTTTCCGGTAAGCCACCACTTCGTGGTGCTACCCAGATTATTAGAAATGGGTTAATATCAAGATATGAGAGTTAGTCAGTAACTAACTCTCTAGAGATAATGGGCCAGGCAGTGCTTAAATGAATACAATTTGTGTGTTGTTATTTCTGGGACTAAGCTAGCCGTGCGGGAGCTGGGCAGGATGAAAAGCAGGCCTGCCCGCAACTCCTTACTATAAATGGCGCCCAACGTGGGTAACTGAATCCACAGAAAGCTTGAGAAAGCTTGGGAAAGAATAGAGTAAAGCATGTTTTCTTGGTATGGTAGAAGCAATTTCTCAGGTCTACTCTGCTTGCTAGAGGCAAGCAAGCGCTCTCGTCTAAGAGAGGCTTCCTGACTCAGCTTTAGCGGCAAAACCCTGCAACTCATTAAGAGGTCCTGTCACAAAACACTTACGGTGTTGATCAAAAGCTGAACGCATGCTTTTCGGTTTTCAGCCATAGCAGGAAAAAAGCTGTGCTGTTTTAAAATGTTGGCTTTCTGGGCTGTCCTGCCAGGGCAATCTCTGACTCTTTCAGGCAGGCAGTCTGACTGAGTGTGGTCTGTGAGCAGAATGCTCCAGCTTGCTTGCTGGCACGGACCTTGAAATACCATAGAGTTGTGGCAGTAAAAGGCTCCAGTGGTACCTCTACCATGAGTCTGGAAAGCTAAGGAATGGACTGGATCTAGCCATCAAAGCCACGGTTTTAGACTCATGTGGTCAGAAAAAGAGAGATATACAGTAAAAAGAGATTCAAAGAGGAAGAAAACCTCTAAATGGTTTACTATGAGTTAAAAATATATGCAGGTTAAAAGGTTAAAGTCATTAAAAACAAAAAAGAAAGGGAGATATAGGGTGTGGTGGTACACACCTTTAATCCCAATGCCTGGGAAGCAGAGGCATATTGACCTCTGTGACTTCAAGAGACAGAGGTAGAGATTGACCTCTGTGACCTCAATGTGTGGTAGTACACGCCTTTAATCCGAATGCCTGGGAGGCAGAGACAGATCTCTGTGAGTTCATGGTGTGGTAGCACACACCTTTAATCCCAGTGCTGGGGAGGCTGAGACAGTGGGATCTCTGAGTTCAAGGACAGCCTGGTCTACAGAGTTATTCCAGGACAAAGATATACAGAGAACCTGTCTCAAAAAGTAAAAGTAAAAATAAAAGAAATAGAGGTTAAAATAAAGTCGCACAAAGATGGAAAATACACAAGAATCTTGTTACTGTATGCTATTATGCTCTCTTTGAATTGTCTGAATGCTGAGGAAGGAGCAACAGCTGCTAGAAGATATTTGTTTATAAATGCTGCTGAACTAATCTAAGATAGATATTTTGAAAATACCTTGACTTCAAAATTTGGATGTAAGGATAAGATACTTTGGAAAAGAGATTCTTCTTTTGTTTTCACAGAGGATGAGACCCTGTGGATTGCTTCTATCCCAGTATGGTATGATAGACCACGTCCTCCTGAAAGGTTGCTGTGAACACCCTCAAAAATTTATTTCATTCATCTGCCAACTGAGATGAACCTAGCACGCAAGTTTTACTGTGAAAGACCTGATTAACAGCGCCCCCATACAGCAGGAAGCAGTTTGGAGAGAAAAAACTGCGTCCATGTTCCCAAATATTGTTTATAAGTGTTCTTTTACATTTAAAGGGGGATATGATATAGATATGAATAATTTCATTGGTATGGATTTTAAGGTCAATTTTGTTATATGTATATATATTTCTGATCTTGATTGAGGTATTGTGATTGTGTAGTTCATTTAAAAATGTAATGTATAATTAAAAATATAGGTTGTTAATGGATAATCATTGATAATAGTCAAGCTTGTAGTAATGTTAGTTTGATTTTCTAGATGTGCATAGATATATTTCAGATATGCATTCTTCATATCTTTCAAAGACTACAGAACATGGCATTTAATGTTTTAATAACTTAGGACTTTTCATGACAATGAGACACGTCTGCTCCTGGCAGCACCAATCTACTTCAAGAGGAAGATGGGCATCGAAGAGGCTCCTTATGGAGTTTGATAGCCATTTTGGGCAAGAAACTGCTCTTGCCTGGACTGTTGTATAAACTGGACACAGAACCCGCAGAGAGAGGACTGCTGAACTTGCCTAAAGGTGAGATGATCTTTCGGGGTTCCTGATTCATGAAAGAGTCTGCGAGACATTCTGCAGGACACAGCAGATAGTGACTGAACTGCCTTTGAAATTTCCTGCTTCATGGAAATGTCTCTGGATATTATGGGTCTGAAGGCCGAAGATGGGTGCCCCAATGATACAGAGGAACTTTGGGTGACTGTCCAGGCAGCGAGATGTCTCTGTCATTTCTAGAGTTTTGGAAGTTGCTTACTTCTTGTTTACTTAGGTAATATTATATCATTCTGGAGTCTTTGATGGAGTTGAAGAATGGATAGTCATAGTTATAGTTTTCCATTATTATGATAAAGGTATAGTTATAAATATTGTGACTGTAATTCTTGCTTGTTAACTGTTTTGTTATATGTAATTTTACTATGTTAAAATGAAAGCCTTTCTTTTTTGTTTAAACAGAAAAAGGGGAAATGATGGAGGAGGGTTATCTGTCTATTGTGTTATTTTCATTGGTCAATAAAGAGACTGCCTTGGCCCCTTGATAGGACAGAAAATTAGGTAGGTGGAGTAAACAGAACAGAATGCTGGGAAGAGGGCGATGAGGCAGAAGTCATGGAGCCAGCCACCAGGTCAGACATCCTGAATCTTTTCCGGTAAGCCACCACTTCATGGTGCTACCCAGATTATTAGAAATGGGTTAATATCAAGATATGAGAGTTAGTCAGTAACTAACTCTCTAGAGATAATGGGCCAGGCAGTGCTTAAATGAATACAATTTGTGTGTTGTTATTTCTGGGACTAAGCTAGCCGTGCGGGAGCCGGGTGAGGCAAAAAGCAGGCCTGCCCGCAGCCCCTCACTACAGGCAGAGAAGACAGAAGGTTGAATAAAAACAACAGTCAGGAGTGGTGGCCAAGTCTGCAACCCCAGTGCTCAGGAGGCTAAGGCAAGAAGACCACAAGTTCAGGGCCAGCCTAGGTTACCTAGTAAGATCCTATTTCAAAAGAACATATGAATGAATGAGTACAACAAAACAAGGAAAAATAAAGGAACGGAGCTGAGGCAGGTGGATGGCCTAAAAGGAAAGGTGACAAGATAGGCAATTAACTAACATGTGTGATATTGTATCTGAGGCATTTATTCTAGGGTATGTTTTTAAAAACAATCATTAGCTGAGCATTAGCCTAAGCCTTTAATCCCAGCATGCAGGAGGCAGAGGCAGGTGGATCTCTGAGGTTGAGGCTGGCCTGGTCTACAGAGTGAGTTCTAGGACAGCCAGGGCCACACAGAGAAACCGTCTCAGAGCACATCTGCTCATTTCTCCTTAACAGGCTAAGTCTAGTGGGGCACACCTGTGACCCCAGCACTCACATCTCAAAACCAACAACAATAAAACAAATACTTCTTCTGGGAGGGAGAAGAAAGACAGTGGACCTCAAGGGCTATCTAAAGGCTGTCTGTATGCCTTTGAATCAATATACCACATACCAAACCCTAGCAAGGCCTGAAGCAATAAACTACGTCTTCAAGAACAGTTCTGTATTTAAGAAGTTTGGCATAGTCCCCATGTGAACCATCATCATATTTCTACACAAAAACTTCACTGCACGGAGCACACGTTCAAACTGTAAAGTAATGACACCGATCATCCACAACTTCAGGCTTTTAAGGACAAGAGTTTATCTTTTCAAGTCTACTGGTGAGCTTCCACTGGAATCCTTCTACCACCTCCATCCTTCTGTTCTACCTGTGATTTCTTTACATTGACCTCACTCTTCCCACTCTTTTAATTTTTAAAAAATACCTTCTGTAATCAAAATGGTTCTGAGTATTCCTTGTATGGCATGTGTTTGTCTGAATCCCTTTTCTTATTTCACTTAGAATAATAGTTTATATTTTTAATCCTTTCAGGAGCTCCTCAATTGTTTATCCTGTTTCACTGTTACCTTTCAGTCTAGTGAGCCTTTGTTGTTTGCTTCTACTTACGACTACAACACATAAAAAGCAAATCCGAACTTCCTAGTTATCCAAGAAGGGTGCTTAAGTGAGGACCTGTGCAGCCACCTGTACTCCATTTCCGGTCTCTGCAGGCACTTACCCCACATACACCTTTGTTTTTTAAAAGACCGTTTCTTCATTTAAAGGCTTACATCTTTAATTTGGACTAGTTACAGTAAAATAAAAAAATAATCCCAAGTAACCTTATGTTTAAGAGCATTTCATAAGAAATCTAGTTAAAAAGAAATCACGGCATTTCAGATACCAGATAAACCTGCATTGTCACCCTTCATCATCACTGACCTGTGATAATCAAGAAACTGAAGACTGCCCGGCGTGGTGGTCCACACCTTTAGTTCCAGCATTTCGGAGGCAGAGACAAGCACATTTCTGTGAGTACAAGGCCAGCCAGGACTACAGAGTAAGACCCTGTCCCAAGAAAGAAAGAAGAAAAGAAAGAAGGAAGGAAGGAAGAAAGGAAGGAAAGAAAGAGAGAGAGGGAGAGGGAGGGAGGACAGAAGAAAAAGAAAGAACAAATTATACCCAATTATTTTAATTACTTAATATTAATTATTTGGGTATGGTTGTGCACATCTTTAATCCAAGTGCTCAGGAGGCAGAGGCAGGCAGATCTCTGTTCAAGGCTTCAAGGCTGACTTGTTGTACATTGCAAGTTCCAGGACCTTAGAAACAACGAAGGAGAGACAGGGAGGGAGGGGGAGAGGGAGAGGGAGAAAGAGAGAGAGAAAAAGAGAGAGAGAGAACAGAAAACCACAAGGAAAGTATTACTGTTACATAATATCTGAATATAAACTGTCAAGGATAAATAAAAGTATTTTATTAACGCTTAATTTCTTGGTTTTCTACCTGCATTGTGGTTATGGAAGAAAGACTGCTCTAGTTCTTAGGAAACATAGAACATATCTAGAAACCAAGGATTACTAATATCTTTAACATATTTTCAAATGATTCAACAAAGAGTACACATTAAAGAGAAAATTGGCTACAATTGCTGGACCTGGACAACACTATTGGGCCCCTATAATCCTCCTAGAATATGAATAAGAAACCAATCACACCCAGTGTGTACATTTTAGGTCTGTTTAGACATTTGGTCAGTTTCTTGGCCCTGCACAACCATTCTTACTTTGAAAACCCTCTCTCTGAGGGCCACTGAGTTCCAACAGAACACAGCGGTTATCAGGACTCCAAGTAATTGCTAGGAGCTGCGCCTACCCATGCCACTCTTCCTTGCTGAATCGTCAGAAGACCAGCTGCCCCCCATTCACCCAGAAGAGGGCAGCCTTAGGTCTGAGAGAGGAGTACACTATGAGAGGGGTGGGGAGGGCGGCCAGCTACAGCCCGTTGGGTCTGTGTATGAACATATCTAGTTCTGTACTCCACGCTGTCCAGTTGTCACTCAGACCTGGAACCAGAAAACAGAGCCAAAATGATGACTCTCTAGTTTTCACTGAAAAACACAAGCTGATCCTTCCTCTAGAAGGCAAAATCTCAATATTGTGATGTCTGGCAACCTAATTTAAATCACACTTTTGTTTTTCTCTCTTACTTAAGCAACTTAATAAATTACTGACTATACACCCCAATTTCAGTGAAAGGGATATAGTATAATAATATAAATGAATGTAATCTTGGGGACACAAAACCATATACTAAATCAAGTTTACAATTAATAGGAAAATTAGCTATTAATGTGTCTAGAGTGGCCTCAGGAGGCTCACATATGAAAGCCTTGGTTTTTGGTTAGGTGTCACGTACAAGTCTGTTAAGAGGTGAGGTCTAGTGGAAGGGGTCTCATTAGGGGAATATCCTTGTTAAATTAACCTTTTGGGGGGGCACTTGAGACAGGGTTTCAGGATTTCTCTGTATAGCCTTGGCTGTCCTAGAAGTTGTTTGGTAGACTAGGCTGGCCACTAGCTCAGAGGTCCACCTGCCTCTGCCTCCTGAGTGCTGGGATAAAGGTATGTGTTACCACCACCTGGCTTAAATTAGCTATTTTAATTAAGAAACATAAAGTAACAGCAATATATATATATATCCACATATATATGTATATATATATTTTAAAGATTTATCTATTTAATGTATAAATGCTCTATCTGCATGTATGACTTTATGCCAGAAGAGGGCATCAAATCACACTATAGATGTTTGTGAGCCACCACATGGTTGCTGGGAATTGAACTCAGGACCTCTGGAAGGGCATTCATTGCTTTTAACTACTGAGCTGTGCCTCTAGCTACAGCAACATATTTTTAAAAAATAACAATTATTGAGTATAATGCTGTTGTTTCAGGCAAAACATAATATAGCACAAATTCTAATTGGTCTTAATAATAAAAACTCAAGTCAGCTATCAGGGGTGAAAGCTGAAGGATCAGAGAAGCAGAGCAGCCAACCTAGAGAGTTCCTGTCTCTACCAATGTTCAGACCAAAGGGACGATTCTGTCTCAGGAATCCTGACCGGATCTCTTTAAGAAACCTCAGACTGCCTCTGAGCTCCTCCACTCCCTGCCTTATATTCCTTTCTCTGCCCAGCCATATCAATCCTGTCTCCACCTCCCTAGTGCTGGGGTTAAAGGAATGTGATCCCAAGTGTTGGGATCACCTTTGTGTGAGCTCTTGTTTCTCTTTTAGACAGAATCAATCTCATGAAGCCCAGGGTGGCTTTGAACTCACAGAGGTTTGTTTGCCTTCGTCTCCTGAGTGCAGGGATTAAAGGTGTGTGAAACCACTGCCTGGACTCTATGGCTGATTAGTGGCTTATCTCTGCACGCTGATCTTCAGGCAAGCTTCATTTGTTAATTACAAACAAAATATCACCACAACATAAGCTATTAAAGAAGGTAACTTTAAGAAACAATCAAAATCCAAGTATGAAAAACCACTGATTTAAATAAAAATAAATATTAAAATTTTTGGTTGTTTTCAGTCAAGTACTCGTTTGCTGGAGAAAAAACCCTGTGGCAATGGATACACAGTGAGGATGGCTGTAAGGATGCAGTAGGTGTGTGAGACACCATGCTGGAGTCAGCTCTGCTGCAACCAGATTCGCTGTGAGGAGCACAGGTGCGGGAGCGCATAGGAAAGGTGCTCTGACAATGAGCATGCGCTTCATGAATGCCCAGTGTGGTAACAAGAAAGGGAGAGGAGGACTGTATCTTCCCAGGTGAATGTCACACAAAATTCCCCTCGGATGAGCTCTACTGTGGGCAAATGAAGGCCCAATGTAGGAGCTGCCTAGCAATGCTGAGAACCACAGCACCTGGAAACCTGAAGATGTGGCCACTGTTGCCCACTGGTTTGATACAAGAATTTAAACTGAAAAGCTAACAAGTGGTTTCCGAAGAGTAGAACTCAACTGGTCTTCAGGGCAGTTACTCAGGCAGTACAAATCTATGCTTCTGGCACATGAACTCAAACAAGAATGGCTACAATGTCTGTAAAGGTCAGACAAAAAGCACTCATCTCTGCAGGCCCCCAATCCAGTCACAAACCTCTCTGTTAGAACAACTGGCTGTACTTTCTCTGACTGTAGGAAACTGGAAGCTATGTCTCTATTGCTCCTATCATTAAAATTGAGATGCAAAGTGAAAATTGTCTATTGGAGAGGGCAAGTCATGTAGGCTCAAAGGACTTTTCAGCAGCACACAGAGTTAAGGGCTGTTCACAGATAAAATCTGAAGCTGAGGCTGGAGAGCTGAGTCAGGGGTTAAGAGCACTGGCTGCTCTCCCAGAGGACCCAGGGTCAACTCTGAACACACACATGACAGCTCACAACTACCTGTAACTCCAGCTCCAGGGGATCTGACACTCTCACAGAGACATATATGCAGGAAAACACCAATCCACATACAATAAAAATAAATAAAAATAATCTGAACCCAGTTTTTAGTTAGTCATGCTCTTACAGTATCTTATATAAGCATTTGTAGGTCATATGGAGAAATAAGATACAACAAGGAAGATTCGAAAGCAAAGTATAAGCCATCAAACCAGGTGTTATTGCACACTGAGAATGGGAACAGTATCTGCATACACTATAGACACTATAAATTGTTTCTGGAAATAATTTCACTAGGTATTAAGAAATTCCCACAACTGAAAGGACACTTTGCCAAGGTCCATCAAGATGCAAAATGATCTTTAAATCCATTTCCAGTGCTTCTATATCTCACTTGAATTGACACTTTACTCAACAAGTAGGACGCTTCCACAAGTGTCAGTTCATGCAGTGCGGTGGGGAAAGGGAATTTAATTCTTAATAACTGTCTAAGTCCCATACTTAGTGTGGTAAGGAGGACTCCTTAACCCTGGTATATTCCCACACAACAAATTACTACTCTGGTTAAATACACGCTCATCATTACCAAACATTTCTCAGACAAAACCAAACCCAGCAAACCCTCCATCCTACTTTTCCCCAAACTCTAACAATCTTGAAGGCAGCACAATCTGTATTTTGTTCATTGTGGCATTTCTGGTATTTTGACCATAAAGGTCAAAATGTTTTCTTAACTATGAACCCCCACCAAGCCTCTCATTTCTAGTGTGCATTTTACAATTAGACTTTTAAATGTCAACATCACACGAATGATGCATATTTATAATTGTACAGAAAAGCTAAGTATAGCCACTAATAAAAACTCATTCAGAGAAGTAATATTTCTGACACCACAAAAAAGTGTTTTAACATTTGTAAGACTTAGTTTACACAGGGCAGCCCAGCTTTCTGGGTATGCGGCACTGGTTACCTTTCCTGGTATGAAGCAACAGAGGTTGGAGTCCACATACTTCATGAAAGTCATATTTAACAGTGACAGCCTTGTTTCCACGGCAGCAAGGATATCTGCATGACGAGCTAAGGAATGGTTTCTTCTTTCTGACTCTCTCCTGAAATAACAATAAGTCATTAAAGCAGTAGTGTAGAATACAATGTTAGCCAAACAAAATATCTTAATCAAACAGACGAACATGTTCATTTAGACATTTGCAACTGGATCATAACTGTAATGCTCATATATCTTTAACAAGAACGACTGCTAACAAAATACCTATTTCTTAAAAAACAATCACTTTGCTTGAAGATACAGTAACAGCTGGCAGTGTAGCACAGAGGTAGACCACTTGCCCAGTACTTGTGAGGTCCTGAGCTTGATCCCCAAACCTCCCTATTCCAATCTTTTCTAATAGTTTTACTCAGAAGTAACTCACACACAAAATTCAGTATTTCTTTATTTAGAAGGCAGTTGGGCACACACTGTATCAACGCGACAACCTATTTCGTATGTAGTTAATCAGAGTAGATTCTGTGTATTTAAAGTGGCATCACCATTACCATTATCTAAATTTGGCACACCATCACCATGAAAAGAAAACTTGCAGCCATCTGCTAACTCATCTACCTTCTGTTTCTATGATCTCCTTAGTCTGAACACTGGAATAAACAGGACTGTGATGGGTAGCCCTTTGTGCATGGCTTTTCCCATTTCTATACTCACAGTTCACTGATGCTCTAACACTGACCTTTTAATTGCTGAATAACACCCCCTTATACTTAGATATCATCCCTTTACACATCTGGGTTGTTTCTACATTTCAATTATGAATAAAGATCCTAAGGACATCTGTATACAAGTATGTATTTTTGTTGTGCTGGGAACCACGTGTGGTGGTTTGAAAGAAAATGGCCTTCAAAGGAAGTGGTGCTATTAGGTGGTGTGCTTTGAGGTTTCCTCAGAACTCAAGGTACTCCCAGTGAGACAGACCACTTCCTGTTGCCTGCAAGATGTAGGACTCTCAGCTACTTCTCCAGCACCATGTCTACCTGCATGCTACTATGTCCTGGAATGATGATAATGGATTGAACTTTGAAACTGTAAGCCACCCCAATGAAATCTTTTCCTTTATAAGAATTGCTGTGGTCATGGTGTCTCTTCAATAGAAGTCAACAGCAATAGAAACCCTAAGACAGGACCTTATACAAGGTAGTCAAGTGCTCCACCGAGCTATAGTCTTCAAGATTTGTATGGACACACATTTTAATTTCTCTTGAATATTTGGGGCAAGCTACTTTATTGTAATGTGTCTGTTTAACTTAATTTGGTTCACTTTGTCTTTTACAAAAGGATTTAATCTTATGTGTATGGATATTTGGCTGCATGTATTTATGTATATCATGTGGGTGCTGGGAACTGAGTCTGGTTCTCTGTAAGGGCACAAATGTTCTGGACTGCTGAGCTATCTCTCTAGGCCTCAGCTTGTCTTGAGACAGGTCTCATCACATAGCTTAAGCTGCCTTCAAACTTGCTTTGTAGATAAGGCAGGCCTCCAGCTTGTGACTCTCCTGCCTCAGTTTCTTGAGTTCTGAAATTAGAGGCATGTACTATACTAACAAGCTGGTGAAGCCACTCTTGCTTGTAACATTATGTGCTCTAGGGGTTCAAGAGCAAGTGTAGTTACCTAGAGTCCTTTGCTATAGAGTGCGGTAGTGGCCAGCTTTATATGCACAAGTTTTTGCTTTAGTCCCAATTTCTTAAACTTGTGTGTGTGTGTGTGTGTGTGTGTGTGTGTGTGTGTGTGTGTGTGTATGGCAGAACAACCTGTGGAAGTCAGTTCTCTTTACATCATGTAAGTTCTGGGGATAGAACCAGGTTATTAGCGCCCTTACTTGTGAGTAACCTTGCTGACCCCTAAGTCCCAATTTATATTATTATTATTTTGAGACAGGGTCTCTCTATGTAGTCCTGCTATCCCAGAGCTTGCTATGTAGTCCAGGCTGGCCTTGAATTCAGAGATCCTTCAGCCTCTGCCTCCCAAATGCTGAGATTGAAAGCATGTATCATATCACCTCGCCTGATCCAATTTTTAAAAAACATCATTCTTTCTCCAGCTGAACTTTCTTGGCATCCTGCATCCTTACTGGATATCAAATAAGTACACAAGGGTTATTTTCCAGACTCTCTATTTTATTTCATTGATCTGTGTCTATAATTATACTTGTATCATACTGTTTTGATTACTGTAGCTTAGTACTAAGTTTTAAAATCAGGAGGTATTAGTCTTCCAACACTGTTACTCAAAACTGTGTTAAGTTAATCTGGGTCTCCTATATTTCCACAAGAATTTTAAGATTAGCTGTCCAAATTCTAAAAAATATGTGTGCACAGAGCTGAGCCTTGGTCAAGACTATGTGTGTGTAAAATACATGTGTGTATGTATATATGTAATGTATGTATGCATGTATGTATAGGCAGAACTGAGAAACACTGTCACATTAAAAACAGAACCTTCCAGGCTGCAAACATACGTGCTCTTCTATTTATTTATGTATTTTTTTCTTCCCCTAATCTCTCTTTTCTTTCATTTTGTGTTTTTGAGACTCATGTAAACCAGGCTAGCCTCAAATCTGCTAATGAACCTAAGGCTGGCCTTGAATTCCTGACCTCCTGCTTCCACTGCCAAGAGCTAGGATTATAGATGTGCACCATCACACCTGACTCAATTTTTCTTTGTTGTTTTGAGACAAAGTCTCTCTACAGAGCCCTGGTTGTTTCAAAACTCACTGTGTAGACCAGGCTGGCCTCAAACTCACAGAAATCTACCTGCCTCGGACTCAAGGACTGGGATAAGATCACTTGCTACCACTGCCCAGTCTGTGACTCTTCATTATTTTGGCCCTCTGCAAGAACAAATGAGTTATCTCTCCAGTCTTCTTCTTTTTCCTTGTTTTTTGGAGACACAGTTTCTCTGTGTAGCCCTTGCTATCTTGGAACTTGCTCTGGAGACCAGGTTGGTCTCTCCTCCCAAGTGCTGGGATCAGAGGTGTGCCCCACCACTGCCTGGCCTGATTATTCATTTCTCACATAGCAAACCCGTGGTACCCCCAACACTAACTAGAACGTACCTTGGCAGTTGTGCTTTAACTTGCTTCTGACATAGATTGTGGTACCTCTCCACTTTCAGAAATCCCTGATTCAACATTCTCTGACAGACCAAGTCCATTCTTTTACAAACCTATAGGCAGAGGGAAGACAGAATTTAAAAGATAAAACTAATAACTAAAGCATTAATATGAACTTGGATGGGATGACTGAGGTGACTTGGTACAATCACCAAAGTGCTGTCTAACACAACTTACTGCCACTGTCATCAGTGCCATGGAGTTATTATGGCCTCTCACTAAGAAATTAATGTTTGGGCAAAGAACTATCACTTACTTAGGTGTGAAGAATGTCCTGTCGCAGTATAGAAGATCAGTAAAATGATACACCTGGAAGCCTTTAGTAGTTTGAAACTCTCTTTTATCAAAAAAAGTGTAAATTCAAATTTTAGTCTAATCTCAGAAATACAAGCAGAGTAAGAATCTATTTCTTCTAGTGATTTGGGTCATGATGTCCAAGGCTTTCAGATGAGAAGCTGTTATGTTCTCCAAAGCATCTCAATGTACATCACAAAGGCAACCACTTCTAGGTGCTGAAGAAACGGGGACTGTCACTACACAAGCAGTGTGCTGAGAGTCTGAGACCTGATCTGTGGCTGTGGACGGTATCTAGCTCAGAAACAGCTGAGACAATCACAGCAGTGAGATTAAATCACACAGGCCAATACCTTTGGAAAACTCTAAACTGTTGCAAAAAAATTGTTAGGTCACCTTAAAATGAACCTGAAGCCTCTGTTCTACAGACTTAATTTCTGTATTTCTGAAAGACCCTAGAATCTTTCTTATCTTTTAATATCTGTCACATAAAACTTAGTGGTTTTAGTTTTTTTTTCCCCCTGAAAATTTTATAATGGTTTGATCTTCAACCTAAAGGTTACTTCTCACTGTATAGGCCAGATGCTGGAGACCACAGCCATTGAAGGTCATGCTGTTTTCTATCTGTCCTATTCCATCACAGCATCTATGCACAAATACCTGCTATGTATTTGTCAAGATGAAGAGCCTAAGCTTATTTCTCCTAGGAACAAAGGAAGACAAAAATTCCTGTACATTGAGCTGAATTTCATGAAGATTTTCATGTTTTAATATTGAATCACAGTGTGCCACATGGAACATATTAGTGAAAAGTTATTTTCAACTGTATAATAAAGTAAAAAATAAATTGAGGGTAGTGACACACCAGCATTCAAGAAACAAGAGGCAGGAGAGTTACTTCAGGTTTGAGGAGCACAGAATGAGTTCCAGGTCAGCAAGGACTATGCAGCAAGATCCTGTCTCAAAAAATTCAAATCACTGCTTTTTAAACCCACTGAGGGATCTGTTCATTCAAAGGTAAAGAGTAATTGGGTTTTAGTTTAAGGAGAAGGCAAAAGAATATTTTGAATAAAGCACAATAAACATTTCTACTTTACAGTAAATAAATTTAAAAGTGAGGGTTTAATGTCATACACACATATTGAGAAAGACAGGCAAGGTCGCACATAACCAGGCTGTCCCTGAACTTATTATGCATCAGAGGATGGTCTTGACCTCCTGATCTCCCTGCCTCAACCTCTCAAGTGCTGGGATGGCAGGCATGTGTATCACACCTGATTCTAAACATCCCTGCATGACTATGCGCATGTATTTTAGACAGAGGTATACATGGTGTGTTTTAGACAGAGACTATGTAGCTTCAGTGGGCTTGGAACTCATTACATAGACTAGGCTAGCCTCAAACTCACAGAGATCTTCCTACCTCTTAAGTGCCACCCCTCACTTGACCTTTAACATGTTTTAAATGAAAATTTCTTTTTAAACCATATTTAGTGAGAAGCACTATTTTACATTTTTCAAAGTTCTTTGATAAAAGAAAATTCTAAAAATTAACTTCACGAGGCTATATGAGTAATTATTTTAGTTGTTATTAATATATAGACAAGCTCACAGGCCACATAAATACTAGAAAAATGCTATGGTTATTTTAAAATAAGGAGTGAGAAACATAGTGTCTCATTAACAAAAGTATCTGCAGCGTTTAGCTGCCCTTCCAGCACTCACATGGTGGCTCACAACTCTCTGTAACTCAGTTCCAGGGAATCTGATGTTCTCTTCTGACCTTCCTGAGCATCAGGCACAGAGATGGTGCACAGATATACATGCAGACAAAATACCCATAAACATTAAAAACAAAATCAAACCATAAGAATAAGTTATCTGCAATCTTACAGAGCCATCTTGGAAACCTCTGTGGACTCTCTAGAATACACTTTTGGCACTCAATAACCTAATCTGGAATAAATACATCACCACAAACATGAGTACTGAATTATTTTGTGAAAAACGTGAGGAAGAAAAAGACAGTATATTTATGTGTGATATGGAAACAGAGAGGGCTAAATTCTCATCTTCCAAAGCAGAAAGTTAAGAGAAAACATGAACTAGAGCAGTCAGAGTGGTACATCTGGAGTAAGAACTGGGACCAGAAGAAGGCAAGACACTATTAAACCCCTCTCTGTCAAGTTAAGAGGCTATGTCTTGTCTCTGCAGACTCTGCAACATTACTAAGTTCTGAGATGAAGTAATTTTTTTTGATTTACAAAACTCATAAGGTCAATCGATTTTTTACTGTAACATTTGTAAGGTAATGTTGAAATTACTTGTTCTGAGTTTTGTTCCACTGAATCTAGCTGGTTCTAAGGGTCCCATTGCCTTTCTTTAACCATGCATTATTAATTTAATAATGTGAATTCTTTACTAATCTGAGTAGATAAGATTCACTAATGAGAACTCAAGTACACACAAAGTCAACCAAGGGAAAAGACACCTGACTAAAGATTTGAATTAAGCTTCTCAGGGAGAATTACATTACAGGCAATCATGTCTGCGAAAGGACAAAGTCTGGAATGAGCAAAGCACCATGTAAGCACTCCTGAAAACAGACCAGATGTATAGGGATAGTGAGCGATTTCCTAAATCTTGAGATTGGCAATCAGATAATGAGAAATCTTGAAAGAGATCTAATACTGGGACAGTTGGCTGGTTATTTCTGTAAACATTGTAATATTAGGGTTAAAAAATGGACTTCTGGAAACTCACCAGAGACAGCTGAAATCAATATGGATGAACCCCAGAGGAAAAAGGAAAAGATTAAAAAAAAACAAAAAATGCTTATAAATGAAGCCTCCACTGATGTCTATAAATGGAAGCTAACAGAAAGGACAAAAATAAAAAAAGCACATCACAAAGACAATTTAGAACAGCAACCACAGAAGCCAACATCAAAAACACACGAAGCATCAGTCAACAGCGTCTCACATGCAGTTTTATTGGTCCTTCTTTCATGAATGTTCAATAAACACTGACAGCACAGACACAAAGAAATGACACACTCATTCTTTGTTTAGGATTCAGAAAGAGGTAGTCATCTTAGGGAAACTTGATTATACCGAATTTCCCCATAGCAAGCAATTTAATGACCACTTTTGCCAAAATATGCTATCTTGCAACTCTAATCACCATACTTAGGGTAAGGAGGTAGTACGGGGTAGAGTGCAGAGATGCTGGGTTCAGCAGCACACCACACTGCACAGCAGAAACAATTCCCAAACGGCCTCACCTAAAGTGCAATTCTAAATTTAGGGGTATGTTAATAATTTTCCAAGGCTCAAGGAAAAAAAAAATGTTTCTTTGGTTCCTAATATCAATGAAAATCCTAGCAAATTGGCAGTATACTTAAGACACAAATTAAAAATACAGAGCATAATAAACAAGGATGACGCCTACGTTAGAAACCATTGGGGTTCATAAATAGGATAGAATGGTACAAAGGAGAGGCTGAGAAGGGTTGAGTGGGGTGGGAAAAGGCTAACCAAGAGTCACTAAGCTCCATTTAGAGGCTGTAGTTACCTGACTGCAAGGTAACTACAGACAGCGATCATATACAGTGCACTTATAAAATGTCAGTCAAAGATTTTAAATGTTTCCACTATAAAAGAAACTCCAAAGCTTTGAGATCCATGTTTATCCTAATTTGGACATTACACAACAGATACGTATGTACAAACCTCCTCCAAGCATCAGTGGTACACGCCTGTAATCTTAGCACTTGGAAGGAAGAGCTAGAGTAGAGTTCATGGCTAGCCTGGGCTACATACTAAGTCCAGGCCAGCTTGGACTGCACAGTAAGACTGTTTCAACAAACTAATTAACTAATAGTTTTCCAAATATGCACAACATGTATGCATCAACTTAAAAAGAATAAAGACTGTGGTGGGGGAATGAAGTAGGAAACAGCTTTTGGCAGCACGCATGGTTTTTAAAAGTCATAGCCGATTTAAACATGCTAGTCATAAAGATCAGTATACATAACAGATGTATCCGTTAACATTTTTCAAGTTATTTTATATGTATAGGTTTTGTATGCATCTATGCCTGTGTACTATGTGTAGGCATGATACCTACAGAGGTCAGAAGATCCCCTGAACTGGAGTTACAGGTCGTTGTGAGCAGCCACATGAGTGCTGGGAATGGAATCCTGGTCCCCTGGAAGAGCAGCAAGTGCCCTTACTTGTTGAGCTGTCTCTCCAGTCCCAGTTTTTCTCATTTTATTGAGAAGAAAAAATAAATGCTACATAAGAATATTTGGAAAATATAACCCCCCCAAACAAAACAAAACAAAACAAAGGGAACTAATGAAACCCACCATTGTACAGGAATGACAATGCTGTTTTAGTATTAGGAAACAGATGCAGGTTTCCCCAATTCATTAATTAAGCGGGATTTAAAATGTCATATTTATTATCCTTTTTAAAAATCATTTTTAACATAAGTGGCAATAAATTCTTTTCTTCATATCTTTGTTTTTTTAAAAAGATTTTTTTTCTTCTTAAATTGGTGTTTTGGCCATATGTAAGCCTGTGTGAGGATGTTGGATCCTGGAGTTACAGACAGTTGTAAGCTGCCATGTGGGCTCTGGGAATTGAACCTCGGTTCTCAGGAAGAATAGTCAGTGCTTGTAATGGCTGAACCACCTTTCCAGCCTCCTTTCACATAAATTTTTTTTTAGAATTTTCTTAGACTTGTCACCACGGCCATTCTTGACAATGTGAAGCAACTACATGATAAATTTGTGAAACTTGCAATTTTCTTCTAATATGTCTGAAATCAAGTTTTAGTTAATTCTAAGGTGGACACTTGGCTGAGCAGCTTATAAAATGATGCCTTTTAATTTGTAGCATGTCCTCCTCTGATGACTGAGCTGTCTTCAATCTTAAGACACTGTAAAGACTTTCTATGTAACTCACAGATTAAAGTAATAACATACAGTCGATGAAGTGACATTCCGATTTCATAAATATTGAGTTATGAAACGCTAGCTTGGAATCAAGAAAATTGTGTAATATAGCTCAGTTTTTATACTATATTCTTTGGTGCTCTAGAGGTTTTTAAAAAATGAAGCACTTGATGTTTTTCTCTAAATAACTCAAAAGCTATCATTAAAGATTCACTGCCTGAGTCCAAATTACTGACAGAAGTCTAGAGAGTAGAACTCCCTTTCTCACTTGTTCTAACTGGGACAGGGTTCTGAGTATAGCCCAGGCCTATTTGAACTTGGAGCAATCCTCCTGTGTTAGCTTTTCAAGTGCTGAGATTACAATTATGTGCTACTACATCTGACTTAAACAGATTTTACAAGTTATATGCTTTGAACATTCAAAAGATCAATAGCAGAAAAGAATGAAAATGTGGAATATACTAGAGCTTAATTCTTTATCAGATCTAAGATGCTCCTCCCCGCAAAGAAAGCTATGGAAGACATTTTGAGAAAAACTGAGAAAGCTGAATATAAGATGGTATGGTAACTCCCTGGAAATAGATGACACTGGTTATATGAAGCAAGTATTTAGAGGTACATTTTATATGGGTTAGTAACAGGCGAGCTCTATCTTTGCCTGTGTTTGTGCACCTAAAGTGCTCCACCCCCACTTAGAGCAAGACAATGAGCAGACAAGAGAGGGAGCCAAGGCAAATGCCCCTGAAATGAATGACAGATGAAAAGTCATTTATAAAATGAATAATGAATGAGGACATCCATTCTGCCTGCTTTCTTCCCTATTTACTTTTTCAGGGAACTCATTTTCATTTCCCTCAACCAAAAGAGAATCAACTTCCCAAGTCTTACATAACAGTATTTTACGTCTCCTAAAAAGTGATGTCCACCTTACAGACTGCCTCACAGCACTTGAGCTAGTGCATAGTATATTTATTTATATGTTTGGGTGATTTGCTTGCATGCATGTCTTGTGCACCATGTGCCCTTGGAGGCCAGAAGAGGGCATCGGATTCTTGCAATTGGGTCATGGACAGTTGTGAGATGCCAGCCTTTGAGCGCTGGGAATCAAACTCAGGTTCTCCCGAGGAGCAGCCAGTGCTCCTAACCACTATGGTGTATTATACACACCACATGTACATCACAATTCTCAATCAGCAGCAGGCAGAATTATAAGAAATATTTTATCTTGGGTGGTTTGTCCCCTAGATATTCACTTGAAAGAAAATATAAATTCTTTCACATTAGTCTAGGAAGAGTCTATTCCCAGGATTCCTGTAAAGTCAGAGGAAAGACTTTCGGATTTCTCTTGTTATTGGGGCTGTTCTCAGTAAAGGAAGTGAAAACTGATTAAAATGAGGGTACTTTATGCATCATTAATCGTTTATACTATGCTAATTTGGTTTCAGAATTTTTGGGGGAGGCTAGAGAGACGATGACTCAGCAGTTAAAAGTGCTCTCTGTTCTTCCAGAAGACCGATTTAGTTCCCAGCACGCCATAAGGGACTCATAGTTGCCTGTAACTCTAGCTACAGGGAATCTAACACCTTCTGGCCTCTACAGCAACTGCATATATGTGGCCGACACAGACAGAAACACACACATCTAAATAAAAGCAAAACAAATCTTAAAACATGTTTTCCTTGAGCTAAGAATAGTGGGGTGTGCTTGTAACTGCAGCTCTTAGGCAGTTACAAGTAAAATATTTTTTTTATGTTGGGGGTGAATTAAAAATCTGAAAAAAAAAGATCTAATCTAGTTTAGGCAAATAATAAGCATCACTTTTTCAGAAGTTAGTGTAAGTTATACAGAAAACTCCATCTCACAATGATGTGACTTTCTACTGTTTATTCACAACAGTGAATGTTTTCACAACTATTTTGTTCAACGCACTGAAACCTTACACTGTATCACAGACTCTGGAAGGCCCAAATGAGGTGTGGTGAATAAGGGAGACCAGGGATAGGGAGGATTACCAACACTGACCTTATTTCTCCCTGGGTAAGTGCACCTACACAGGTGAACACACATGTGCACAAAACAGGAAGAGTCATGTATATAAGAAGTCAGATGTATCTGCACTCCGTGTACTGTCATTGTGATCTGGAATGTCTCCCAAATCAAAGTCCATGTGTGGAGACTTGGTCTCCAGCTTGGCACTGTTAGGGGCTGCCCAAAATGTTAAGACTTATGACCTACTAGTGTGTTTTAGCTCACAGGAGCTATATCCTGTTTACGGATTGTGGAAACTCAGCTCCTCTTCCTCCTCACCTACCACAGAGTGAACACTTTGCTGCAATAGGTCCAGGGGTGCAGTATGTTTGCACAGTAAAGAACTAGAACCCCAAGACTCCCAAGATAAACCATTTTCTTCTCCAGCCAATTTCCTCCTGGCCTCTTGTGCTGACAAGAAAGCTGACCACCACCTTGATAGAATGAATGATATGGATTCTTACACCACTGCCACTGAACAAGCTACTATATTAAAATTATAGCCTATGCACATAAATCCAATTCAAAGATTTTAGAAGCAAAAGAGACCATTTCATAGAAGTTTCCTCCAAACTCCTGCTTCTAGCATTTTGTACTTAAGACAGAGTAAACCCATCAACTCAAGCCTGCCAGAGCACAGAGGCTCCTGACTTCTTTGTATGAGTTGATGACACCTCACTAAAAGGTTCTGTGATTCTCTTCTGGACTTCAGTCAGCATTCCTAACTTCCTTTCTATCCTGATTGTACTCACTACATTAGAATTACTTTTACAAGAGTCTGCTTTTCAAGTAAGTTTAAGCTCCATGAGGGTAAGAGGGTTCAAAGGATCCAAGGTTCAAGGTTACCCTTGGTTACATAGCAAGTTTGAAGTTAGCCTGAGCTACATGAGACCCTACTTAAAAACAAAACAAAAACAAAAACCCAAAGCAAAAAAAGTTTGTTTGAATCCTTCATTTTTAAAAATTAATCTTGGAGAGCTGGGGAGATGGCCCAGTGCACAAGCTAAGAACCCGAGTTAGGACAGCCAACAACCACTTTAAAAGACCCTGCTTATGCAAACAACCCTATGTAAAATCAGTGACTTGACAAGAGTTGAAAACAATACTTGACAGGGTTGGAAGATGGACACCCCTCCATGAGGACTCCTACACCCCCTTTGATAATACAGATCCAGTGATCCAAGACTCTAGCAGGTACTACTTAAAACTTGGGCAGCTCCTGAAAGTGCCAAGCTGGAGACCACGTCTTTAACCCATGGATCTTTAGGAGACATTTGAGATCCAATGACAGTACAGAGGATACAAATATACAGCTGGCTTCTATGAAACGATTGAAGCCGTTTCCCCTTCTTTTCTTGTATGCATGTGTGTTCACCTGTATAGGCACACATGCATGCTAAGAAGTAAGGTTAATGTTGGTAAACTTCCACAACCTCTCTTCCTTTATTCTTTTGAAGCACAGTCTCTTAACCCAGGGCTGCCCAATACCGGCGAGGCTCATGGTAGCTTGTTTCAGGGATCTCTCCCTAAAGAGGCTAGAATTAAAGTGGGCTGTTATGCCCACCTGGTATATGTCTGGGTTTGGGGATCTGGTGTGTGTGTGTGTGTGTGGTTTTTTTTGCAAGACAGGGTTTCTCTGTAACTTTGGAGCCTGTCCTAGAACAAGCTCTTGTAGACCAGGCTGGCCTTGAACTCAGAGATCCGCCTGCATCTACCTCCTGAGTTCTGGGATTAAAGGCGTGTGCCACCACCGCCCAGTTGGTTTGGGAATCTGAATTCCCATTCTTCTGACTGCTAAGCAAAAGTTGTAACTGAGTCCACGTCAAGTCCCCATTCTGCTAATGCTCTTAGATATTTCCCCTCATCAAAGGCTGTCGACCCTGGAGACTATCAAAAATAGTTTCTTACATTTCACTGTTCTGTGGAATAAAGTTCAAGTATAGGTGGAAACTACCCAACAGCACATTTAAAACTTTATACTCCCAGATTCAAGCTCATGCCAACCCCTTTCAGCCAACCTTCCAAGGTTCTTCAGTACTTTCTAGGGTTTACTTGCAGGTAATGTCCTACTTGTACTACCTGAAGAAAACCATGGTCGTGAAGAAGTTTCCCTGCTTAACTTCAACACTCTGTTATTTATGCTTTCTGCCTTTATTACTCTGGTTCTTCGTAACTATGTTGGGAAGGGTATGTCCATTACGTCTCCATAATGACACTGTGACAGGATTGCTGGTTGAACTCCTTTGAGAGTTGTCAGGAAAAATGAGCAGAGGGAGAAACTGTCCTCATAGATTACTATGCCTTACCTGTACGTAAGAACCTGCTGCAGAGAGCTAGGAGGAAAACAAAACCCACAACATACATTATGTAAACAGGGCGGTGGGAGCCCTGGGGTTTCTAAGGCCCGTTCAGGACATGGACAAACTATTCTCATAATGAAAAAGAGGAGATTCTTTCACTCACTCCCAGGTATCCAGCCGAGGTTTCTAGAGCAACACATTATGTGATGCATCGTTACTCTGACAGCTAATGGATGTGTGCTTTGTATTCTTCTGTTTTATGGGATTTTCTAAGGAAAGCTCTTGGGAATCATCAATAACCTCCAGAAAAGAGTACAAAGGTATACTGAGAGATCAAGCACTTCTAGCATACAGTGAGAAACAAAGCAAAGCAATTGAAAAATTGCTATTTCAAAGCAAAATAAAAAGGCCTCTGCATTGTTCTTCATATTCTTCCTACCAACCCAAACTATAACTAAAGCTTTCTAATATGTTAAAAACAAACAAACCAACCAACCATGAAAGGAACTATAAACAGCAGAGTCTACTCTCTAGGGTGATCTACACAAGTCTCTTGGGGCACAGCATGGCTTTACATACTTGGTTGCTGCCTGAAAATATCTAATTTCAGGCAATAAGAATTCTTATTTCTTTAACACACAGTCATATTTATGCTCTGAAATACTAACAGTTCCACTTTACTCTCAAGAACACTGCTTGAATTACAGGGAAAACCACAGACAGTATCTACTGTCTTGAAAATCTTCTCCTGGACATGTTCAAAGTTAACTTGGATATGCTCCCTCAGGGTAGAAGCTCAATTCTTACCCATGGCTGCTTGTTTCAAAGTAGTCTCTCAAGCACTGATTAAGGGGTCTGGGTAACACACTAAAGCTGTATCAGACTAATTTGCCTGTCTTACTGGGAAAGCAACCAACTCAAAGAACATACCTTGCCATTAGAAAAGTTGTATTCAGCCAAATACATTATAGGAATTAAATATTTAAAACTATTTCTGTGGAACCAAAATTTTTCAGGCTGCTTATGTTTGGGGAGCAAAACTTAGTGATAGAAAGAGAGCCATTTTAATAAGGCATTCAGACAGACCCTTAGAAACCAGAAGACTGGAAAATCAAATTTCAATTATTTATGGTTACAGGAGGGAAAGACTATCACCAACTAACCTGGAAAAATAATTAAAATATATTCTTGTAGCAACTTCAGGTCAGAGATCTTTTATAGAAAATACAGAATACTGAGTACTTGGATTATGTGCCTGCCCTTTAAATTAGGTGCTAGAATAGGGAAAACTGACGACCTAGAAGACAAGATCTACCTCAATGATGCATAGAATAGCCCATGGATCACAATTTTGTTTTGTGGAAGCTAATTGTGTTCTTAATATCACTCCCTTCTTTCTGAGCTTAGCCAGCCTTACTTCTTACTCAAAAAATCACAATGGAAGGAATTTAAGTAATATATATATCAGATGCCAGCACACACACTTAAGTCTCTTGATTTTTTTGGCAAATAATTTAGGTAAAAATAACCATTTAAATTGAAACAATATATACAAAGAACCTAATCAGACACTGTTTCTTTTCTATCAATTTCACAAAAAGATAGTAATTAAATTAATGCTGACACCTAGTGACAAGAAAGAACATTTGCATTTTGTGTTACTTGGATTGTATTTTCTGAAACCAATGAATCTAAAACCAAAGATCCATCTAAGGCCACAGAAAAACCCAGGAACATTAGGTAAAGAAAGGAAAGAGATCTCCTTGTTTCCAAAACCGTATGTGCAAGTATAAACTGACTGGGAAGTGGGAATGGGAGCACCAGAGGAACTCCTGATGAAAACATCTTAAATGATAAATCTGTAACACTAGGCCAGGAAAAAAAAGTTTAAGATAGAAAAACGAGTTCTAACTGACAGGACACTCATCTGGCAAGTTCAAGGCTGAGTTTCACTCCAGGGCAGTGAAAAAAACAGTAACAGACACACAACAAACAAACAAACAAAAATGAATGAAAGAAGAAAGAAAAACTGAGGAAAATGACTAATACAGAAATAAAACCCAGTTTTTCTCGACACTTAACAAAACAACTGCGAACATCCCAAGGTTCCCAAAGCCATTGTCTGGCCGACCGGCTCAGTTCAGTCAAATGCTATGCCCAAACGCCATGTACATAAAGCAAAAATCGTGCTCAGATGCCAGTCTTTATAAAATATAAAGTAATATTTATGATTCCACATCAAATTCTAGGATGATGTTCTGAAAATCAAGGACACTGTATTCTGAAATACCTACTCCCAACTGAAGAAATTTTCCCATTCTGGAGACTGGCATGGTTGAACTGCTGTATGGACCAGGGGAAAACACACACACACACACACACACACACACACACACACACACACACACACACACACACAACCTGCCCACCGTTTGAATGAACGATTACAGGCTGTTGGATGCTGATTTCCTCCGAAATGCGATTACCATCCATTTGGAGCTGAAGTACAGGTCTAAAATATGGCATATGGATTATTTAAGAAGGTGCTACACACAGCACATTCAGGAAGAAGTCTTTGTCCTTTTATAAACAATTCCGAAGACATCAAGTGACTACATAGAACGAGCTCGTAATCACTTCAAAATGTTCACCTCCTTCAATTTCCTGACTACTTAAAGGATAAATTCACTGGAAGGAAGCGAGAGACCTCCGTTCTAACCATGGAATTCACCAAATCCTCGGTCAAATCAAAGGCATTTTTTTTTCTTTTTAAATCTCTGATAGAACGTGTTATTTTTAGGGTATAAATAAACCACTCCGACGGCGGGGGTGGATGGGCTTGAAGCACTTGTTTAAAAAATGATAGCAAGACCTGGGGGAGGCGGGTAACAGCTTGTCGAGGGGCAAGTTGCTCCATTCACGATGGCTAGACAGGAAGTGACAGGAAGGCAAAGCCGAACTGGTCATCTCCCAGGGCTTTACTTAGCGGTCAGCTAAGGCTCGGGTTAAAGCCACGAAAACACTATGCAATTTTAGAACTTCGACAGGGGTTCGCGGGGAAGGGGACGGGGGTGGGGTGGGGGATAGACCAAACCTACTGCATCCTTTTCAACCAGGAAGCTTGGGCGGCTGGAGTAACAATACACTAGTCTTGCAACACAAGCCCAGTAGCTGGGATCCTCTGCCTACTTGGGGAGTGTGCTCCCGAAAAGCCGGGCGCTGGGGACGGGGAGGGAAGTCAAGGCAGGTCGCCAGCCCCCTCGGGGATCCCTGCTCCGCCGGGCGGCGGGCAACAAGCCTCAACTCCGTTACTTCTCGCCGGCGGACGCGTCCCGGGCTGGGGGCGAGGAGACCCCTAAAGGCGCGGAGCCTCGCCCGCCAGGGACTCAGGATGCCGGTGCAGAAGCAGTAGAAGCAGCCGGCCGGCCGGGCCCAGGGACACTGCCCGGCAGCAGGAAGGGGTGCGCTCCGGGTCCCGCGCCGGCCGAGGGTCGCGGGGGTCCCGCGGGGGGCGGGGAGGCTCACCAGGCGGAGTTGGCTAATTTCGTCGTAGGACATAAAGCTGAGTATGTTCTCGATGGCTACGATGGGCAGCGCCACCAGTGTGTTGTTTTGAGGCAGGTGGTCCGGAGCCAGCGCGGGCGCCGCGGGTGCCTGGGAGCCCAGCTGCGGGGCCTGCGACGGGGTCGGCGGGGGCTGTCGCTGAGCGGAGCCGGAGGCCGAACAGGCGCCGCCATCGCCGTGGCTGCCGCCTCCTTCTTCAGCCATCCGCTCCTCAGACGCCGCCGCCATCTTGGGAGTTTGAGTCCTTCCTCCACTGTAAAGGGACCAGGACACTTCCTGTGCGTCACTTCCTCCTTCTGCCTCCTCGGGGCGGGGGTGGGTGGGCAGAAGGAGAGGGAGGAGCTTGTGGGATGACAGAAGGAGAGGGACCAGCGCTTGCTGTGCATCCCATGGAAAGGAAGATGCTGTACACCTCAAGGAAGGTGGTCTTCGCAATAATCAAAGACTTGTAAACCCCGAGAAAGGCGGTCATCAGGGTCCCTTATCTGATTGGAAACTACCTGAGGGTAGCGGAGCGTGCCTTGTTAAACTGAAGGAAACTGGACCAGTTTTTAGTTCAAAGCAACTCGACAAAGGACGAGAAAAACCATGCTATCTTCCTAAGTTTAGATGGAAATTTGCATTTAGAGCAACTTTTCCCAAGAGTCATTGTAATAATTTCAGCATAAAAAAGGAATAAACTACCGCTACGTAAAAACTACAAGACAGTAGACGAGCCCTGAAAGCATGTTAGTGAAATAAAAACAGACTCACAGACTGTAGGACTGCTTTTAGATGAGATGTCTCATATAGGCACAGCCATAGAATCAGGGGCCAGAGAGATGTCCCAGAGGTTAGAGCACTTGCTGCTCTTTAGAGAACCTGAGTTTGGTTCCCAGCATCCACAATGGGTGGCTTGCTCAACTGAAACAGAACATCTTAGTGGTTGCTGGAAACTGAGGACAAGGGAAGTGTGGAAGACGACTGACAGTTAGCAGGTACATCGTTTCTTTTTGTGGGTAATGAGAAAGTGGGATTAGAAGCCAGGAAAATGACTTAATGGGTGAAGACATTTGTTACTAAACGGGACATCTGAGTTTGATCTCCAGGACCCACATGGGGAAAGGATAGAACAGACACACGCCCAAACAAATAAATATAATTTTAAAATGAGAGTAGGGGCCTGGTGGCATGGCTCAGGGGTTCAGAGCACTCGTTGTTCTTGTAGAAGACCTGCGGCACACACCAGGCAGCTCCGTGCAGAGATATACATGGCAGCAAAACACTCGCACACATGAAATAAGTCTAAAATACGCTTTAATGGAATTAAACAGTAGTGGATATACAACCTCGTGAAAATACAAAAACCACTGCCTTGTATGCTTTAACGACTTGTTTTAAATTTCTGTACCTATGTACTTATGTACACATGAGCATGGCTTTGTAAAGATTCCAGGAGAGGGGGTTAGAACTCCCGGAGCTGGAGTCACAGGCAGTTTGAGCTGAGCAATATGGCCGCCGGGACCCAAACTCAGGTCTTCAGGAAGAGCAGCAGGTGCCCTGAGCCTCTAAGCCATCTCTCCAGCACCCAAATTGTATGCTTTTTAAAAAAATGACTATTATTCTATGTGTCTTATCTAACAAAACAATCGATTTAGACAACCACTGAAAAAAATGCTAAAAATAGAAAGCTAGCACGTGGGAAGGTGCAGCACACAGTCTCAAAATAAACCCCCGCGTGATACATATTAATTGCAAAAAGGGAAAAGTATGATACAGAAATTCAACAAACAGGTTCATAATCAAATGATTAAGAATATCACCACAAGCTGTAGGAGGAGCCAACAGCACATGCCTCTTACTGGGACCCCCTGTCAGTGACTCAACATAATGAAGTAGTCATACATAAAAATACAAAATCTGCATTTGAAGGAAACAAACTTAGGTTGGACTTTGTAGTGGTTTAGATGAGAATGTTTCCTAGAGGTTCAGGCATTTGAACACTTAGTTCCCACTTGGTGTTGCTGTTTGGGGATCCTTTGGGAGGCGGGGGCCTTGCTGAAGGAAGCTGTCAGTCACTAGGGCTGGATTCTGGTTGTCGCCTCACTCAACTTCCACTTCCCTTTCTGGTTTGTGCTTGCTCCTATTGCCGTGCTTGCCTCTTGATGCATGTCTCCTCACCACGGGGGACTCCTTTTTATATATGTTGCCATAGTCATGGTATTTTATCACAGGGACAGTAGAGTAACGAACACAGACTTGAACTTGTGAGGTCTCTGCCACCCATGATTCCATTTTTTAAAGGTTTCATCCATGATGATCAAGGTTACAGTGCATGTGCCGTGATGAACACACTCAGACCGGACCCATATCATAGAAGTGATGGTTAGCATTCGATAGGTATTTTATGTCTATTTGTTTCTAGATGTTTGCATATTTATAATGTGTTCATTTTCTCTCCTCTAATAGACTGCAATTTTACTTTTGTGCCTAGGGCATTGCTACCTCTTAGGAGAACCAGTTGCAATTTACTCTAAATTGAAATAATTTTCTACCTAGTTTAATCAGAGTTGGAAGCTTTCTCCATGGGTTGAGTTGAGACAGAATTTCTATAAGTGGAGTCATGCTTTAAGTACATTATGGGAACTCTCACTTAGAGGAAACACACAGGAAATCTTATGTGGAGGGCCGCAACCACATTCTCCATTGCTTCAAGGGACAAAGGTAGAGATTGACCTCTGTGACCTCAAGGTGTGGTGGTACACGCCTTTAGTCCTGATGCCTGGGAGGCAGAGGCAGATTGACCTCTGTGACCTCAAGGTGTGGTAGTACACGCCTTTGGTCCCAATGCCTGGGAGGCAGAGACAGGCAGATCTCTGTGAGTTCAAGATGTTGTAGCACACGCCTTTAATCCCAGCGCATGCATGTGCTTGGTAACTCTCTACTGCTGCATCCCTGCCTACTTCCGAGGCATCATCTGGGATAATGGGCAGCGGACCAATCCAAGAGTGACACGTCAGAAGTGAGGACTGTTTCCTTTATAAGGGCTGGGTTCCCCTCATTCTGGGTCTCCGCTTTGGAAGCTGATGCTCTCCCTCTCAAGACGCATTAAAGCTTTACTGCAGAAGAATCCTAAGTGCCCCGCGTCGTTCTTGCTGGCGAGAAGGTAGCGCGGGACAATCTTATAAGAAGTGAATCATCATTCTCTCATTTAACTCATGTATTTTGTTAATCGACTCATTACACCCAGTTGTTTGTATGAAGTGAGACTACAAAAAGCAATCCTATTCCCATAACTCTGCGTGTGTGAATGACTGGTTAGTAGCCAGGTCTGTGGTCTGAGCAACAGGACACTAGTTTGGGCATAATTTTAATTAGTTCTTGCCACTCAGACCACTCATTTTTCCCTCTCTCTATAGGCACTAGATTTCCACCCTAATGTTTTCTGTGCTTGTTTGGGGTTATTATTTGTTTCAGAGGCACGCAGGATTGAACTCACAGCCCTGTGTGTGCTAGCCAAGAACTCTGTTATCCAGTTATAACCATAGCTCCTACCTGGTGTGGGAGAATTGTCTGTATTCTTTCAATCATGTATTTTAATAAAACACTGATTGGCCAGGCAGGAAGTATAGGCGGGTCAACCAGACAGGAAGTATAGGCGGGGTGATGAGAACAGGAGAGGAGAAGGCTAGGAAGAAGAAAGTCCCTCCGCCATTCCTGTGCAGACCACCGAAGAGGCAGCATGTAACTTGCCCAGCTGAGAAAGGTACGGAGCCATGTGGCTAATGTAGATAAGGATAATGGGGTAACATAAGTTATAAGAGTTAACAAGAAGTCTGACCTAATGGGCCAATCAGCTTTATAATCTTATGGAGTCTTGTGAGTGACTTTCTTTGGGATATGTGGCTGTGGGGTACCTGGCAGGAACAGATATCCCAACAAGCCGGTCCTCATGCTACACCTACCAAATTTTCCATAAATAAAATTTCAAAGCAAATGGTAGTTTTGTTTTAATTTTTTTTAAAAAATCAATCTTTATTTTGGATATACTTCCCAATCCAAATGAATATGTGCACTCCTAGGAGAAGTTCTGCAGTCCAAATGTAGTTTTGGGTCAGTCTGCTATCAAAGGTACTTACAAGGCAGGGGATTTGAGTAGGGGATGGGAACAAACTTCTCAAGAACCACGTTTCCCAGTGTCACACCTGTGAAAATGTGAAAGAGAATAATACCTTCCTCACACAGCTGGTGTGAGTGAGTGGCGCCTTTATTTATTTATTTACGTGTTTGGTGATGGGGATGGAGTTCAGGAACTTGCCTGTGATAGGCAAGTACTCCCCAGCCTTATTTGTTTATCAGTTTATTTCTGCTTTGTTTTGTGAGATAGGGATTCTCTAGCCTCAAGCCTGTAGTCCTCCTATATGCTAGGATGCAAGCTTGCGCCACCATGCATAGCATTAAAACCAATTTACAGTAACGTGGACACTGTGAGTCATTCTATCCGCTCCATTCCCATCTTCATGTCTTTCGGATCAGGGTATTTGAAGGGGGAGGTGGTGAGACTGGGTGTGGTGGGAGGTGATAAGGGGAGATCTGTCTTGTCCAATTGCACTTCCACATGACGTTGGGTTTATGTATAAAAGAGAAAGAGGTAACTGTACCTTTTTTTCTGATGCATGGTAGCAGATCTGTAATGTATTAAGAAGGAATAAAGCTTTAACTCTCATTCTCAATAATGAGGCTTTGTATTCTTGTGAATTTTAATCACCTACTTTAAAAAAATTTTATCTTTCATTTTATGTGTGTGTTTTGCCTATGTATATGTCTTTGCACCATTCCATGCAGTACCTGCAAAGTCCAGAAGAGGACGTCAGATTTCCCCTGGAACTGTCCAGTTACAGTAGTGAGTAGCCATGCGAATGCTAGGAACTGAATTTGGGTCTGCTAGAAATGCAGCCAGGGATCTTCATTGCTGAGTCATCTCTCCAGCCCCACCTTTATTTTCAAAGATCAATCTTTTGGAAGACAGCTCAGTTGGTAAACTGAGTTTGCCAAGCAAGTGTGAGAACTTGAGTTTAGGTCCCCAGGGCCAACCTAATAAACCAGGCCCTTCAACATCCTGGCAGTGGGGAGGTAGAGAGGAAGAATCTTGGGCTTGATGGCTTAGCCAGTCTAGCTCCAGGTTCAGTAAGAGGTACTGCCTCAAAAAATAAGGTGGAAAACAATTGAGAAATACACCCAACATTGACCTCTGGCCACCACATGCATGTACATTTGTGCAGGCACATGAATGCACACACATCCCACTCCGAATCTTTTGACTAGAATAGACAGTTCCTGTCTTTGCCAATATTTAAAACTGAACTATTAAATGCATTTTGAAAATTAAAGCTTTGACTCCAGAGAAAGAATCCACTAAATGTTCAGTTCAGGAAATGTGGCTGGGAGGGTAAAACGCTAGGAGGATGCTAGGCTATGAATAATGTTTCTTGCAACTGGATATGCGAGGAGTCTGGCTGCAGTATCAGCTCCACAGGGAGGAGCTGGATTGGTCCTGTTGGTCTGGCTGGCTGGACTGGCATCTTCTTATTTCTCTAAAAGAACTCTTGCTGAAGTTGTGTATTCAGAAAGCGACTCAGCTAACAGTGTTTCCCTGCCTTCAGAAAGGTGTGCAAACACAAGACACAGGGGCATGCAAAAAGAAGAGGCTACTTCTTATCTGAAGGATCAGAGAAAGCGCCACACAGGAGGTTATATGGTCACAGAGAAGACGCCACACAGGAGGTTATGTGTACACTTTGGCCTCAAGGGGTGGCAGTGCTATCATTCTGTCACCATGACAAAATGCCTGAAACAATCATCTTATAAAAGAAGAAGCGTGTATTTTGGCTTGCCATTTCGGAGCTTTGGGCACAAGCTTAGTTGGTCCCATTGATTTGGGCTTGTGCTGACACATATATGAGACAGAGTAAATTATGAAGAATAGAGAGAGTTCTTAGTCTTAAGAGCATTTTAATGGAAGATGGTAAGAAACAAGTTGATGTTTGAATCTCTGTATCTCAATTTAACCACAGACCATGTAGACACACTCAGTCCCTATGCCCTCGTGTTCAGAGTTGATCAGAGTTGCTCAAAACCATGGCCAGAAATTACCACCGAAAGCACCTCAAGTGTTTGTTTAAAATGAAGTTTCCCAGGCCTTGCTCGAGACTCACCAAATCAGAAACGGCAGAAAGCATGTTTTCTCAGGTGTCTCCACTGTGCATGAGCCCACACCTGTCTCATGCACGTATTTACAGAGTCCAAGCTTCTATTTCTGTGTTTGCCTCCCACCACCAGTGAGAGTTGCTGTTTTTAGGTTGTATAATTGCCCAGTTGAGTTCACAGTACTTTAGTGCTCAGATTTGCTGAGCAGTTAACTAAAAATATTTCTTTTGGCCACTTCTTGCTTTTAGGCAATGGCTCCCATCTTAGCTTTCGCAAAGCTCCAGGGAAGAAATAAACCTGACTTTTTTGTTTAATGTACTCCTGTATAGATTTGTAATTCTTCTCACAACCTTGCCTCAGTTGTCTCTGAATGCCTCCAGTACGTGGCATGATGTGCTGGAATAGTGGAAGCTTGTAACTCTCTGTGAAGTTGGCCTCAGGAGATGGTTCAGTAGGTAAAAGTGCTTGCTGTACAGTCCTGATGACCTGAATTTGATCCCTGAATCCATGATAAGAAAAGTCAGATGGGGCTAAAGAGAGGGCTCAGCAGTAAAGAGCACTGATCACTGTTCCCGGGTCCAATTCCCAGGACCCACGTGTCAGCTCACACCTTTCTGTAACTCCGTTTTAGGGGACTCAACACCATGGCAATGCGCATAAAAATAAAATAAAGCTGGACAGTGGTGGCGCACGCCTTCAGTCCCAGCGCTTGGGAGGCAGAGGCAGGTGGATCTCTGTGAGTCTGAGGCCAGTGTGGTCTATAGAGCAAGTTTCAGGACAGTCTAGGTTAGACAGAGAAATCCTGTCTCCACAAACCAAGAGAGACAGAGACAGAGAGACAGAAAGGCAGAGAGAGAGAGAGAGAGAGAGAGAGAGAGAGAAGTCAAATACAAATGCAGTGATGTGTGTCAGTAATCCCAGTGCTCCTAGCATAAAAAGAGAGGCAGAGAAAGGAGAATCAACTGAAAGTTCCTGCATACACCACAATGTCAGAAACAAGAGAGACCCAGCCTCAAAACAAGGGAGGACAGAATCAATCCCTGGAAAGTTGATCCCCACTTGCCCATTGTAGTATGAACACACACACACATACACACACATTCACACATACATGTGCACACACATGCCCACAAGCACACACATGCACACGTTGTCACACTCACCATACACACACTCACACACATGTACACACACGCACACATACTCACACGTATGTACACACACACGCACACATAGTTACACACACAACCCATACACACACCTTTAAATATCTATGAATTTGTAGTTGAGATACTTGGTCATGAGCCATTTAGAAAAGAGATGGATGTCCTGCTGTCTAACAGTGGAAGACAACGGCCTACCATTTTCAAGGCTTGAGCAATGGTAAAGTCGCTGTCAGCCGTATGGACCACAAGTGATGAATAGATAACTTGAAGGACATTATTTTCCAAGCCAAGTCCTAACCAGCCCAACTTCAGGATCACAAATGTTTCTGACTTAAGACTAACTAAAACATGCTGTCTACTGAACCTTTGACAAAATATATGGTCCCGGAGATGACATGTCTCATTAACTGCGCATTTTTTTTCTAAATGTGACTTCATTGTTTGGGATGTTAAGCCATAAGTGATGGTTTAACCACTAGGTTGATTCTACAGTGTTAAATTGAAGGTAATCCCTACAGCAACAATTCCAGGTTAGTGTCTTCTGTCTGTCCTGTACCACTGCTGGGGGCTTAGTTTGGACTTCAGTATCAAAACCAGATGCAATAAGAACACTTGAAAGGGCAGATCAAGCTCAGTGAGTTTACCATCTATCAGGACAGGGAAGCCAAGAGTTGATACAGGCGGAGTGCAGAGCTGGCGGCATGAAATAGAAGAAGCCATAGGAAAACAAAGGAGAGGTGGAGGTGTCCGAAATGTTTTCTTTTTGTAAAAGTTAAATCGCTTTCTTTCAGTGTGTGTGCACACACACACACACAGGTAGGCACACACCTCAGCATATGTGCTGAAGTCAGAGACTTCTTTCAAGAGTCGGGTCTCTACTTCCACCGTGCGGATCCTATGATCTGAACCCAGGTTGTGAGCACTGGTCACAAGACCTTTTACTCACTGAGCCATTTTGCAGGTCCTGAAATATTTCTTAGTCTGGTTGACAGGGTCTGAACTAATAGTTATGATTTGGATGTGAATGTATCTTAAAAAACAGAGGTCAAGAGACCCTTATAAAAAGCTAATGTCTCCTTTCCTGCCCAGGTTTTGAGCCTCTTAAAGCATTGTTTACTCTAAAATTTAAAAGATTCATTGCCCTTGAAAGGTATTTGATGCACAGCACTGTCACGAAATGCTACATACACACAGGTAGCACACATTCTGAGTGCCAGTCAAATGGTGTTAGTGTATCAGTTATCTTTTATGCTGGGATAAAGGGTATTAGATACAATGTAGAGGAAAAAATGCCCATTAGGATGGAGCAGCCAGCAATCGAGTATTGTAGGGGGGCCTCACAATCTTAACTATGTTATTCTTTTCACAGGACATCTTGCCTAGTAGTTGGGAGCGCTATTTGTCAGAAGGATAGTTTCAGAAGTCACCATGGAGAATGCTCAGCCACAAACGGTAATATTGTGCAAAGATCATCAAAGAAGAAGGGGAGGAGATGGCAAGAGCCAGAGGTCCAGGAAGGATGGGGTGAATCAGTGTCCTCTGAATCTGACAGGCCTGCTACACTCATGAACTCCCAGAGGCTGTGGTTGCCGCACAAGACAAATGCGAGATCAAGCCAACCGACATTCCAGCATGGACTGGGGAGAGGCACATGAGTCCCATCACTGTCAGAGGAGCTACTGACAACTGATAGCTTTTAGAAGAGGAAGAGTCACTTTTCTTTTAGGGAGTGGTCTCTAGTAGATTACTGTGCTCTAGTTGATGACCCTAAACCCTTGGGAATACGGGCAATACAAATTTAACTACATGGATTCTATAAAAAAAAAAGATACAGAGATAGGAGAATGTTAGGACTAGATATGGAAGGAGTTAGAGGGAGGAGTAAGAGTGAATATGTTAATATATTTTTTTGTAATTATAAAATCCTATAATAATAATAATAATAAATAAATAAATCTCTGCAGAGAACAGGAGGTGATGGGCTGATGAGAAAGGCACAGGTTCTAGACTGGACTCCGATACTAAATGTGGACTTGCAGCAACCAGAACAGGAAGAGATCTAATTTTATTGGTGGGACCTGCAGGATAAAAGAAACAGGAACATTCTGTACAATTCCCCCAAAGAGAGGAACGCTTCCTTCAAAGTCTTAACCACTGAATCTCCTGGACTGTTTTGTGTTCTGTTTTTTTCTCTTGACTCTCCTATTATATGCCACACAGCCCCTTCCATTTTTTTTTTTTTTTGCTTGAGAATGAACTCAGAGCCTTGTGTACACTAAGCTACATTCACAACCTCTCATAGTTCATTTGACAGGTGCTGCAGGATATATGATTGTACTGTAACACCCCCAGACTGTGTTAATAAAGTTAACCTTGATTCAGGGGGTGGAGTTAGCTACTATTTGACAAGAATTAGTCATAGAGACTACAGAGGATCCAGGATACAGATAGAAAGGCACAAGAAGGAATAGGGAGGAACTTGGAGATTTGAGGGAATTTTTTATTATCCCTTTTTGGTCTGAGAAGTATAAAAAGGTCAGTTGGTTGCTCCTATCACTTTTCTGGTCTATCAGGTTTTCAGCCCAATATCACACTACTGAGTCGTTATTGGTAATAGAACAACTAAGGTAACACAACATTTGGTGCCCAATGTGGAGCACGTATATTCTAGCATAGAGCAGCTGGCACACTAACCTTGCAGGAGACCAGATAGAAATGCCTGCTACAGTGTGGGCTCAGCAACTTCCCAGAGCTGGGGAGGTAAATGAGGGTCCTGGCTGATGCTCATAGGCATAAGGCTTGGCTCTCACAAACCCAAGGAGGGAGGAGTCTTTTGCCAGCACCGTGTGCTAAGTAGAGTTATAGAGCCTGCAGGTGCACAGAAGGGCTTTGCAACATTTTCTCAGTGTCAAAGTGTGCATACCCTGAAGTATGCTTGCTGCTTGGGACTGCCCCTTGGGTTGGTTAGAGCAGGTAGACTTGGGTTGGTTAAGGTTTAGCACATACAGTCAGGGAACAGCATAAAAAGTCAAGTAGCTCTGAACAGGTACAGAATGCTTGAAAATGTGCTTAGATCCTAAAGAAAGAAAAGAAAATGGATGTAAACAGTCATATAAAAATAGTTTAAAATAATAAAATAAAATCTTTAAAGAATGAGTAATGTAATATAAAAAGAATAAGCCACATAAGAATGGGAAATACACAGGCTGTCTAGATCCTGTAATGGTGTTTTATTAATTTAAATTTTTTAAATGCTAAAGCAATAAACTAACAGCTGCTAAGAGATATTGGGTTATGGAAACTGCTGAACTAAAACAGTCTATATATTTTAAGAATGTTTTAACTTCAGAATGCAAGTCAAGAAATGTGCTGTTTTGGGGAAGTGGTTGGTTATGCCTTTGTTTCTACAGGAAATGAAAAGCTATGGATCAGATTAATAAAGCTAAGATTTGACCAGAGGAGACCTCCTGAAAATCTTGGCTACAGATATAAAGAAAAAAACTAAGAAAACCTCCAAGACAGGTGACTTATATGCTGATTCCTCTACATGGAGAAGCTCTGAGACCGGGTGGTTACAGAGTCCTTGTGACTTGATATTACATGCCATCCTTTCATATGGCATGGATGGAGATTTATATCACAGTTTGATTATATAGTCCAAATGGATTTTAATGCTGACAAATACCTTTTACCTTTTAAAGTGTAGAATAGAGAACCATCTTTAGCTGATTTGTGCACATTGCACGGGCCATACTTGTGTTAATGCTGATATGTATGTTACCTTTAAAGTTTATGTGTTCTCAGAACAAAAGGACTAGAATGAATCCTGATTGAAGACATGTAGCCCAGGTGATACAGTCTCTCAGAATGTCTCTGTTGCAGTTTCCTGAAAAATCTGCATATAGAACTTCAAAGCAGTTAGCTGAGATGACCCAGTTTCGCAGACTACTCCAGTCAGGACATCAGATAAGCCTTGTACTTTCCCATCAAACAGAGACTGAGCAACACATGATACAGTTACCTCTCCCAGGACTTGACCATTATCCCAATTTTCTCAGGGTCCTCTAAAGATGCTGTTGCCCTCAGATAATAGGAAGAAAATTTAAAGCATGATGTGCATATTCCCAAGAGATGTGGTAGGAGGCTTCATGTTGTTTGGTGGGTTATGAATGTTTATCAGTGTTTAGGGGGGTTGGTTACAAGTTATGATTGATCACGGTCACGGAAGAAATTAAACAAAGAAGGTAAGATTCAGGGATCTCTTTATGAAAAAAGAGAAAAGGGGGGTATGAAAGAAGGATATGATAAAAGGCTAGATTATTGAATTTACTTTTAGACAAAATAAATGACTAGTTTCAAATTTTTACATTGGTATGTTTTTTGTATATTGCTACAAATTTAAGGTTATTTTTATTACAACATACTGTAAAGTATTGTACCTATGCAACTCACTTAAAATTATAATGTAAAGTTTTAGTCTTTGAAAGTTACTATTACAAAGTATTTAGGATAATGAAGCTAATAATCAAACTTGTAGTAAGAGTATAGATATAGATAGAAATAAGCTTTATTTAGCCTCATATATTTTAGATAAATAGGTGATCTTCAAATACTTTAGAGATCTCCAGAATATGATGTTTAAGATGTTTCGATAACATAAGGCTTTTCATAACAGTGAGACACATCTGCTCCTGGCAGCACCAATCTATTTCTAAACAGGAAGATGGGAATCAAAGGATCTCCACATGGAGTTTACTTTCAATGTGGTAAATCTAACTACTGGATAAAACACTGCCCTTGCCTCAGCTGCTGACAATATGCTGTCCAAATGGGACAAGCAGGACACACAGAAAGTCAACTGCTGAGCTTTGCCAAGACAAAGTAGGACAGCCTTTCAAAATTCCTGCTTCACAGAAAAGTCTGTCAGATATTCTAGATCTGTTAGCTGAAGACGGATGCCCCAGTGTTACAGGGGAAACTTGGATGACTGTCCAGACAGCCAGCTGTTTCTGCCATTTCTGTAGTTTTGTAACTTGTTTGCTTTGCACTTTCTGTTTACTCGGGTGATGTGTTTTATCCTTCTCAGGTCCCTGATGGGGGTTGAAGAGTAGATAGGTATACCATTTTTCTTTGGTACCAAATTCAGAAAAGAAACTTACAAAAGAGATGTAAAGTTTATAAGGTTGAGAAATATAAAGGCTTAAGTTATTTATCTAAGAAAATGTATTAAGGTCTAAAAAGATATTTTTAGGTTGATAATACAAGTTAAGCTAGAAAGTGATTTAGGTACAAACTTTGGATTCACCAAGATAGGATAGATAATAGAATACTTTCTCCAAATTTGAATGTAATCCTTTTTGTTATTTTTTGTCTGTTTGTTTGTTTTGATTTGTTTTGGGTTTTCAAGACAAGGTTTCTTAGTAGCTATGGAGCCAGTCCTGGAACTTTCTCTGTAGACCAGGCTGACCTTAAAATCTGCCTGCACCTGCCTCTCTAGTGCTGGGATTAATGTGTGTATCACCACTGCCTGGAGTGAATGTAATTTTTAACTGTTGATTGTGCTTATTCTATATAGTTTTACTGCATTAGAGTTAAAATCTTTCCTTTTTATTTAGACAAAATGGGGGAAATGTTGTGAGATATTTGATCACACTATGACACCCCAAGACTTGTTAATAAAGTTAACCTTGGATCAAAAGGTGGAGACATCAACTACTTGACAAGAATTAGTCATAGAGACAAGAGAGAACCCAGGATACAGAAAGAAAGGCACAGGAAGGAGTAGGGAGGGACTTGGAGATTCGTAGGTTTTTTTGTCCTCCCGTTTTTGGTCTGAGAAGTGTAGAGAGAAGGTCAGTTGGCCGCTCCTCTGCCATTTCTTTGATCTATCAGGTTTTCACCCTAATATCTGACTCCCAAGACTTTGCTGGTAATAGAACTACTAAGGTAACACAGCAGACAGACTATTGAATACCCCTATATGACCATACATTGGATCTGCTTCACAGAATTTAGCCTAGCAGCCCTTGAGTTGCATTGCTTGGCAGGCTTCGGTTACTTGGCCACTCGACCTGGCCTTGGGTTGCAGATGTAAAGGAAGTGAGACAGAGAGATGCTCCTCTTCACAAGATCAGATCTGCATTCTTATTTACTCCTTTCCATCGCTGCCCTCTCCCTGGTCTGTCAATGCAATCATTTTAATGCCATTTAAGGAAACAAGTTTGTTTTTTTCCCCTCTGCATTCAGATGCCTTAAATACTATCTTGATCTACTCTATACCTGTAATTCGCCGAGTAACCCAAGTCAGGCTCAGATTTCCCTTCTGATACCTCCTATTACTTAAGAACATTGCTACCTTGTGAGCACCCAGAAGAACCAGGTTGTGGTTCTTTAATCAGAGGGATGAGTGGAAAGAGAAGCGTATACTTAAGGGGAAAATCAATTGGTGGACTGAAGAGTATATTGACTCTTTCAAGTCATGGTGACGTCATTTGGTGCCCTAAATTAGTGGTTGCCAAATCATCAGTGCTTATTAAAGACAAAGCTTCCTGGGTAACTCCCTTGGAGATTAAGGTTCAGTGGATCTGACTGGTCTGGGTCCTGGGAACCTGTATATTGAACTAGAAGAAAGTCTTGGGCCTCAGCAGGTTTGGAAAATTCTGTCTTTAGGAAGACATTGCTGAATAGTGGCCTCAGGAGATGAGAATACATTTTATTTGTTAACACATTGTTTTCTTATGAAAATGTATTGACTCAAAATTAAAGGAAATTTTAAAATGTAATCTTCTTATATTTCTACCATTATAATATATCAGTTTCACTTTTCTGTAATTCCTTATAACTCTATTCATTTGTACATATAAAGACAAAGGATGCACATTCAGATTCTTCTTGGCTTTCCTCTTCTTCTTCTTCCTCTTCTTCTTCCTCTTCTTCTTCTTCTTCTTCTTCTTCTTCTTCTTCTTCTTCTTCTTCTTCTTCTTCTTCTTCTTCTCCTTCTTCTCCTTCTTCTCCTTCTTCTCCTTCTTCTCCTTCTTCTCCTTCTTCTCCTTCTTCTCCTTCTTCTCCTTCTTCTCCTCCTCCTCCTTCTTCTAAAACAGGCTGACCTTGAACTTGCTGTACAGCCAAGGCTAACCTTGTACTTCTAAAGTCCTCCCTACCATGCTGGGGAACAGAATCCAACCCAAGCCCCTGTGAATTCAGGGCAAGCACTCCACCAACCGAACTAGATCTCTAGGCTTTGCCCTTTACATTAAACATAAGAAATACTTTTCCTTTGAAGTCACATAAAATTGGTGACTTGGTCTATTTAGGTTACTGTCACAAAAGCATTATAAAGTGAGTGGTTCACCAGAAGTGTGCTTCTGACAGTTCTGGAGGCTGGGGTGTAGAAGATCTGGCTCCCTTGGGCCCTTTAATAGGGCACCATCCTCATGATGGCTCCACCCTCATGAGGTAATAACTTATCAAGACCCTCACCATTTGTGTGTGTGTGTGTGTGTGTGTGTGTATACGTTCATGTATGTGCATGTGGAGTTCAGAAGTTTGGTGTCCATTGTCTTTCTTTTTATTTTCTTTCTTTTTCCTTTGGTTTTTTGAGACAGGGTTTCTCTGTATCTTTAGAGCCTCTCCTGGAACTAGTTCTTATAGACCAGGCTGACATTGAACTCACAGAGATCTGTCTGCCTCTGCCTTCTGAGTGCTGGGATTAAAGGCATGCATCACCGCTGCCCAGCTCCACTGTCTTTCTTAATGTCTGTCAACTTTATTTTTATTTATTATTATTATTATTAATTTTTGTTTTGTTTTTGAAACAGATTCTCTCTACATATCCTTGGCTGTACTGGAACTCACTATGTAGACCAGGCTGGCCTTGAATTCACAGAGATCCTCCTGACATTGGGAGTAAAGGTGTATACTACCATGTCTGGCCTTTATTTTTTAATTTTTGAAATTACATATACAAATTACAATTATTTGTTTTGTTTGTGAATGTGTGAGTGTGCATAAATGCACATGTGCACATGCACACACACACACACACACACACACACACACACACACACACACGTTTCCCGCCACGATCAAAGAACAACTTGCAAGAGTTATTTCTTAGCCGGGTGATGGTGGAGCACACCTCTAATCCCAGCACTCAAAAGACAGAGATAGACATATTTCTAAGTTCAAGGCCAACCTGATCTACAGAATGGGTTCCAGGACAGACAGGATTACCCAGAGGAACCCTGTCTTGGAAAGCAAGACAAAAAACAAACAAAAGAGTTGGTTCTTTCTTTCCAACATCTGGGTCCTAGTGATTGAAGGCAGGTTTGCAGGTTTGGCAGCAGGACTTGAGACAGGGTCTCCCACTGAACTGAGAGCTTGCTAATTCAGTTAAATTGACTGGCCAGCAGGCCCTCGCCCCGGGATCTTCTTGTTTCTGACTCCCCAGCACAGAATTACTGGTGTGCACCGCGGTTTTGGGCTTCTTGATGGATGCTGGTGATCTAGATGCAGGTCCTCATGCTCACACAGTGAGCTCTTTACCAGCGGAGTCATTGCCCAGCCCCTTCCCACCTTCCAAAATTGTCCTGTTGGCAATTAGGTTTTGACATATGAATTTAGGAGAACACAAATATTCAGACAACAGCAATCAACCATTATAGCATTAAGCGTCTGCAATTATTCTGTCTATCAACTATTGAACACTTTTGTTGTATTTAAGTTTTTGTTGATATTATAAATGATATAATAACTTATATCTATTATTCCTACATAAGACTTTTTGCACTACTGTAGATAAATTTTTGCACAATTTTTCAGGAACAATATTAATAAGTCAAGAAGTCTTAATATCTTAAATCTAGAATGTCTAATATTGGAACACAACATGCTTCATTGCTGACAGAAACTGAGCAACTAGTTTTATTCTTAAAATTCTTGTAAACCTTCTGCAATATATTTCCTCCACATCTTTACATTTAAAAGTGCATTTCTTTTGTTTGTGTAACAGCTATTTTGTGGCGTGCAATTCCAATCAAAACACTGTGGGGTACAAAAAAAGAAAAGGTCCCTGCGGAGCTCAGATGGAGCAAGAGAGACAGTAGGTGATTGTTCAGAAGCAGAGGCAAGGCAATTTTAGATAGCAATGGCAGATTGCATGATATGTGGAACTTAGCAGAGACTGAGTGGCTTCAGAGGGCAGTAATGAGAAAGCAAGGTCATGCTGTGACCTGAATGACAAAGAAGGAGCCAAATGCAAGGTTGTGTTAGAGTTCTTCAAAGATGCAGAACCAAAATAATGTGTACCAATACATACATAGATTGCTAGGTATATGTATGTATGTATGTATGTATGTGTGTATATATATATGACAATTCACAATTGAAAACAATTTTATCACACTGAAAATTTGTGCCTTTTTGTAGCGCATTTCCATTTTTAAATCCTCTTGCCACAGCAACCACTGATATCCATACTCATTATATAATTGTCCTAAAGCTTTTGTTTGCATGAGATAGGTTTCTCTCTGTACCCCAAGTTGGCTTAGTACTTGCTATGTAACCAAGGCTGGTCTCAAATACATGTCAATTCCTCTAACTTAGTCTCCCAGGTGCTGGGATTGTAGGTGTGAGACATTATGTCTGGCTGTCCTAGAATTTGACATCAGTAGGGAGCTAGATGAATGAGATGTCGCACACTGTCTGGTGCAGGCTTCACTTCTTTTCAGTTGCCCAGGAGCTTGAGTTCTGCCACTTGCCACATCCTTGGCATGCGTTCGTTCGTTTCAGACAGCTTCTCTCTGTGTGGTTCAGGCTAGGCTGGAACTCACTGTCTCACCCAGGCTGACGTTCATCTTGAGATTCTCTTGCCTCTACCTAGCGAACGCTGATGTTACACGCAGGTGCCGCCAAGCCTTGCTCCCATTTTTCAGCTTTGAAGTCTTTATTCTTTCTAGATAATGATAGGACTCTCAAGTCCTGCCCTAACAGACTGTGCCTGGTCCCCATTCCTCCTACTTTCTTATGGCCTTCAGAGCCAACCTTTCTCTGTATTTTCTGTATCCTAACAGATCTTGTTGAGCCTTATTTTAAAAAATGTTACAGTAAAAATATGCATTTCCCTTCTCACTAATATGAATATACTGTAGCTTTGCAATGTGAGTTCACACTTCTTGAGAACTACTCGTCTATTCTAATGATCACATGCTAATCAAAGACACTGACCTGCTACAGGGTGTTCTGGAAAAATATAGGGTAGCATTCCCTCGTCCTACCTCTCCTTAAGTGCTTGTCTTTTATGGATACCAAATATTTAATGATCCCAAACCAAAGCAATTACTCATGTCTTTGTTTTACGTCCCTTGGCTTCCTGATATTATTTTTAATAGCTCCTCCATAACCATCTAACAGCTTCATTTCTAAAAGGTCACTGGGCTCCAGGAAATAATGACCGTTTAAATAGGCTAGCCAATGACTTCAAATAGCTGCGTGGGGGCAGGAGCGTCCCCAGCTGGGCTGTTGAGGTTGGCGATGGAAGACTGAGATTTCACAGCAGAGATTTAAAAATAATCATGTTGCAGCCACAGAAAGGGAAGATGTAAGTGTTGGAATCTAGTGGGCTTTAATAGTGAAATTGCTGCATGTAGCGAGCACGCGTGCACACACACACACACACACACATACACACATGTATGCACACACAGGCTTACAGAGGAAGTTTAATCTGAAGGGAAGTGGTTCATTTCTGTAGGAAACTACATCCTCTTTCCCTTCTCCCTCTTTTGTGCGGAGGGCATGCGCTCATGAGCACGTGTGCAGGAGGTCAGTCAATGTCAGGTGTCTCCTGTAATTACTCTCCACTTCATCATTTGATACAAGGTCTTTCGCGGAACCTGGACCGAATTTAGCTGGCCAGTGAGGACCAGAGATCCACCAGTGTCCACCTCCCCAGCGTTGGGTTATAGATGCACTCCACACTCTAGGCACTATGGGTCACACCTTTGGCGCTATGGATCACACTCTTGGTGCTATGGATCACACCCTCAGTGCTATGGAGCACACTCTTATTTTTATCACTATGGATTATTGTAGAAGAATTCTGATACTTTACATTGACTTTGTAAACAATGATAAATAAAATAAAATTTGGAAAGGGGAGTTACTCATTTTAATAGGAACTTTGGGGCTGGCCTGTTTTTTTTTGTTGTTGTTTTGTTTAGTTTTTGTTTTCTGATTTGCTTGTTTGTTTGATACAGGGTTTCTCTATATAATTGCCCTGGCTGTCCTGAAACTCGCTTTGTGAATCAGGCTGGCCTTGAACTCACAAAGATCTTCCTGCCTCTGCCTCCTGAGTGCTGGGATTAAAAGCATGGGCTACCACATCCGGAGTAGGTCCTGTCTAATTAATGGGTAATTTACTATGATTTAACCTCTAATTGGAAGCAATCTATTGCAGTGTTTTAATGCATTTTTTTTTCTGAATTCCAGCTAGTGACAAGTTCAAATCTTTGCTAACACCAGGGCAGCATAATGAGACCTTGTCTCAAAACAATAACAAAATTAAAGCAACAACCAAACCAAACCAAACCAAAGTTTCTTAATATCCTGATTTATCTAAGGTATTTAATCTCATGCCTCAGTTTCTTTGTACGCAGTAACAAAAATAACAATTTTTTAAATTAAATTAGATGAAAAGCATGAAGCACATAGAATGACTGGCACTCGGTTTGAGGTGAGCATTGCTAGGTGCGAGGAGTCACTGCCAAGCTCTTCCAAGTTTTCTTGTGAGACAGGAAGCTCAGACTCTTTATCGTTTTGAAATAAAAAGTCTGGTCTTTACTTCTGGCTCTTAAGAGATAGCCGCTACCTCCTTGGGATTTCCGAGTCACAGGAGTGACTGTGTTAGTCACTGTGAGGCCCCTCAACCACACCCGAGTTAGCTGAGGAGTTGGCTCATTTCAGGGCCATACAGCTTCAGAATCCAGGGTGCTAGATTGGAAAGAACAACCATGTGATTAACCAGGGAAGAGTTTTCAACTGACCTTCAGGAAAGAGGCAAGGTTAGTGTGTGAAGTCCCTCAATCACATGACCAGTGATCCAGTGAACCATGCACTTATTATGGAAAGCTGATGAGACCTCTAGGCAGTGAAGTTCAGGTACATTTCTAGCTCCTGACCATGTTGATGTGTCAGAAGATTGACACATCCTGACTCTGTAGAACGAGCTCAGCACGTAGCAAACTGAGAGGAGATGCTTGAGTTCAAGGCCAGCTTGAGTTTTGAAGTGAGTTTGAGGCCAACCTGGATACATAGCAATACTCAGTCAAACAATAAAACAACAGCAGAAAATAAAACAAACAAATGAACAGAAAACAAATAAAACAAAACAAAACTCACAGTGACTCTGAAGAACCACGACATGTCAGAGACCAGCACAGGGACAACAGAAAGGTAGGATTGTTAGCAAAGCTTATAGGAAATACTGGTAGTTTTACTTTTTGGGAGAACAAAAAGAATCACTTCTTTGGGATTTATGTACGCATCAAAATGTTTGCATTTCTTTTTTATCTTTCCCTGACTATGGAAAGTCAGCTGCCACAACATCCCCTTGATTCTTTACACAACAGACAACCGACACAGAGGGAGGTGAAGTAATTTGTTTCAGGTCGGAGGTCAAACCAAGACTTGAAGTCTGTTGGACCCTTCTGGTGCCCACTGATACCCCATCCTCCACTCATTAGCCTGGCAACTCCTGGACACTGGCCTTGGAAATGTCGTTACTGGGGGTGGCACTACACATTGATTGCTCTCCATGAACAGCACAGATAAATGAATCAGGTCTGTTTCTACCAGACAGGTTGGTGGATGGCTGCTTGTTGACATCAGAGCTTAAGAACATTTGTGATTACTGGAGATAACTTGGGCAAGACCCAAACATCAAAAACCTAAACTGAGATTGCCATTAGAATCCAGAAAGACATGCTTCAAGCATTACAAATGTTAAAACACAGTTTCCTTCCTAATTACATTTAAATAGTTCTGAGACCTAAAACGTCACTGAAACTTGAACTTGGGAGTGGCAGTGAAGAGCTGTGGCCATTCAAGAATAGGGCTTCTAGCTGGTTCCCATTGCGCTGACCCAGGAAGAAGAGCTTCATCCTCCCAAACTTCCATTTCCTATATATAGCAATCATAAAATAAAACCACCAGTGTAATGCTCTCCCCAGAGAGTCAAGGTGATAAACACCAGAACTGTCTTAAATGCAAAAGAAATTTGTGGTTAGGTTAGACTAAGAGGCCGTCAAATGATAAATGTTCTTAAAAGTTCTTTCTAGAGTCAGTTGCTGGTCAGTAGTTCATGTTAGTTGGGTTGTTTAATGGCCATATTCTTAACTCTTGCAGCAAACTGTTCTTACTCAATGCTTGACACACCCTGATGTCACAGCCCTGGGTCTGACAATATCACCTTCATCTTCATAGCTTGGAAAAATCCCCAACACTTCCTCCAAGTATTTACATAGCACACAGTGTTCTCTCATCTGCAAAGCATCGGTCCCAGTGCGCATATTTTGAGTGTTATTCTTTAGGCACAGTGAACTGCTGAATGCCACTTTAGTGTTTTCCTTTGCGGGTTATTTCTATTTCTTCTTCCTCCTTCTTCCTCCTCCACTCTTCCTCCCTCTTACACCTCCTCTTCTCTCCTCCTTTTTCTTCTTTTTACGAATCCTGGCTTGTGCAATCCTTCTGATGCCATAGTTGGGCTTACAGGTATGCGCCTGTGTGTCAGCTCACCCTGCAGTTTTAAAGCCAGTGCTGTTCTCGTTTGCTATCTACAACCTTGCTTTTCTGTTTGTCAGTCTTTATTTCTGCTGTGACTTAGTTAGGAGGGGAGGGGAAATTTGCTTTGAGGGACCCTCACTTGTGGTTTACTTTATCCCAGAACAAAGTGTTTGCCAAGACAAGGAAGAGAGGGGAACAAAATAATAAAATAAGGATAATGTTCTTAGTTGGTCATGATGGCGAGTGTGGGCAATCCCAACATTTGGGAGGTGGAGACAGGAGGATCAGGAACTCAAGGTCATTCTCAGCTACATAGTTTGAGGTGCCTTACTTAAAAAATATATCATCAGGGCTGGGAAGATAGCTCAGTTTGTAGATCTGCTTCGCAACATGGAGGGCTCACTGACCGGCCAACCAGCCTACTTGACTAATTCCAGGCCATCAAGAGACCCTATCTTAAGGAAAATAAATAAATAAGGGATGTTATCTAAGGAATGCCACCCAACATTATCCTCTTGCCTCCTTACATGAGTACATATATGTTAATGTACATCCCCCAAACCTGCATCTATGGGCACATACTTGTACACACAGACACACAAGAGAACACTTTAATTCAGGGAGGCTTTTTCTGTGTGACAATGACTTGGTGTCTATGAGGAGAGCCTGATACGAAATGCCCATGACCTAGCATGTATTGTTCCCTTAGAATCTCTCCAGGAGAGTCTAGACACAGGCGAGTCCTTGTAGTATCTGCTGGAAAAGGACAGATCAGTCCTCTGGTGTCACAGCTACTTGCTCCTCCTGCCTTCACAATGTTCAGATTCCTCAAGCAGATCTGTTTCTGGTCCCTCCAGATTCACTAACTTGGATACAAATCCAATTTCCACAACATGAATAGAATCTAGGGCACCAAGTTCTTCCGAAGATGAGGTGGTTAGTGCACAAGAAGTACTTGGAATCTTGCCATGAGGGTTATATAAACCTCTGATACCATCATATTTTATTTTGACTAACTGACCGTAGCAACCCCCTTTCCTCCTTTCCTATTCTGTGGGGAAAGGATATTTACTGGAGAGTGTAGAATCTCACGAGTGTTAGACAAGCTAACTACTGAACTAACATCCTCACACCCCTTTGGTTCTCTTTCTTCTTTCCATATGCTTAAGGGTGTGTATGTATGGATGTTCTTAACTGTGTACGGGGCTGTGAATGCACATGTAGGCACATTCATGTTGAGGCGTGAGTTTGGTGTGAGTCATCTTCCTCCAGCATTCTTCCACCTTACTCTTCTGAGGCAGGGCTTCTCAGTCAAGCCCAGAGCTTGTAGATACGGCTACCCTCACTAGCATCTTGCCCTGGGGATCCCCGTCATCACCTTCTGAGGCTGGAATTACAGACATCGATGGACTGCCATGCCCACCTCACACATGCACAGGTTCTGGAGATCCAGACTCCAGTCCTCTTGCTTTTGTGGCAAGCGCTCTAACCACGGAGTCACCTCCCCCTTTCTTCATCTTAAAACTGACTTTGTTTTGAACTGGTCCCACTAAGTCTGCTTAGCTGGCATTGAACCTGCAACCCTTCTGCCTCAGCTTTCCCAGTAGTTGATATTACAGGCATGTGTCACCACACCTGAAAAAAAAGTCTTACTAATTTGCTGAATTTTCCTTAGCAAACAGAATAGGCTTAGGCACCAGGCACTGGTGGGCACCTAGGTCTATTCAACAGTCATAGATCATTTTTTTGCTGGGCAATAAGGTACACAGTGAGTGTGACAAGGAGTTTCCTTCTTCTGGCAATAGCTCCAGACCTGGCCAATAGAATTTTCTTGTCAATCCTTTTTTTTTTAATTGATTTTATTGAGCTCTACATTTTTCTCTGATCCCCTCCCTGCCTCTCCCCTTCAACTGTCCCCGCAAGGTCCCCATGCTCTCAATTTACTCAGGAGATCTTGTCTTTTTCTACTTCTCATGTAGATTAGATCTATGTTTGTCTCTCTTAGGGTCCTCATGTTGTCTAAGTTCTCTGGGATTGTGGGCTGGTTTTCTTTGCTTTATGTTTAAAAACCACTTATGAGTAAGAACATGTGATAACTGCCTTTCTGTGTCTGGGTTACCTCACTCAAAATGATATTTTCTAGCTCCATCCATTTTCCTGCAAAATTCAAGATGCCATTATTTTTTTCTGCTGTGTAGTAATCCAGTCAATCCTTTTGGCCATAATAACCCGAGGCTGGCCCATCCACTTGTTCCTTCCTTCTGGTACTGGGGTAGCGTCTGGCAAACTGAATCGGTTCTTCTCAGGATTCTTCTGCTGGAGGCAGAAAGGAAGACCATGCTGGTTTTCAATTCTCAGATCCTAAAGCTGGAAAGATAAGAAACAGTGCAGAGCGTAAGACCTACTCAGAGAACAGAATGGACAGAGCGAGAGAGGGTAGTTCTTCCTCATCTTAGCATGATGACATTGACTGCACTCCAGGGGACAGATGGGTTAGTTGATGAGTTCTCGTGTGTGAGCTGCTGTGAGGTGGAGAGCTGGCATCGTGACTAGTCAGCTCACAGCTAATAGATTAAAACAGACACTGCCCTGGCTTTTATAGAGCTCTGTCCACGGGGAGAGCTCTGGATGCTGGAGTTAAGCTGTTGCATACTCTGACAGAGCTACAGAGCTCTGGGTAGGGGAAACCTACCAGATCAAGTGGTCAGAGAATGTAATATAGAGTCACGTCCCAAAGGATGCATAGGAACTAGGCAGGTTATGGGGCTAGCGTGGAGAGAAACAAAGGTAAAACGGAGGAAGGGCACCATCTTTGTGTGATGAAGCAGTGTAGGACAAAGATCCTAGAGAGATCATTCAAGAGTTCTCATCTCTTTCTGATCACTTGGTCTCCCACAGAGGTCATGAGAAGCTGTTAAAATATTTGGTCTGGGGGGCAGCAGGCCTGAATTGCTATTTTAGAAAGGGTGTTCTGCATAGCGTAGTGTTACTTTAACTTTGGCACAGTGGCTGTGTCTTAATCTACTGTAATTTCAGCCAGCAACTGTGACTCTGTTTCTCTGGTAGCGGCCTAGTTGCTCAGGCCACAGCCTGGCAGGAATTCTGTTCTTGCAGGCACCAGCCCCGTTGCTGACACTATATGTGGCTTTAAATAAATCTCTATGATTCTATTTATAAATGAAACTCGAGACTCAAAGACTAGGGTGAAAACCTACTAGCTCAGAGATGTTGAGTGTCACCTAGCTAACCGTCTCTCCTTGTTGGTATCTCCCAAAGAGTCCATCCTTCTGCTTGACCAAACAACAACAACAAATAAAAAAAATGTGCCACTCGAAACCCCTCCCTACTACTTCCTGTGCATCTCTTTATCTCTTCCGGATGCCCTCCGAGGCTCTGTGATTACTTTCTGTCAATTAGTTGCTAACTCAGCCTCCTGTCCCAAGGTCAATTTTATTTAATTAATGCAAATGCAAACTTGGGGTTCACAGTGTGATGGAATATCCTCCAACAGAGTGGACAGGAATTGCACAAGCCTAGAAGCAGGGAGCATTACCAGCTATGTAGGACATTGATACTGATGGCCTCGGCTAAGGAAAACAAGATGGAGTTAGAGCAAAGAGCACAAAATTGAGAATTATACGGAAGATGAACTTAGCAGTCAGTAGTGACTGGTCCTGCCTCCTCTTTACCATAAATCTAGTTATATATTTAAACATGGGTCTTCACTCCAAGCTTCATTTCTGGCCCCTCTCAGTCTTGAAGTATTGAACTAGTTCACTTCCCTCTTTATCTACCATTCTAGACCTTTCTTTCCAGCTGTTTTTCCTTGTTGGTATTTTCATTCAATTGTTTTTAAATAGATGACTTTCTTGGTTCCTTCATTCACTTATTCATTCTTGTTTCAAAATAGGTTTTTGTGTGTGTGTGTGTGTGAGGCATGGTGGCTGTTGTTGTTGTCTACAATTCCAGCACTTAAGAGGCTGAGGCAGGAGGATAACTACAAGTTTAAGTCTAGCCTTGCCTTCAGAGTGAGACCTTATATCAAAAAAACAAATAATCCCAAACTTAGTTTAAAAACTTTATTGTAGCTATTGTACAGGTGCGGTCAAATAATCTACACAGCTTGCTACCAAACATGCTTCGCCAGCCAGAGAAAGTTTGTAAATCTTTATTTTCTTTGGTGGCTATCTCCTCCTCCCTCTCAGGCCTTAATCACACTAAGGATTTATTCTCCCACTGAACTTATCTCAGCCCAGCCTTCCTTTTTCTAAATACCATGGATATACTGTTATTCCTTAGTATTTCTATTTTGAACATAATTAACTTTCTACCATGAAAGAGAAACTTTAAGTTCCGTTCCACCACTGCCCCTTGTCAACATTACCATCTACATATGTATGTCCCATTGTTCACATCCCAGCACGAATCTGGACCAAGCCCATCCCACTATGGCGGGGGCCAAGATTTCACATAACCCTGTAAATGATAGTTTCGGATGAGCCACGTGGCACACTGTGATCACTTGCCCCTTCTTACACAACATTTTATTTTCTCTGAGGTTAATAATTGCTGTGTTCTTCTTCCCTTAATGTCTTCTAAAGTGTAATTAATTTAACAACAAACTCCCCGTGGTTGTCCAAACCCTCTCCCTGCTGGCTCAGACTTAGCATTAATCTCTCATTTTTGTCTTTTTAGAGAAATCTTTCCTGTGTTTTCCCTCTTGCTCTGCTCTGCCTTGGCTGCTCTCTGAGCCTCCTAGATGGCTCTCTTCCCAGGACACTTCCTCAGCATGATCCTAGCAAAACTCATTGCCTGTGTCTTGAGTTGAGTCTTATTTCTTCTGTCTTCTTCTGTTGCCTCCTCATTTTGCTGACAAATGTTTTACACGAACTTTCTGAGAAATGAGGGTCAGGGTGTAAGTTCAGACAATTCATGTGTGAAAATAGAAAACATTTTCATTCTGGCTTTATATCTAAGATCATTTTAAAATTTTGTTTCCATTTGTGTGTATGTATGTGTGCCTGCATGATTTTCTGTGCACTACATGTGTGCAGGGGCTCACAGAGCACAGAGGATGTTAGATTCTCTGGAACTGAGTTATGGGCAGTTGTGAGGGCCCAGTGTGGGTGCTAGGAATCAAACTTGGGTCTTCTGCAAGAACAATACTAAAAACTCTTAGTCACTAAGCTATCTCCCCAGCCCTCTGGTTTTATATTAAGTTGATGTACAAGATCGAATTTTGAGCCACAGATAATTTTCTCTCAGATTTCTGAAAGCAGAGCTCTGCTCTCCCAGTTCCCAAAGCACTCTATCTTTGGATTTGGATTCTTTATGTCACCTGCTCTCTATTCTGAAAGTTTTTACCATCTTCCCTTTATCTCTGGTGTCTTGAGTAGATGTGGGTTCTCTCTCTCTCTCTCTCTCTCTCTCTCTCTCTCTCTCTCTCTCTGTGTGTGTGTGTGTGTCTGTTTTTTTCTTTTTAAATGGAAATAGGTATTTTAATTAATTTCTGATTTAGTCTACAGCATAGGTCCATATGCAGAGATGATTCTGTCCAATGTGACCTAATGCATCATCTTCCTTCTTACTGCTGCCGAATGTTACATTTTGTCTTCCCATTGGTGTTGAATAACCATGGGTGTGCTTTTCCTTGCAGAAGACTATTTATCCTGCTCGCTCAGCATTCCTTAGTTGCCTCTAGTTATTTGTGTAGGGCTGAGGCATTCTGGTCCTTCCCCTGTGCTCTTTGGATATGCATGTCTATGATGACCCTTGTCCAGCTGGTATTTAGGCAGCCATGTTGGTGAGACTGTATGGGTATAGAATATGCCTCTTTTTAAAAAGTTATTGTTCTGTACATTGTCTGGATGTTTTCCATTTGATAACTGAAAACTTTCTCTTCTGAGAAATTTCTGGGGTTATTATTTCTCTGATTTGTCTTATTTCTTTCTCTGTTAACTTTCAAAACCTTTTCCTTATAATTTTTCTTGTTAAATGTTAGGTGTTCCTGAACACACACACACACACACACACACACACACACACACACACACACACAGAGTAGCATACATACACATATATATTATATATAATATATTATATATTGTATATATTATATATATAGCCTGTAAGCTGAAATAAACCCTTCCCTTCCTGAGTTGCCTTTGGCCACATTGTTTATTCCAACAACAGAAAACAAACAAGGACCTTCCACTTTTTTGAAACTATTTCTTGTTCCTTCTTCCTTGAAGGTCATTATTACATTCTCTTAGCCTTGAACTCTTCTTATAGGGTTTTCAACACTAACAAGATGAAATCCAACAGAGGTAAAGTGCAAAGCTTTGCATTCAGAAAGAAACCAGCAATTAAAGGATATAGAATTCAAGAATGACTGCTTAATCTCTATATAGGGGAAAGAAGCATCATACAGGGGGAAGAAGATCAAAATAACTCAATGATATGATATGACCGCCCCTCAAATGGCAAGAACGCGATGTGGGCTACATTAATAAGAGCATGACGCTCGGAACAGTGGAGAAGTGTGCTCGGAAACGGTTCCTCTATTCTTGGTGTTTGTCAGTGAACTCTGGGGTCTCTTCTACCCGACTCTTTGACAAGGACAATGACAGCTTATGGCAGAAATATAGAGTAAGAGAACTTCAGATGAAGAATGGGGAAGCCAGTGATGACACAGCGTTTGAACCTGGAACACAGGAGGGAATTGCAAAATGTCACCTGACTTGAAGGGGTGTGTTTGGGTGATGTCATGTGAAAGGCTAGAATTTGTGTGGTGCCAAAAGGAGGGCATCTGCTTAAAACACAGAAGCCTTTGCCCTACTAAGATCTCTCCAGAAAGGGTGCGGGTAGGTAACCAGGAAACCTCTCTGTCTCTGGAAGGTTAGCGGTTGAACTGAGTAACATCTGAGGTATTTTCTGGCCCTGAGTATGATCTAGAAACACCTCCCCCTGTTTTAGAAAGAATTTGGAGGCCATCTGATCAGTGCCTGGGCAAGTTCTCCAGTCAAGCCTTCTGTTCCCATTGGAACATTCCTTCTGAAACATTCCTTCTAACCTTTTATTCTCCAAACTACCTTTGTTATTTCAGACAGCCTAACACATTTGAACACCTAAAACAAGAGCACAACCATGGGGACACATGTGCGATTGTTCACTTCAGCTTCCTAGCACTCAGGTCTGAAAGGAACACTAAGTTTAATGTCTTATGGCATTAAGTGGCATTGTTGGCACAGCAAGAGGCTAACTGTGTGATCCTGCCTTGGGAGTAAACACACACTTTTAGGAATATGCTTTGTTTGTATGTACTGAAACTGAAAAGTCCGTCACCTTTTAGTCCGTCTGAATACTGCCTATGATTTATGAAGCTTGTATATGTAATAAGGAAAATGAAGTTTGTATCCATAATAAGGAAATGTACGCTTTCATGTGAGCAGTTGCACGCTCACTGAACCTTGAGTAGTCTCTCCTCGTTAATCATGGACTCTGGATTTGGCTATTTCAGACTAACAGTGCCTCCACTGTCCTCACATGGTAAGGACTGACTGGGTCCAGGAGGCCAAACGTGAAAAGGAAGAACTGAGGCACAGGCAAGCTGTGGGCATGCAAAACAAAGGCTAAGGCATGCGCCATGGCTAGAGATAAAACCCCAGTTAGCTGCTGCAGAGAGAAGCCTGAAGGGAAGGAGCAGACAAAAAGTTCTGACCCAAGCGGCCAGGATCCAGCACTGGGGCGAGGCACACATCTAGCAGCAGGTGAACATGAGCCTCCCAGAAGCCATTTTTCTCTGTGGTTATCTGCTCAGAGAAGAGGTCACATTCTAGGTGGGGTCTGCGGACTCAGTCAGAAAATAGGTCTGAGAGAATGCTGCGCTTCCTCTTAATTAATGAGGAAGATGCTGTATGGCGACCTCATAATTTATAATTCTCCTACCCCAAACACCAGCTAATTTCTTCCCCGACACTCCAACGAGGGAAGGCAGTTGTAGGGTGCAGGAAGAGGGAAGTCTTGATGATAGATTCTCATGCTTCAGTTTTTGGTCGTGATGGGCAAAATTTGAAAGAGTTTGTTCTGTTGGGCCATCAGAAATAAGCCGCACCCCTTCAGGGCCAGACCCAACTCCACCAGCTCCCGCATGCAGGTAAACCCAGAGGACCAACATCTTTTGGCAGGTCACGGGTCAGGAGGTTATAGCTTTTCTATGCATGACTAAAGGCCCTTTTCTTCCTCGGCAGGATGGAAGCCCACAGATGAAACACTCTAAGCCGTGGCCAGGCCTCTGAATCATCTGGCTTGAAATGACAGGCTATTAGAGCAGGCCCCACAGTGATGAAAGGGGGCCAGAGAGGAAGTGCGGGCCACTGTCTCTGTGGAGCTTTTCATTTTCTCCCCTTAGACTAGGCTTATTTTTAGGCAGTGTAGTTATTCCTCTTGACCCAATCAAGTGGCTTCTTTTCTTACAATTGCTTTTGGCAGGACTTGAGTAGAATGACCGTGTCCCCAGAGCCTTCCTGGATGTCTCCAAAATGAGAAAGAAGGAAATACGTAAAGTACTATTTCAAAAGCATGGCTGCAAAAACTTTGAGAGGGTATTTAATTAGCTTTTCTGAGTCACAGCCTCTCCTGAACTATTTCAGAAATTGACTTTAAAAAATCTCTCTCTCTCTCTCTCTCTCTCTCTCTCTCTCTCTCTCTGTGTGTGTGTGTGTGTGTATATTTATGTGTGTGTGTTTTTCTTTCTTGCTGTTTCTCACTCTCTCTCGCAACCCAGGACTTTGTGTATCCTAGAAAAACGTTCTACTGAATTGCACCTCTAACCCCTGAATTGCTTTTCTAGAAGATTCCCACAGTGGAAATCTTACCCATGCCAGCCCCATAGGCAAGCACTTCAGACTCAGGCTTCCAGTGAACTCATCCTACTTCCTTCTTGGAAAGGTTAAAAAACACAACCACCAATAGCCCCAAGAGCCCTTCTGGTGTTACATATTCCACAGGAGAAGGCACCAATCACACCTTCTGCTGGCCTCATCTTGATGTTGGTACGACACCATTTGAAAGTGGGTTATCACTATGTTGTTCAGAGTGGCCTCAGATCCTGGCTCGTGCAATCCTTCTGACTCCATAGTTGGGTTTACAGGTATGCGCCTGTGTGTCAGCTCACCCTACAGTTTTAAAGCCAGTGCTAGGAGATTTGGACAGCTGTGTTTAGCAATTAGAGAAAAAGTAGAATTTCAGAGACCTCTCATGCCATTAGGCCATTCTGGTTTTCAGACAAGGTTGATGCTTCCTTTCTGGGGAAAGACGGATCCAGACTGCGGTATCTGCAGGTGGAGAAGAGTTCCCGGACAGCCTTTCTTTTAACCCACAAGCTTAGAATCCACGGTGTGAAGCTGGGAGTGATCTGGGCTTGACTTAGGCAATTGCAGAGAGTTTCCCATGAGACAGGTTTAAAACTGGATTTGAAAGACATTAGGCAAAACCAAGCAAAAACCCTCATAAAAATGATTGTATCTCTCTTTAATTCTCACTTCAAGAGGACGAAACAACGATGTCAAAAAGGGTCCATGCTATGTGTACCTGTATGAATCATAGCAAACATTTCCCCAAGAACAAGGCCAATAAACAAGCGTTGTATAAGCTGGGGTTGTACCTCTGTGGTAGAGCACTTGTCTAGTTCTGGGTTTGATAAAGGTGGGCATGGGAAGAGAACGGAAGGACAGATGGACAGATGGATGGATGAATACATAGTAGGTTTTCTAGCCATCAAAGACATTTTCAAACTAGCATCTCTTTTGCGTCCCAGACTGATATTAACCTATATAACTGTGTCTCATGCAGTTCACAGCAAGGTGAGCAGGAATTGACCTCACGGAGCCAGAAATGCCCAAGCAGACTTACTTCAGTTTAGACCTGCTGTTGCTGCTCCTTGACCTCACCAAAGCCCTATGAGGAACCCAAGCCTCGAGTGTAGAAGGAAACCTGTCTTCTGGCATGGGGGACTGGAGCTGATGAATGCAATGGAATTATCGTTTATCAGCTGCCTGTATGCAGGGAGGGAGTTTTTTTTTTTTATCAGTTTGTGCAGGATGCAGCTTCCCAGCTGCTTTCCTTTCCAGCATTTCAGGAGGTCGCCAGGGAGGCGCCATGTGGGGGCTTCCTGGGTATCGATGGCACTCACTGGTACCCTTCGTAGATGTCTTTTAAGGTCAGACTTCTGAAGCCTTTACAACCTCTTTTCCTTCCTTCCTTCTCTGTTTTGGTTTTCAAACAGAGTCTCCCACTGAAGCATGGGGCCTGGAATTCACTGTGTAACCCAGGCTGGACTCAAACTTGCCGCTGTCCTCTGGTCTCCGCCTCCCAGGTACTGGGATTACAGGTTTGAGGTGCCACACCTGGAAGACTCTTTTCATGTCTTCCTCAGTGGACCTCTGTTTAACCATGCACACTTTGCCCTTTATGAGTCAAGATTTACTAATCTTTTTGTCTTAGTTTATGTCTGCCCAGAACATTACTGGTCCTACAAACCTCTTGATATTTGTTATGGCCATCATAAATGACTACTCAGAACAGAAGCCAGACTTTGCGAGCAGTGGCCTCAGAGGTGTCTGGCACACTCTCATAAACATAGGGCAGCTGTGCCTCTGCCAGTCAGCTTAGTGACTTGATCCAGCATCTGCTGGCCACTTGGAAGAAAGATGTCAGCCTTCTCTGTCTGTCACCCAAAGCTGTGTCAAACCAGAATTCACAGCTCATTTCCCCAACCCTCTTTCCCTTAAATTTCTCTGTAGCCCTTGGGTTTGAAATCTCTGCTCCTCTCCCCTGTTAAACTTCCAAGGTCCTATGAGTAGAATACTTGCAAAAACTGAACTAAACTACAAACAAACCTGATTTTTTTTCTTCCTTAACCTCTCACTCCCTCCTTTATTCCCCCTTCTCTCTTTCTTTCTGTTTTTTCTTGGAGATAAGGTTATAATCTATCTCTTGCCACCCTGGTACTTGCTATGTAGCCCCAGGTAGTTTCACGCTAATTCTGCCTGAACTTCCTGGGTTCTGGGAATTGCAGGTTTAAGACAACACAAGAAGCTTGTATCTGTCTTCTACAACAACAAAAATAACAACAAATAGGGCCAGTAAGATGACTGAGAAAGTGGGGAGAGCACTTGACGCATGGGCACAGGAGGTCACTTCGTAAATAGAACCCCAGCAGCACAAACACTGAGAGAAACAATTAATACATGGGGCCTCCTAAAACTGAAAAGCTTCTGTAAAGCAAAGGACATGGTCACCAAGACAAAACAACGGCCTACAGAATGGGAAAAGATCTTCACTAACCCCACATCAGACAGGGGTCTGATCTCCAAAATATACAAAGAACTTAAGAAATTGGTCATCAAAAGAACAAATAATCCAATAAAAAAAATGGAGTACAGACTTAAACAGAGAACTCTCAACAGAAGAATCTAAAATGGCTGAAAGACTCTTAAGGAAATGTTCAACATCCTTAGTCATCAGAGAAATGCAAATCAAAAACAACTCTGCGATTCCATCTTACACCTGAAAGAATGGCCAAGAACAAAAACACTGATGACAACTTATGCTGGAGAGGTTGTGGGGAAAAGGGAACACTCCTGCATTGCTGGTGGGAATGCAAGCTGGTATAGCCCGTTTGGATTTCAGTATGGCGATTTCTCAGAAAATTAGGAATAACCTTCCTCAAGACCCAGTAATACCACTTTTGGGTAAATATCCAAAGGATGCTCAACTGTGCCATGAGGACATGTGCTCAACTATGTTCATAGCAGCTTTGTTTGTCATAGCCAGAACCTGGAAACAACCTAAATGCCCCTCGACCGAAAAATGGATAAGGAAAATGTGGTGCATTTACACAGTGGAGTACTACACAGCAGAAAAAAATAATGACATCTTGAATTTTGCAGGAAAATGGATGGAGCTAGAAAACATTATTTTGAGTGAGGTAACCCAGACACAGAAAGACAATTATCACATGTACTCCCTCATAGGTGGTTTTTAAACATAAAGCAAAGAAAACCAGCCTACAAACCACAATCCCAGAGAACTTAGACAACAATGCAGACCCTAAGAGAGACCCTAAGATCCAATCTACATAGGAAGTAGTAAAACACAAGATCTCCTGAGTAAATGGGTATCATTGGGACCTTGAGGGGAGGGTTGAAGCGGGGAGCCGAGAGGCAGGGAGGGGAGCAGAGAAAAATGTAGAGCTCAATAAAAATCAATAATAAAAAAAAGATGACTCAGCGCATAAAAGACCCTGTCACACAAGCCTGACAACCTGAGTTCGATCCCTCAGACTGTAGGTGTAGGTGGAGGCCAAATCCTGAAAGCTGTCTGCTGGTTTCCACACACACAATAATAAAAGTAAAATAGAATAAAATTTAAATCAAGATTTGGTTGGATGTGGTTCATACCTATAATGCTAGCACTCAGAAAACTGAGGCAGGAGAATTGCTGTGAGTTCTAGTTCAGCCTAAGCAATATGGTGAGTTATAGGATAGTATGGCAGTGCAGGCTACAAAGTGACACTCTTGTCTCAAAAAATAAGTTTTAACTCCCTATTTCTCACAACTGAGAAACATTTATGAGCTTCCTATACAGCCATGTAGCAGCTTAGGAACAAGGAACGTAGCTCTCACAGTTCATAAATTAACTATGAATGCCAAGGGATTTGTCTCTCAAATCAGATACCTGATCTACTAGATTAGACAGAAAAAGAAAATCCTTAGATAACATCAGTGCCCAGGAAAACCTCCATCCCCTGGTCACATCTCTCTCGGCCATGATCGATTTATCCAGGGAGTCGGGATGCTGGATTCACCCTCTTTCTCTTCTTGCTTTCAACCCTGCCTTTGTTTCCCTAGTTGTCTGTGGAGAGGAAGGCAAGGGCTGACACATGGGGGGTTGTCTTCTGCCCTCCACACATGTCACGGCACACGCACACACCCGCTGCACACAGATTTCCTATGAAGCTAACCAAACTAAGCTATGTGTCTTTCTTACTTACAGAAAGAATATATAGAAGGTAGATGTGGAAAAATCTAATTTCATTTTTGTTTTGAGACAGGGTCTTGTTGTCTAGACCTAGGCTGGTCTAGAACTCTTGACTCTTTTTCCTCGGCTTCCCAAGTCCACCATATCTGGATCACGATGCGTACCTGGAAGTGGTGTTTCCTTTCTGGAACATGCATCCTGGTACGTTCTTCCTGATGAGACTCACTGTCAGTTTGTCCCACTCCTGGGGATGTTACAGTTTTCTGATGCTTCATCACTGACAAGCGAAGGAAGAAATGCAGGAACAGAGTGTCAGGATCCTATTAGGTGGAAGGATTTCTTAGACACGTGTCATGCGTTCTTCTGAAGATGTTTTCAAGGGGGTGGAATGGAAGTGTCACTGCCTCTAATCCGTCCTTTTATTATACCTTCTACATGTCAGCTAGTCTAGACAAAGTGAGCCTGTGTAGCCCTGCAGCAAATGCATCTAGTATAGAGGTTTTACAGAAGTTCCTAACTCGGTCCAAACGGATCAGCTTGGAGAAACAGATCAAGGACCCAAGGGCTCCCCATCACTGAGTCTGCAGGTGTTGCCGAGCACAGAGATGGGGAGGGTTCATTCCAGCTTGGGATTTCCCAAAGATGTAGAGACGCCCAACGATTGGAGCTTCCTGGAAATCATGCTCCAGTTGGCGTCCTGCAGTCTAGCTGGATGAATTGTTGCTTTCGATGCCACTTCACACAAGCACGCTGATTTAAACGGGTGGGAAAAGATGAAAATGGCATCCTTGAACTTCTGCTTCAATCTACGTGTTTTCGTGACAGATCGGTGAAGAATGGCCCACCCAGTCAGCAGAAAGGGAAGTCAAAATTGAACCAAAGAAATGCCATGGGGAAGAACTGCAGAGGAAAGGCAGATGGCGCCAGCGCTTTTCACGAACTACCGAGTCTCCTTGGTATGCAATGTGTGTGTGTGTGTGTGTGTGTGTGTGTGTAGCTGTGCGTGTCCATACATGCAATTGTGGAGGCCAGACACCAATGAGTATCTTCCTCTATCACTGTCGACTATATTTTCTGTTCTCATGGACAGGAGTTCACCGAATGGCTAGACTGACTGACTGGACAAAAAGCCCTTAAGGATCCTCCTGCCTCTGCCTCCTGGGGCTGGGATTACAGGCACATACCCCCACAGCCAGCTTTGATGTGGGTGCTTGGGTTCTCAACTCAGGTCCTTGTGCTTGTAAAGCCAGCGCTGTACACACAGAATGTGCTCCTCAGCCCTCTGAGTGCCGACTTTCGATCATTTATCCACCTAGAGTAGTGATGTATTCTGCGCTTAGCATTTTCAGGGAGATGAATTGTGTTGATTGAGAGCGACAGCGTGACTGAGGACGCTGGCTATCACGACGAGGAAGGAACAGGATTTGGAGGAGATATTGCTGGCCAGCCTGGAGCTGATTGCAATGCTCTCGTGTGCAAGTGAAGCTGGCTGAACCAAAGAGCCTGTTTAATTTTTCCTACACTGGTCCTCAGCATCGTCTGAGCTGTCATTTTCTCACTCAGCCACCAGATGGCTTTTGATTCTTTAACTCTTGCACACAGGGACAGGTCCAGTGGGGCTGTGGACAGTTTGTCATGGGGACCTCAGGTGGTTTAAGCATCCTTTGCTCTGCCAGGAATGACCCATTTCGAAGCCCATCTGGTCCCCCTTGCCTTGCTGTCACGCCTGCCAGATGGACAGACTTTCCTCTAAAAATTTAAACAACCGTTTGCACAAAGCCTAATGAGCACTGTGTTATAAACTCTGTTGCTCCAGGTTCATTTCTGCCTTTGATGAGCTCATGAAACCATGACAAGTACTTCACTACTTAATGGTCTGGTTGGAACAGCATGCCATGTCTCGTGTTAGGACTACTATTGTCTGTATGGCGTAATTTTAGAAAAATAATGTTTCAATATGCTTTGTGTTTTGCTGTGACTATAAAGAGTGCTGATAAGAACATGGGAATTTTGTATTTCAGTGTAAAATTAGCAGGCCCAAGAATGATTTCGTAATTCGTGCTATGCATTCCTGTTATAAAAATGGTTTTTGGTCACCACTTTGCCCAAAGCCTCTAAAACTTGGCTAAATAATAAGTTGTTAGGGGCTGGCTGACAGGCTGGCTGAGCTGGTAAAGACTCATCTTACCAATCCTGATGACCCGAGCACAGTCCCCAGGACCCACGTGTTGGAGGAGAGAATTGACTCTTGCAAGTTCTTCCCACCCCGGGACAGGGCACGTGCACACTCGCTAAAATGTAGTGAAAGAAGTGGTTGGTGTGGGCATCTACCTGCCTCATAAAGGGCTCCCCCAGTCATTACTTCTTTTCATTTTAAATTGATTTATTTTGGGGCTAGCACACAGAATAGTGGGTATCATGATGACATTTTTCTTACCTGTGTAGCCTTATATTTTGCTGATATTCATCCTATCATCCTCTCTTATTCCCTCTCTTCTGCTTTTTTCTTTCTGTAAAATGATTCAATGTGTGAACTTGTTCCTCCTGAAAGGGTATATTGCATTTTCAGATTGTATTTTAATGTATTTCTGCAGAAACACAAACCCACAAAGAGGTGAAGCCTAGTGGGAGATCTTGGTTATCGAGGAGAGAAGGATACATCTTCAAAGAGGACTGTGAACCCACAGCCTTTCTCTTCCTCTTGTTCCCATTCCGACTCTGAGGTAAGTAGCTTTCTCTGTCTCCCACATTTTTCCCGCCATGATGTATTGTGTCTCTACTGGCCCAAAAGCAACATGGCCAGTCATGGAAACCGACAGAACTATGAGCCAAATCACCCCCTCTCTCTTTTAGTTGGCTATCTAGGTATTTACTGCCCTAACGGAAAGCCAGCTAAGACCACTTTCCTGTGGAAATTTGAGCATGCACTTTCAGCAGTTTTTATTACATTGCTAAGTTGTGTTTTCCATCCTTATTTCTTTAATTTCAAAAATTTTATTTAAAAATTTAAGTTGTATTCTTCTGAAGACACTATTTTAAAAGTAAATATTTATTTTCAAATAGGTAGTAAAGTCCAAAAGAGTAAAAAAGGAGTCCATATCCCACTTCAGTCTCCCAGTTTCCTTTCTCTAAGGCAACCACAGGGTAACCAGCCCCATCCTGAGTGGATCTGAGCTGCACTCCATGGCAAGAATTCACATCTGATACAGAAACCTTGTCAACAGCCTGTGATCAGGGAGGCCACCAGCCCTAGTAGGAACCTGTTGGTGTTATTTTGCTAAAGGGACATGATGTACCCTTCTAAATGCCCTCTATGTGTTGATGCTTGTGCCTGCAGGTTACTGCTACCATCAGGCTTGGTCACAGGAGCTTCTTTCCGTAGTGGGCAGAGACTGATAACTGCTCAGAGTGCTGAGATTAGATACCTGTCAAATGGTCAGCCATAAACAGGACCCCTGCCAAGACTCAGGGAGCGTCACTGAAGGAGGGGAAAGAGTGTCAGAACAGACGGGAGGGAGGAAGTGGCGGAGCATGAGCCATTGCTTCCTGGGCATGCCATAGCGATTGTCAACATTCCATCATGAAGGAGGGAGAGGCTCTCTCTGAGAGCTATAGATAGTTAATGGTTGTTGGGGTGAGAAAGAAGTATTTTCTTCAGTGGTGTAACCGTTGGTAAGTTGACAGGGCTGGCTTTGAAGACTCGAGAGATGAGGTACTGTCCTCATGTTGATTTTATTCCCCTTGTAGCGAGGCCAGTGGTCAGAAGCTGCGTTCAAAAGCTCCTGACGCTTGCTCCCCTTCTCACCGAGGCCCTTCCTATCCGCCAGCAGTGTGGTGTTGTCAGAAGTTAGAGGTGTCTTAGGAACAATTTGTCTGTTTCATAAGCATTGTCTGCAAAAGGACAGCATCACACACTACCTACTTTACAGATATCTTTTAGAAATGTGGTTGTGGTGACAGTCACATGGTACATCGCTTATTACTTTGGTATGTGTGTGTGTGACAGTAAACATTTTATTGTAATGTAACATCCATACAGAAAGATACAAATCATGAATTTACCTCCATGTTCTCCACCTCGATCAAGAAAGAGAGTGTTTGGAAATGGGAGGGTGGTGAGATGATTTTAGTTGGTAAAACCAAGCTATATCTCACAAACATGAGGACCTGATGCCCACCTTCAGAATCCATATGAAAAGGCCAGATGTGGTGCAGCCTCTTGTAATCTAAGAGGTTCGGGGAGGTAAAGGCAAGAGGATCCCTGGGGCTTCCCTTCAAGTCAGTCTAGACTAACAGGTCATGGAGAGAGATTGGATGGCCTTCCTGAGGATGAGACTCAGTGTTGGTTGCTGACCTCCATACACCGGTGCACATACACCTGCACACACACACATAAAAACACACACACACACGCATAAGCAAATCCAGGCAGAGAGTTCAAATGGAAGTGTCACTGGTCTCTGAAGCCTTCACTGTTGCTTTACCTTTTCTTCCCACCCAACAGGAATTACCATCACCCCAACTTCCATGACTTGGATTAGATCTGCCCAATTTGAATTTATATGCAGCGTTATGTAAGGAACGTGGAAGGAGGCCTTTCTCATTCCTACGTTCTAGTTTTTCTCTTTTGTTCTGTCATTGTTTGGAATTTGGGCTCTTTCCAGTTTCTTTTTTCTATAAATAGTGTAGCTAGAAATATTCTTGTGTATGACTTTTGTGAATATATATTTGCATTGCTATTGCGCAAATAGCATGTGGATTGCTTGATTGTTGGACAGGTAGATTTTCGGATTTGAAAGAAATTGCCATTTTCCAAGGTCATTGTTGTCAACAGGCAGATGTTTCTTCTTCTAATTGTTATTCATAGATGCTCTAAAACCTTTGAGACTAAATGTTCTACAGAAGACGAAAACAACCTCAGATCAGAGCGACTTCCGCAAAGCTCTCTGCTTTAGAACTTCAGTATCTTGCTCAATTTTCCATGAGCTGTTAAGTTGGCTTATGACCCATAGAGGAGTTTCCATATAAGACCAAATGTTGTCTCTGTTAAGAAATTTAAGTTGCAGGGGCTGGAAAGATGGCTCAGCACTTAAGAACCCTGGCTGCTCTTCTAGAGGAGCCGAGTTCAATTCCCAGCACCCACATGGCAGCTCACAACTGTCTGTGACTCCAGTTCCAGGGGTTCTGATACCAGTACACATAAAATAAAATAAATTTTTAAAAAAATTTAAGTTGGAAGGTAGGGACAGAGGCTGGGGAGATAGCTCAGTCAATAAGGCGTTTGCACAGACACAGGGATATGAGTTTGATCTTCAGATCCCACGCAAAAAACAAGCAAGCAAGAAAGCCAAGCATAATGAACGGCACATGGTTGCAGTTCCAGGGCTGGTGGTTAGAGACTGGCTACCTGGGGCTTAGTGGTCAGCCAGGCTACCACAACCAGTCAGCTTCAGGCCAGTCTACCATAACCAAACAGCTTCAGGCCAGTCTACCACAGCCAGTCAGCTTCAGGCCAGTGAGAGAGCTTGTCTAAAAAAAGAAAAAATCACTCTTTAAGTGATCTTTAAGACACTTGAGTTTGACCTCTGGCCTCTACATGATCCACACATAAATGAACACCTGCATGAACACCCTCCACACACCCCCACCCCCTCACAGGCTCATCCACACACACACACACACACACACACACACACACACACACACACACACACAGGCTCATCCATACACGATTTAAGTTTGGATTTAGCATTAGTTGTCTTTCTTACCTTTTTCCTCAAAACAAATGCATTTGCCCTCTCTCTCCTCCTCCCTCCCCCCCCCAAGTTTGATGAAAGCTAAGAACATGCAGTCCCATGTAGCCAGCTACACAGACAAAAGTGCAAAAAGATTGTGATTCTCCAAAGGATACTCGCTGTGACAGAAAGGCAGACAGCCAATCATAGGCGAGGTCCCAGAGGTAGGGAGGGAGATTATCATTCCCACCTTCTTCTCACTCTTAAAAAGTCTGCAAGAGGGATGTCAGCATTGGCCTTCCAGACCCTAGGCCAGAAGGAGACTGTGGGATCTTCAGGAGGGACGTCAGCATTGAACTTCCAGACCTTAGACTGGAAAGAGATGGTGGAGCTGACAGTGCTGGTCGGAAGGCAACTCTGAGATTGACAGCTTATTGCCTACTACATAGCAACCTTTATTTGGAGATCAGTGTTACTCTATGCTGATCTGGAAGGCAGCCATTAAAATGAACTCTGAACAGTTACTCGTTAGACAAAGCATCTTATTCTTTAAGAGCTTTTCAGAACTGAGTATAAAGTACATATCGCTTAAATGAACATTACATTTCAATGACATACAGGGTTTGCATCTCCAACTGACATCTACTAGGAGGAAGCTCTAGATAATCCCCTACCGGCACTGTTGTGAGAGAACTCACAATTTAGCACTAAAAATAGTGTGTGTTGTTGGGTGTGGTGGCACATGCCTTTAATGTCAGTACTCAGGAGGTGGAGGCAGGTGGATTTCAGTGAGTTTGAGGCCAGCCTGGTCTACATAGTGTGTTCCAGGACAGTTAGTTAGCTGCGTACTGTGTCTATGCCAGGAAAATAAACAAAAAAAGGTGTGTGTGTGTGTGTGTGTAAGATAGCAAGAAAGAGAGAGACTCAGTTATAACTGGTAAAAACTGTATCAAACCCTCCAAATTGGCTATAAAGCAAAAGTATCACTCGTACAACATTAAAACATTTAGAATTAATTTTTAAATTATATTTTTTTATTTTGTATGCATGGAAATTTAGCTTGCATGTATGTGTGTGTAGTGCTTGTGGTGACTAGAAAAAGGCATTGGATCCTCTAGGACTAGAGTTACAAACTTGTGAGCTGTTATGTGGGTGCTGGGAATTGAACTTGGGTCCTCTGGACTCATTGTTCTTAACCACTAAGACATTAGTCTAGCCTCAATATTTAGAATTTGTTGTGGTCAGTATATTGTGCTTCTAGGTTGGGAGGTAAACTAAAATAAAAAGTTATGTTGGTGAAATCTAGGTTTTAATATCTATAATGGGTTGAACCAAGTTCACAGAAAGCATATAACAAAGTTATGATGTCAAGAAAGAAGTAAACCTCTTTTTTTGCTAGGGGTGTAGATGAAGAAAAAAAGTCTTCCAAATTAAAGAATTTGAGAATTTCTGGACTAGGCACATGCCTTTAAATCTCATTATTAGAAAGGAAGAGGCAGGCAAATCTTCTTATGTCCAAGAGCAGCCTGGACTACATGATGAGATCTGGGCCAGCCAGGGCTCCATAGTAAGATCTTGTTTATAGCACAATTAATAAAAACCCAGAGACAAATATTGGAGTTCAAATGAAGGTCAGAAAACTAAAACAGCCAGTCACTGGCTCTTCTACCTTAGTCTGAAATGGTGATCCTGCCTCCAGAGATCTCAGAAAGAGAGCAGTCTCCTTCCCTCTTATATTCTTCTCTAGGGCTGGGATTAAAGGCATGCACCACTACTGCCTGGTTTCTATGGTGAACTAGTGTGACTACTGGGATTAAAGGTGTGTGCCTCCACTGCAAGCTTTATTTATTAAAATACAAATAAAATATCACTACACTTTTCTTTTAAAAAAATACGGGAGGTAAATGTCAGAGCAAGAGGCTGGAAGGATAAGGATTTAGACATGTAAAATTAAGGGACAGGAACTCCTGCATAACTCTCAGAGCTGGGGGGAGCTGGGAGTGTCCAATACTGAGGATCAGAGGAACCAAGTAGAAGAGATCATAAAAAAAAGTAGAGCCCAATCCAAGAATGGGAAAGACCTCTATAGAACTCGAAACTCTGAAGAGAGGAGCTAGAAAATGCTCATAGTAACAACTGGAGAATCGGGTGTGTGCTGTCAAAGAATGCCTGAGGGCTGGGTATTGTGGCACATGTCTGTCATCCTAGCACCCAGGAAGAAGAGGCAGGAAGATACCAAGTTCAAATATAGCCTAGACAACATAATGAGACCCCACCTAAAACCACAGTAACAAAAGTGAACCTAAGAAAGGAGGCTGAGATATGACTCAGCACTGGACATTAGGATTGCTGGGACCCTTTGTGACTTTTGCATCTTTGACTTATGGTATACAAGAGGTGTCTTAAAGAGACCAGAGTCATAGGGGTATTGCTGTGTGGAAGGAAATTATGAAAAACAAAGATGGAGGAACAAAGATGGCTTCAGGTGTGTGTGGGGATTAGTGAGTAGCCTGTTCAACAATGGTGAAGCCAGGAACCAGGAGACACCTGACCAGATGATGACCAGGCATGACATCAAGCAGGATGTCCATCAGTGGCAGTGTTTCCTGAAGACAATCCGGTTCCTCTAAAGGCATATCCAGTCTGTGCAGATTTGGTCATCCCGGCAGCTATGTAATAATGAGCCCTGTTCCCATGCTCTCAGTTGCTTTTGGCGGTCCTTCAAACCAGTAACACGCACTGTAGTAGGGATGTATTGCGATCACCCTCTTAGGAGGGACAAGATCCACATTTTATAGGTCCTCAGTGTTTGTGTTGACCCACAATTTCCGCAAGGCTATTGTGAGAAAGAAGACCTGGCATACTCAGATACAGGAAACAGGGCTCAAGCCAAGAATGGTCAAGCCACATCCTGGTTGAGCTAGGAGGCACTAGAATGTGTGACTAGGATAAGAAGGTTTACCTCATAGAGGAATCAAATGAATGGACAACAATTCTCAATGGTACGTGTGTGGGTGTTTGCATGAATGTAGGTCTGTGTACCACATGGCTGCATTGACTGCAAAGGCCAGAAGAGGGCGCTGGATTCCCTGGAACTGGAGTTAACATATGGTTCTAAGCTGCCATATGGGTGCTGGGCACTGAACCCTGGTCCTCTGGAAGAGTAGCCAGTGCTCTTAATTGCTTCGCCATATCTTCGGGTTCATAACCCTTGAGTTTTCTGGTTTAGGGCCTGCAGTTTGTTCATCTGTCTGATGATAGACTCCTGCCTGCCGTGCTGGTAAGTGAACTCATATGTTATGAAAATTCCAGGAGAAGAGTTTACAGAAAAGGTTTCTCTGTCCAAGAACTGGATCCCTGGACCTCTAATCTGTGTCCTTAGGGGACATACTGTCACCATTTCTAGTGTGAGGGCTCTGGAGTGACTGTGTAACCTTCTAGTAATCAGAATCACCTCCCTAAACAAGAACCCCAATGAAGTTCTGTTGTGACGGCAGCTAACTGTCACCTGTGTTCCCATGAAGGCCGATGAGGACTCCGTTCGCATCAGAAGAGACTTCTCCGGTGGCTGCTCTGACTGATGACATTGGGGAAAGGTCTTGGGTCTTGGATGGGACGACAGACTTTGGGCGACTTTTGCCTCCTTGCACCCATCTTACAATCCAGGACAGACCTTCTGACACTTCTTGGCCTTTTTTGTCAAACCAAAACATTTCCTTCTGGGGGGGCAGGAGGAGAATCCTAAGCCTCAGAAAGCCAAAGAAACTTTACAGAAAGTTACAAAATTCTTTTTTAAAAAAAATATATTATATTATATATTTATTTTTGAGACAAGGTCTCTCTCTATGGCTCTGGTTGTCCTGGAACTCACTCTGTAGACCAGGCTGGCCTCAAACTCACAGACATCTGCCTGTCTCTACCTGCTGTGTGCTGGGATTAAAGGTGTGTGCCTCCATGTCTGGTGATTTATTTACTTGCTTTTATTATTTAATTTAGTTATGAGATTCTTAAGCCTCCTTTAAACCTCCTCCCTCAAGGCTGTAAAAGCAAATGACAGCTGCTGGGGAGAGGGTATCTCTGGGGGAAGTGCCTGCAACATATGCAGCAAGCTCCAGGATGCAGCCCCCATGCGGGGGTGGGCTTTCTGGTAATGCAGCACCTTTAGTGTGACCATGTCCTTAAGTGACCATGCTCCTGCGAATGACCCCAGTAAGTCACGGGCCCACCTAGACTTGGGAGGTGTTTGTTTGTTTTGGTCTATCATCGATGTTCTAGCTTGGGTGTATAGACGTTTACCCCAGAAAGAGTCACAGAACAGCTCACATTCCTCCTTTAGAAGGCTTTGCCATCACTGATTAAAGTCACAAATAAGGGTGGTTTCTGTTAGCCTGGCAGATGACAGGGTTAAAATGTCCAGGATTTGAGAAGCAGATCACTGTCTTAGCTGCTTCTAATGATCAATTCAGGAGTTTGGGAAGGACTTCCGATTTGAGGTGTTCTTTTTTTTTTTTTTCAAGTTGACTAGTGTGTTACTTACACCGGGAACCCTTTTCTCCACGGCCCCAACTGTTAGCTACAGCTTCAGAAAAACAGAAGAAGTTACATGTATGAAACATGTCAGAGCCTGTAGACTCCTGCAGCATATCTTGCTTGTGTTCTGTTCTGTCGTTTTCCGGTTTCCCTTTCCACGGAAGGAGCAAGCAGTGTTGCCACGTGGAACGGGCTGGGATATTCCCTTGGTCATGGCTTCCAACGTGAATCATTAACTGTGAGCTTCTGAAACTTGTCCGCCACTACACCAGGTTTCAGGTGTGTGCGCGCGTGGGTGTATCGGTGTGTGTGTGGGTGTGTGTGGGTGTGTGTGCTTCCTTACAAAACATCCTGTAAGCCACATAGTGGAGAGCCCCTTTCAGACTCTCACAAGCACCAGACACTGAGCCTGTGATGTGAGGACACGGAGGCAGACGGACTTTACGTGGGACTCCAGGATGGAAGCAGATACAGCCCAGGGCAAATGAAGTCCTTCGGGATGGCAGTCAGGTTGGTACAACCTGACCGGACAGATGAGTCATCTTAGGAAGCGTAATACATGGGTGGAGCTGGGAGGCAAGGTCACACTGCCCACGTGTTCTTGTTTTAGAGTTACCTTGGTATTGATCCACAAGGGTTACAGCAAAACACATGGCCTGTTCTTTGGCCAGACAAGCATGGGAACCCCCATGCTACCACAAGGGTCAGAGAAAAGGGTTGCTGACCCTAAGGGAAGAATGTTGACTTGGGCTGAGATGTTCATTGTTCTTCAGTTGTGAACCCCCAAATAGGTCAGGATTAAACAGTAGGAAACGGTGGAACCTGGAATTAATTAGACTTGGTTTTAATTACAGCTCCTCCATTTACTCAGCTCAGGTTATTTTACTTTGTAAAACTTGGGGTTTTATTGTTGCTTTTGTTGTTGGTTTTTTTTTTCCTCCTCTGAAAATGGAGATAAAACTTCATGGAGCTATGAGAATGTAATAAAATGATATTGTAGATGTGCTTGCTAACTCAAGCAGCCGGTAACCAAAGCCCTTACTGCCCGGGAGACTGAGTGGTCATGACAGTTTTCAGCCCACTGGCAGCTCTGATAAGTCTCGAGGCCTCGTTTTCAGCTCTGCCTTTTGGAACCTTGGGTCCTAAGTCTCTTTTCAGTTATAATACTACCGATTTTATCACAATACTGTAGTGCTGCTGAGAACTCAGAAAACACAGGGTTCTCTTCCTGCTGTGCGGCGAGGGCAGACAGGGTCGCACACGTCTACAAGAGAAGAAGCTTGGCTTTCTCGTAGACTCCGAACACTCGGGTTCTGGGCACATTAGTCGTGAGGAATCTCACCAGGCATGCGGCATGGGTGCCTCTGGGAGGAGGACTCAGTGGTGGGTGATATGTCCGCCAAGCACAGGTCTCCCTTAGGTCTATGTGAGCTCAAGATACGTGAAGAGTTGTGTGTTAAAGATGTCTATCAACTGCGGATAGACAGGGAACTTTATTGACCTGTAAAGAAAAATGAAATAAATCTGCAGGTAACTTGCTAGATCTGGGAAACGCGATGCTGAGTGAGGTGACCTAGACCCAGGAAGACAAAAGTGGCACATTCTCGCTTACATGGGGATCCAAGATCTGTGCATTCAGCTCAGAGTAACTGTCCAATCCTGGAAACCAGACAGGGTCACTGGTGGAGTGGGGGTCGTAGGCACAGGTGATATGGAGGGATGGAGTACTGGTGAGCGAGTTTTAAGTGGGGGTGGGATGAGAGAGTAGGGTAGAGGAAGGGGTAGGAGGACGGATAAACAACACTAAGGATGTTTGGAAAAGCCATATGGGGGCTGAAGTGGTCTAAAGCACTTGTTGCTCTTGTGAAGGAACTGGGTTTAATTCCCAGGACCCACATGATGGTTTACAACTATCTGTAACTGCAGATCCAAGGGATCTGACACCCTCTTCTGACATCCGTGAGTACTAGACATGTATACGGTTGACCTACATAGATGTAGGCAAAACATCCACTCACATAAAATAAACAAATTTTTTAAAAATTTAAAGAGTTCAATTGATGATACTCTACACAGAGGATAATATGCCTCCCAGTTTGCCAGATAAAAAGTCCAGTCTCAAGTACAGGATATTCCCCCTTGAGTTGTGGGTCAAGATTACCCTGGATACAACCTCAAACAATACAGCCTATTGCCATTGCTATCTGTTGTCCACTAGAACATGGTGGCTAGACCCTATTGCTAAAGACATTATATACTTTGGCCTTAGGACGTGGAGAAATCAAGTTTCTACTTACCAGGAAGCCTCCTCGCTGCTACCTCACTCTCAGAGAACCAGAAGATGCTCTGCAGAGAGCTGGAACAAAAAAGAAGATTCATCAACAGTCTCGCCCAGCTGTGAACCCTGTGATTCACCATAATGACCAGATGACAAGATATGCCCAGAGGAGGAAAAAGATTTTTCTTTACAGATCAATAATGGCATGAATGCTGTAGGGATAACTGATTATTTTCTCATTGCATTTAAGTCTTGCTTCCCAGAGGAAAACACATGCCCGATATTGCAAATCTGGCCAAGAACCATGGTTGGGAAGCCCATAGGTTCCAGGAATAAACCTATAATTACTACTGTTCTGCTAAATAGACATATCAGACTGTCTTCTAAGTTCTGATTTTGATATCCAAAGATTTGTACAGCTCATCAAAAAAGTTTGTTTGTTTGTTTGTTTTGAGACAGGGTTTCTCTGTGTAGCTCTGGCTGCCGTGGAACTTGCTCTGTAGACCAGGCTGGTCTCAAACTCAGAGATCCACCTGCCTCTGCCTCCTAAGTGCTAGAATTAAAGGTGTGTGCCACCACCACCAGCCCAGAGAAGCTTCTTTTGTACAGTGAACAACGATTAACAGAAACTCATAACCTGTCAAAGAGAAGAGCGTAAGTGTCTGCAGAACTCTCAGCACAAGGGGGCCATCAATATCTACTTCCTACCTCCAAAGGGGGCATCTCAGAAGATGGGACAGAAAGATTGTAAGAGCCAGAGGTGGGGGTGAAAGAGTGCTCTCTGGACAGGACAGCCCGGCTGCACCCACAAACTCAGATCTAGTGGTTGCCTGCACTGGATCTGTTCATCAAGCCAGTTAACACTGTGGCTTGGGGAGGGACTCACAAGCTGAGGGACTTCTAGCTGAGGAACTAGTACCAGCTGACGACTTCTTGGGGAGCGGGAATAAGTTGGCCACCTTCCAGTGAATGGCCCCACACTTATGAATAAGTGGACAGCATAACCTATAAAAAAAGGAGGGTGCAAGTTGGAATGGGCTGAAAGGTAGAGCTGGGGAGAGTTAGAGGGAAGAATGGGGATATTGTCAACATACACTATATGCATATATGAAATTTTTAAAAATAATTTATTTAGACAATATTTTTATGCTCCTCATTCCTGTACACAAATAGTCATTGGCAACTATAATTTAATAGCTTATGACAAAGGATGAGGGATAATGGTCATCAAATAGGAACCAAAGATTATTCGATCAGTTACTTACTTATCTTACTGGCAGATACCCGACAAAAGCAACTTAAGGAAGGACAGATTTGTCTTTTGACTCCCCGCTTTCAGGTGTGGCCCATCATGGTTGAGAAGGCACAGCAGCAGGAGCGAGGTGGCTAATCACATTGCAGGAGAGAGGCGGCTGGTCACATTGCTTCCATAGTCAGAGAGCAGAGAGATGGGTGCTGATGCTCTTCTTCCGACATCCTCCATACTTGGTCTCAGGAGCAAGGCCGTGGAATGGCACTACCCACATTCAGAGTTTATTTTCCCCTCCTTGGTTCACCCTTTCTGTAAACATCCTCAGACACACACCTCGAGGTCTGTTTTCATGGCGATTCTAAACCCAGTCGAGTTACAATGAAGATTACCCATCTCAATATGTCACATGCTTCTAGAATTAGCATCGTAAGTATCATCGATATCACCGCTCAGGCTGTCTGAAACCTTGGTGTCCTCTTAGCTCTTCTGTATTATCCTCTGTGCGGTCTGTCTGTGCAGTGTGTCTGTCATTCGCCCATCACACCAGCAGTCTGGACTGGGTCCTCTTGCCTGGAATGATTAATACAGATTTTCCCTAACACAGAGGCAAACTCTAGGGTTTGGATAACGGGATAGAAGTGAGGGAGAGAAGAGAGTGAGACGGGGTGGAAAAGCCAGCAACAGGATGCTTTACAGTAGGGACAAATCTCATGGGAACCACGAAAGGGAGATAGAGAATGCCTTCCAGAACAGTCGTCTAAGGGAGAGAGGACAGATGTTCAGTCAACACTTGCTCCTACTGGTTGAGGAAAACCCTGTCTACGTTTGCCCTGTACACTATGGGCAATGCGATTCCTAAAGAAAACCTGGGCCATCACCTGAAAGACTAGTGTATGTCACCTCAAGTCACTGGTGGTCTGGTGTGATGCAATATACCTTCCTTCCTAGTTTCTGATAACCAGGCAGCTGAGAAAATGAATCTTCTTCCTATCTCTGTATGTCTGGCTCCAAACTATCCTAAATCTAACGATAGCTGAATCTTCCTAACAAATAGCTCTTATTATATATTGCTCTGCTTGAAAAATCTTTCCTTCAACCCCCTCCCCCCATACAGGGATTCTCTGTGTTACAGTCCTGGCTATCCTGGAACTTGCTTTGTAAACCAGGCTGGTTTCAAACTCACAGAGATTCGCCTGCCTCAGCCTCCCAAGTGCTGGGATTAAAGGCGCACACCACCATCTCCTGGCCTGTTTGAAAATATTTAATATCACCTTTTCTTCATAATATTCTGGGGGAATATTAGACTTCTTTTGGTGTTGCCCCAGGTCCTTGTGAACTTATCTCAACCTCATAACTTTTAGAGTAACCCAGGAGTGATCTGTCAGCCTTGTTAGAATATGCACAAGCACTCCAATACTTCATCTGGGCATGCTCTATCCGCTGCCTGGAGAGTGTTCTTTCTCCTTAGATGCTGAAATTTTATCTAACCCTCAAAGGACAGTTCAAATGTCACCTGTATCGCTTTTGATTGTTGCATAACAAATTACTGGGGACACAGTGGCTTCCGTGGTTTGAATGAACGAACAGACTCTCCCAAACTCATGCTGAGATTTAGTTGACAATGAGGCAGTGTTGAGGGGAGAGGCCTTAAGAGGTCCAATCCCAGCAGGCAGATCCCCATGAGTTCAAAGCCTGCCTGGTCTACACAGTGAGTTCTAGGACAGTCAGGGCTACACAGAGAGACCTTGTTTCACTCCCCCAAAGTAATTAAGTCATATGGGCTCTGTCTTCCCTGGTGAGTTTAATGCCTAAACTAAAGGGCTTTGGAGAGTAGCTCTCTCTTTACTTTTCCGTCTTCTGCCACCCGAGTTCCAGCCTTTTTCCCCCTCAGAGGATACAGCATGCCATGTGCCATCTAGGAAGAAGACAAGCTGTCATCTTTCCTTCCTTCCTTCCTTCCTTCCTTCCTTCCTTCCTTCCTTCCTTCCTTCCTTCCTTCCTCCCTCCCTCCCTCCCTCCCTCCTCCCTCCCTCCCTCCCTTCCTCCCTTCCTCCCTTCCTTCTTGACTTTTCATTTTTCCATTTCCAAAATAAGTGAATACATTTGTTATACTTTGTTTGTCTCAAGCATTATGTTAAGCACATGAACAAACACTTCAGTGCCTCAAACTAAGGAGATGGGAGGCTGAGGCAACTCAGCTGGGCTGTCTGCTTACAGTTTCACAAAGTTGAGGTGTTAGTCAGAACGGGTGGTAACCTGGCATTCTTGAGACAAGTCAGATTCCAGGCTCTCGGCCAGATTCAGTTCCAAGTGGCTGCAGAAACGAGGGCTATGTATCCTTATTGGCTGTTGGCTGGGGAATGTTCTCAGGGGCCTTTTCTGTCTCAGCAATGGAGAATTTGTGGCACTTCATGGCCCTCTTCACACTGAGTTTCTGTGACCTCCTCTACCGTCTGCAGAAGAAAACTGCATGACTTTTAAAACATCACTTTTAAAGTGATGAGACTGTCCCCTCCAGGACATAACCGTGTGGATGACGTCTTAACCGCGAGGGCTAGGGTGACGTCTTAATCACGAGGGTGACATCTCTAGCGCACAGATTTCATTGCCAAAGGGAAAGAGAGCAGACAAGAGTGGGTGTTAGGGTTAAGATTAGAATTCTATGTCACCACCACTTCCAGAAGGTCAGTCCTCGCTCCTGGTAATGAAAACAGTCTTCACACCTCACAGCGCTTCATGCTAATGAGCTCATTATGCTTGCACCGGAGTCTCTAGGATCTCATTTTCCTCTCCACAAGTGAAGGCCCTTGATTTTGTTTACTTTCCATTTGTCTTAGTGTTGGTTAATTAAAATGTGATTACTATTATGCTAGAAGATATTTTGGTATTGCTTGTGCTTAAATAAAATAGCATATAAAAGACAAAATGTAAAAATCAAAAATGTAAATTGGAGTAAGTGAAGTCTATAAGAAATTATGTATTATATATAATCAATATAAGAGACAGACTCTTATTGTGCCCAGGTCGGTTCCAAACTCCTGGGTGTAACTTATTGTAATCCTCCTGCCTCAGCCCCTCAAATGTTTGGCAAAGTAAGTGGACATCACCAAGCCCAGCTTGAATATAATTTTTGCTGGCATCTTTTTTCATGACTCTTTTTATTCTATCTTCTTGGTGAGTTAAATATGAAATATCAACTAATGTATTTAGATTGTCCTACTATCTAATTTTGTGAATGTGTGCATGTGGGTTGAGGGGTGGGGGTTGATAACACTACCTTTTTTTTTTTTTTTTTGACAGGGTCTCACGTAGCCAAGGCTTAGCTCAAACTTGCTGTGTACCCAAACATGACCTTGAAATCTTTATGCTCCTCCCTTCCCTTTTCAAATGTTGGGATTACAAGTGTGTACAACCACGTCAGAGATTGAAAACACTATCCACTTAGCTTTTCCTCTGCCTGTTAACAATGCTAATTCCTTCTTTTTCTTGCTATGATTTTAGGTGTAATATTTTGGTGGCTGCTATACTTTTTGACATATTGACCCCTTTTGCCCCAGCAAAGTTTAAAGCCAACCAGTATTTTATTTGTTTCCTTCCAAATCTTACTCTCATGCTTAGTCTGTTATTGGTTTTATCTTAGATTGCTTTTAAGCATGAAAACACACACACATTTTATTATTGCTAATTAATGTTTAATGGTCAATGTGTGTATTGCTATCTAATACCAGTATGCTCACTTTTAGCCTTTGTATTTTGTAAATTTAACTTTTTTCATCTCTTGTAATTTTTCAGTGAGAGTATTTGTGTGGGAAATTTTCTAGGTTGTTATTTGGAAGAAGTTGCTTTTCCCCACCTGTTAGTTCCTCCCTGCTGAGATCTGGTGGGTTTGCTTACTGGTGACACCGAGTCGCGTTTTCCAGCCTGTTGCATGGCTGGACTCGTACGCATGTTGCTCTTACAGACTGCCTTTTTTTCGAGTATATGTTCTTTGAGGCTGCACTTCTTTATAAATACTGTTTGGCTATTTGTGTCAATTGATGTCTCCAGTAGCTTTCACACACATACACCACAAGCACACACATACACATATCACACAGACACCCACATACCCCACACACATACACACACACATCTCACACACCAAACATACCACATACACACATCACGCACACCACACAGACACACACATCATACACACACACAGACACACACATACACCACACACACACACACACACACACACACACACACGCACACACACACACACACCCCCACCCCTAAAAAGAAGTCCTGGGCCTCTGATCCATGGGAGGCTAGGATCCTGAACAGAGGGAGTCTGACTCATTCCGAGGCTTTGCTTTATATGATAACATTGTCAGCACTAACAATAAGTGGTCGCTAGAGGAGGAAATAACGCTGACGGTGTGTGATAATACTGGCCGCTACCCCTTATGGAAACTTAGCATGGGGCAGGCTCTGGGCTGAATGTTTTGGATATACAAACTCCTTTCATTGTCCCGGGAGGTGACGATACTGGTGCCAAGCTTAGTGTGGATACCTGGTCAGCATAGCATACACTACAACCCAGAATTCCTAGATTTAAGTAATCCTCCTGTCTCCACCTTTAGGAACTATATGTGTGTGCTGCCAAGTTCAACAAAGGTGTAGCCTAGACCGGCCTAAGCTTCACACCCTCTTGCTTCATCCTTTCTAGCTAGTTGATCAGTGTACCCCTTTACTTCTCACAGTCACACCAAATCTAAGAATTCCTGTTTACAGACATTGAAACCGAGGCTCCTAGCAATCAAATAAATTGTGTAATGACACATATCCATAAAGTAGCAGAAGTGGTGGCTTCTGTGTGACACTCAGTCCATGACTTGAGCCACTCCCTATATTTCTTTGCAAGACTGAAGTTCATAAGCTCCAAATGGACTTTATTTCGGGGGCGGAGGGTAGTTTGGCAAATGGGTTCAAGTTATTTGTAAACAAATGAATTTGGGTGCTAGAGAATTAGCTCAGTGGTAGGGCACTTACCAAGCAGGTATGGAACCCTGTTTCAATCCCAGAAATAAATAGGGTGGGGGAAAAGAGACTACCTTTCTTCTGCTATGTGTGAAAATGTTTGCTCATGGAGAATCAGCTGGCCTTTGATCTCTTAAAAAAATGTTTTTGAGATAATATAATTACATCATTTCCCCCTTCCCTGTCCTCCCTCCAAACCCTCCTATATAAGCTCTCCTTGCTCTCTTTCAAATTCATGCCTTCTTCTTTCTTTAACTATTATCACACACATTGTGTGTGTGTGTGTGTGTGTGTGTGTGTGTATTCCTAAATACATAAATACAACCTGTTCAGTCTGTATAATGTTACTTGTAGTGTGTTTTCAGGGCTGACCCTTTGGTATTGGACAATCAGTTGGCGTGCTTTTCCCTGGGGAGACTATTTCTCTCTCTCTCTCTCTCTCTCTCTCTCTCTCTCTCTCTCTCTCAGCATTCCTTAGCCGTCTGGAGTTCTTTGTCTTTGAGGACTTCTGCTGTGCACTTTGTTGAGCATGTCTTTTGTTGTCCCCGTTCAGCACATGCTTAGGTGGTCACAGTGATCTCTGATCTCTTCATTAAATCTGCTTCTGTCCTACATGCCTTGGTGCCAAAGAACCAATAGACTAAATATGCCATTTTTTTTCCAGTCTGTTGAAAATTTCCTTCTGGCTATTGACCTGTATGTTCTCTCCCCATAAAGATGTATTTTCAGACTTACTTAAAATTCAGAGTTAGGTTCTAGCATTATCTGAAAAGAGCCATTTAACTTACCACTGCCCACCAAGACACTCATCATCTTTAGGTTCAACCTGTTTGGGGTTCACAGGCCTACCTTCCCACCTTCATCTCCCATTCTCACAGGCTACTTGTAAATACTGTGTCTCTAAATCCAAATGCCATTATCCCCAGAGGTGACTGTGCTAACCTGGCTGATGTTGCTTCAAGGTCTCTGCTCACATCAACCTTGTGTCTGGCAGGACTCAGGCTGTCACTTGGGTCAACAGGTTCTGCCAGCTCACCTGAAATCCAGGAAAATGTTTCTTTGCAGTTGTATATAGCATGTGTCCTTGTTGGGACATTTAGATCCACACAATGTACTTGGGCCCATCTTAGGACATAGTAATTTATATAACCCTTTTCATGGTGACCTAAGACTTTGATGGCCTTGAATATAGCAGAAGAAATCTGCCAGTTCATGAACTTTAGTGGACAGTTGTGTCCATATAAAGAACCAGGTACGCTGACCGTAAGACACCTCTGCCCGTCCTCATAATTTTCCAAATGGTACGAGCCTTGTGAGGGATGGACATTGGATGCATCTTCATGAGACACCTGGAAACTTGCAGCCTTGAGCATGCTAACAAAGTCTTACTCTTGGTTAGTGCTTGCATCTGCTGCTACTGTTGCTGCTGCCGCAGCTGATGGCAACTTCTTGGGGGTTTCTCCCAGCATTAGAGGGCACTATAGCTTAGGTTTGGGAGCAGAAACCGTACTTACTTCAGGGCAAGATGAGGTAATCAGAACTGGCGCTGCCGTCCTGCTGTAAACAACCAGAAAACTGGACAAACTGGATGAGGGAATTGCTCCCTGGAATTTGGCTCACTGTATGGGACTGGAATGTTTTAGGAAGGAGGCTGACTGAGTGAGCATACTATGGCAGCACCAGGGAGAGCTGGTGCTGAGCCCTGACAGAGCACAGAAGAGGGATCCCTTCTGAGCCGAGAAAGCAGAGTTTGGGGCTGTAGACCTGCCTTCAGTCCATGGAGCTGGGCAGTAGAGCCTTTTGCAAGGAATGGAAAGTGGTTATTATAAGATATGGAAACCAGTGAAACAGGAAGGAAAGCGACCACGTTAACTAAATGCAGGAAAGACAGCTGTCTATTCCAAAGTTTAAAAATTTTGGGAAGACACTACAAGTTAGTATCCTTATCTGAAATTCAAAAGTGTTTTGAGTTGCATATTCTTTTTTTTTTAAATCTGAGAATGTTTAACTATGCACAATGAGATATCTTGAATATGGGATCCAAGTTTACATATGAAATTCATTATGTTTCACATACACCTCATGTCATAGCCTGAAGGTTATTTTTGTATTTTTAGTTCATTTATGGTTTGATTGACTTCTTACAAGAGGTCAGGAGTGGAATTTTCTACTTCTGACAAGTCGGTACCAAAAAGTTTTGAACTCTGGAATATTTCAGATTTCCAATTTTTAATTTGTATGGAGAAAATGAAAAGACAAAACACCTAATGCAAAAAAATTCTCAATACTTATGTGCACCAAAGGATGTTCTCCCAAACTATGTTTAAAAATTTTTACAACTCAACAGTCAGGCACAAAACTTACAGGTTTGCTGAAGCCTTCAAGAAAGGAAATATAAATGACCAGTTATCACAAATTATTAGAAAGTACGACCTGGTCTCGGTGAGTTCAAAACTAGCCTGGTCTACATGGCAAGTTCTTTACCAACTAGGACTATATAATGAGACCTCGAATCAATCAAACAAGTGAGCTTCAAAAACATTCTGTGGATTATATGATGTTTGTTCAAAGAGTAGATCTGTATAATTTATAACTATATAAAGATGTGTCACATTTGTTTATGCTATGGAATATTTACTTTAATTGTGAAAAGGTGTGTTACATTTGTTTATGCTCCTTTGTTTAACAATGTAAAGATGTTTTACATTTGTTTCATCTTGCCTGCCCAATGCACCTGATTGGTCTAATAAAGAGCTGAATGGTCAATAGCTAGGCAGGGCTGTTGAATAAGTTGGAGGAGAAATCTAGGCTGGAGAAAGAAGGAGGAGGAGAGAACAAGGGAGAAAGAGAGGGACACAACTGGGGTCAGAAGCCAGGGGGTCACCAGCCAGACATGGAGATAGCAGGAAACTAAGATATACAGGAAAGAAGAAAGGAAGGAAGGGAGGAAGGAAGCTAAAAAGTCCCAAGGCAAAACAAATAAAGAAAAACAGATTAAAATAAGAGCTAAGCTAAGGTCAAGCATTCAAAACTAATAGTAAGTTTCATTGTCATGATTTGGGAGTTGAGTAGCAACTCCAAAAGAAAAAGCCTGGTGCATAGATCTTCAATGTCATTACCAAATACACACAACAGTAGCTATGTGTTGGAAAGAATGCATTAAATAAGTAGATCATGGTAATAGTTTTACCATCTACATGTAGGCCAACACATCATGTTGTCATGTATATATATATATATATAATCTTTGTTGGTTATATCACAATAAATAGAGAGGAAAATAAATAACATGGAAAGGGAACTCACAAATTTTAAGACAGACAATGGGAGATGTGAACAGAACTTTGCTTTGCATGAGTAAGGTGCCTAAAAATGATTCTGAAAATCAGAATCTCTCTTCAAGAAAGGGATGATCAATTTTGTACTCACTTAGCTTATGTGCAGGGTTTGTCAAATTATAATAATACAAAGAAGACAACAACTACAAATTTTGAACAGAAGTCACATGTAAAGGAGTAAACCCTGAATGCTACTACTTACACGACATTCGAAGACAGGTACACACTGTCTAGCCCTAGAAAGCAGACCACGCATGCCCAGGGTGACAATGATGGACATGAAGGTACACAAGTATAACAGAAATGTTACATAACCTTATTCTGTGGCATTTTCAAGGGTTTATATTTTTGTTCAAACTAAAAGGTATACCCTAAAATATATGCATAATATGGTGTATCAGTTAGACCTCAATGAAGATGATTAAAATAAAGACCACGTGTTTATGTGTCAGGGTAACCAACCTGCCACTTCTCATTAATACATGATCTTGGACAAGGTCCTTATTTAAGCTCAAATTCATTACCTGTAATTTAGGAATACTATGAGGATTTAACCAGATTCTGAGCCATTTCAGGGTCTGGCATGAACCTTGAAACCAACAGTCAAGAGTTGTCCCTGATCATGTCAAGAGATAAATAATATGGTTTATAATTCTCTTGTTCTTTTGAGAAGCTACCTCTGAAGGTATCAGGGGTCATGTGTGCTACAGCTACCCACATATCATGCAGGCAGAACACACAGACTTGAGCTTATCAACCCAAAGAGAGGAAGGCTTGTTCCATCAAAGCTTTAGAGCTTTCTGTCCACGCAGGGTGGTCCCTGGCTGCTTGGAGCCTGTGGTAGATATCTGAATGAGAATGTGTGGTGGGATGAGTTGCTCACTTCGTGGTATCCAGGAAGGAAAAAGAGAGACCAAAACAGGCATCCACAATGTCTTTGCAAGGCATGCTGCCAGCGGCCTATGTCAGTTGACTCCACTTTGAAGCATTTCATCAGCTCCGAATAGTATCACTCTGGAGTCCAAACCCTCCATACATAGGCTTTTGGGAGACATTTCAGGTTCAGATCGTAGCACTATTCGTTGGAAAAGCATCTTCCAGTTCGTAAACAAGCAGCAGGGGAAACTGGATTAATTTCTTTTCCTAGCTAAGTATAATAATATCTTGTTCCTAGATACAGGGAAAGTTCTGGCTCTTTAAGACAAAATGACATCTTCCGGGGACAAGGTATCCAGTTATAGTCAGGCTGACATGAGTTGATCCAGCTAGGTGTCAGAACATCAGATCCCTCTTGGACTCATTTATGGTGTCACGTTTCCCTAAGGTTTCTGCCTTTCTTGTTTATGACATCTTGTCTGACAACTTGAGCCTGCCCTGCCCATGATTTGGTCATCTGCCACTTACCTTATGATTACAATCTCAGTGGCAACTCCTGCCTGAATTTACCACCTTCTCACAGATGGACCATTTAACCACACTCTGACTAACAGATTCCACGTGTCTCCTGTAAAACTTCTGACCCAGATGGCTCCTGCCTGCTGCTTCCCTTGGAGCCCGCAGAAGCATGAACTCTTGAGACTGAATGGCTCTCTCCTCATACCTGAGAGAAGTACAAGCATTTTTGGCAGGAGGTTTATCTGAACTTCTGAGCTGAAGCATCGCAGCTACATTCCTACATCCTTGCAAGGGATTCCAGTCCAAGATAAGACATTCGAATGAGATGGGTTGAGTTTAACATCAGATTTAGATGAAGATGCATTTTATAGCTTTGGTACAACACCATTCCTTACTCACCCATATATGTCCTTAGAGGAAGCCCTTCTGCTCACCAGAATTTTTCCCAGTTTAATTTTTAATTCCAGTGATCTTTGGCTGTTCCCATGTTAACTTAAACACATGCTCTATGAGCTTTTGTCCTGCTCCTTTGGGCAGTGCTGCATGGTGTGGAGTCTGGACTTTCATCTTGGGCAGATGGGGATATCAGCTCTGCCGTGCTTGATTGCTGTGGCTCAGAGGAGAGCTCTCAGTCCTAGATAATCTGGGTTTGCTTTTGCTCATGGAACATGCCAGTATCACCCCTCTCATCATCTCTGCACTTGCTGTCCCCTTTCTTGTGGTCCAGGCTGGTCTCAAAACTCCCAAACTCAAGTGATACTACGAACTCAGCCTCCCAAGAAGCTGAGACTTGAAGTGCACTCCTGATACACTCTCCTTGTCTAGGTCTTCTGAAGGTAGTCCTTGTCTTCCTGATAGCAGTTTAATGTTATCTCTTTGGATGGGACTTTCCTGGGCCTACATAGGCCCAGTCTCTATAATGTCATCTTACTTTACTTTTCTTCTAGTATTGCTCTTATTTATGTATTTTTGGGTCATCCTAATTAGAGTACATAGTTTTCAGAAGCAGGAAAAGCCCTTATCTGTCTTTTCCGCCACCATATCTCTAGAGCTTGGAATTATACCTAGTCCAAACAAGGTAAATTCTTTAGAAGTATTTGTGGAATGGATCAACAAGTCAGCGCCTCTAAGCTTCGGTTGCTCTGTAAAATAGAGACCATAGTCTCCCCTTCAGGGTTAGTGAAGGTCAATACTTAGGAACAAATGTTCATGGAGGGATCGAATGCATGTGTGGTGTGCACTGTGTGCTATAAAGGACAGACCTAGTTGTAGCTATTTTTTTCTGCCATTCTCTCCTCTCTAGTACGTAGTTTCCCCTGTAACTTTGTACATATCTTATTGCTGTGTATATGGAATGAACTCAGTGAAACCTGGTTTATCTGTTTATATTTCACTTGAGATAGGGGTCTGACTTGTGGTCCAGGCTGGTCTCAAAATTCCTGAACTCGTGATACTACCAACTCAGCCTCCCAAGAAGCTGGAACTAGAGGTGCACACCACTGAGTCTGTTTATAAATTTAATCAAAATAAAGTTTCTTCTGTTTTTTAATGTAAACTTTCTGGTAGTTTTTTTCACAGTCTCAGCTTGTGAATTCTCTGCCCTGTGAGTCTTTTCTTGGCTGTTCACAATGGCAAGGTTAGGGGACTTGGTGACTATTCCCTGTGTGACTTGGGCCAGAGACATTTGACTTCATTCATGCGCTTGCAGGTAGAGCTTTCTCCACTAGACCACACACACTTTGAGTCTTCCTCCTTGTGTTCCTAACGACAGGCCCCAGCCCTGGTGGCACTCTGTAGAGGCACCGAAGGATTGGATTGGATTGTTGTGGGAGAACACCCACATCAGCCAGCTCGCAACCAACTGTAACTCCTGTTCCAGAGAGATCTGACAACTCTGGCCTCTGCAGGCATCTGTACTCATGTACACACACACACACACACACACACACACACACACGCACGCACGCACGCACATACACACACACACGCACACACACACATGCAAATCATTAAAAATTTAGTCTCTCTATTCCTCTAGTCACATTTCAAGTAGTCAATAGGGAATTGGGGTGTAGCTCAGGGGCAGAAAATAGCCTTCCCATAAAGGAGGACTTGGGGTCTCTTCTCAGCACAGGAGAAAAGGAGTCCTTTGTAGTATTCTAACAACTTTCCTATTTAATAGCCCCGCTCTAGAGTTCAGAGCAGTCCAGAGTTGGGAATACAAAAAAATTGATGTTTGTGTAGATAAGGTTTAACAGTGTAGGAAGAACATGGTCAGGGAAATGGGAAGTGGTAGGACTGAGAGTCAGTTACCTTCAGCATGCAAAGGCCAGTGAAGAACAGAAAGACTTCAAAGGGTACAGAGAAGAAGCAGTCAGAGACAGAAGGAAAAGTCGAAGGCAAAGGGTGTACAGAGGAGACGGGAGGAGCAGCAGCCACAGGATGCTGCAAGGAGGGTCAAGGAGATGAAGACAGAACAGGCTTATCCCGTCCGTCCATGAATTAGAGACTTCCGGCCACTCCAGCCAGAGCTGTGTCAGTGGAGGCTGGCACGAGAGGTAGAGTAGATGGGGAGCATGAGATCATGGAGAGAGAACTGACAATCGCAGAGAAACATATGCGCTCCATGTTCCAAGGCAATCACATTACAGTTTAGTCAGGCAAAACATAATTAACATTACAGACACGTCTTTAGAGCATCGCATCTTTCCCATAAGTTACCGACTTTCAATGTGCTTATCATGACTATGAGGACTGTACTTCTCTCTTACCCTGACCACTTTGGTGGCTGGGTAAAGAGGGGGGATCACGTAAGGGCTCAGAGGAGGCCATGTTAAGAGTGTTTGTTGTTCAGCCTTACGATCACAGAACAGGACAGAAGGCATGCCTTTCTGTTCTGTTTTCTAGAATTTAGAAAAAACACAAGGAGACAGAAAGGCATAGCCAGACCTTGATGTCTCCTCACTCGGCACCTCTGTCCTTTAGCTCCGCCCCTCCCATACTCTAACCACAGGATGGAAAGGTTTGAAGTCTGAGAGCAACATGATTACACAGGTGTTGAAAAGATCATTGCTGCTGCCAAGTACTAACACACACACACACACACACACACACACACACACACACTGTATATTTTTGCTGGCCCAAACTCTTGGGTTGAAGCCATCCTTCTGGCTCAGTCACCAGGAGAGCTGTGACTACAGGCCACTTCTCCCTGCTAGACAATAAATATTCAAAGCCTCGCAGGCCATACGGGTTCTGTCGCAATTGTTGCACTCTGTTGTTCTGCCCTGAAAGCAGCCCCAGACTGTATATTAATAAATGTGTGGCTGTGTTCTGCTAAGATATTACTTGCAGACTGAAATTTTCATGTCCTTTTAATGTGGCACAAATATTTGGATTCCCTCCCTCATGATTTAAAAACATAGAAAACATTTTTTGAGGGTGTGGGCAGGCTGGGCTGGTAGCACAGGCTTATAATCTCAATAACTTGGAAGGTAGAGGTAGAGGCAGGAGGAATGCAAGTTCAAGATCACTCTGGGCAATTTAGCAAGCTCTGTGCCAAAATAAAATTTAAAAAGTAAAAACAACTCTGGAGTGATATTTTCCTAGGTTCCGTCTCCAATACGGCAAACGAACAAATCAGAAAACAAAAAATAATCTTTTGCTCAATAAACAATATAAAAACAGGAGGTGAGCAGATAGGGCCTATAGTTTCCTACTCGTTAGGTTAGAGCAGCGACTCTCAACCTGTGGGTCACGACCCCTTCGGCAAACCTCTATCTCCAAAAATATTTACATTACGATTCATAACAGTGGCAAAATTATAGTTATGAAGTAGCAATGAAAATAGTTTTATGGTCGAGGAGTCACCACAACGTGAGGTCTATTAAAGGGTCACAGAGTTAGGAAGGCTGAGAACCACTGGATTAGAGAATGACTGGAGGTAAGGTGCAAGACCTGCCCAAGGCAAAAGTCAAAAGAGTCAACCTACCTAGGAGGCAGGCAGAGAGGGGCAGGAGGGAGGGAGAGAGAGATTAGTTAAGTACCACGGCTTTTGTATCTATGAGTGCCGGCTATGCCACAGGCACAATGTTAGGGTTGAAGCTGTAGAAGAGTGTAAGTATTTCTTGCCATTCAAACTAGCTAGATGTGAGGTTTTGCCTGCACTGTGTCATGAGCTACAACTGAACAGCATGGAATGTGGAGCTTAGTTCCTCTTGAGAAACATCAAATAGCACTTTCAAGAGTCACATTAGGTAGGAACTTCAAAGATACACAGAAGCCTTCTCATGTAGGTTAAGTGGTATACTTAGCAGGGAATACAAACGTCCGCCCCATCTCCTGGTCTTCAAATACTGCTAACCGAGGAGAATGCAGGAAAAATACTAGGTAAGCGTGTAGGCCAAGGAACCTGTCAAGTAGCTATAGTTGACAACAATTAGTTGTGTATTTCATTATAGAGAGATTTTGAATGTTTCCAGCACAAAGTAATGGCAAATGTCTGAGGGGAAGATGTGCCAGTTACTCTCACTTGGTCATTAGACACTGTACGCAAATGATGAAATATGTATTGTACCTATAAGTATCTACAATTGTTATACATAAGTTAAAATGTATTAAAAAGTAAAGTTGCAAAGATGGAGTGTCTGTGGGGGACGACAGTTGGACCACTAAATTGTCCTAGATGCTCCAGGCTTTCTCTTCATCTTCCGGCTCTTGCCAGTCTCTGTCCTCACACAGCTCCAAGCCCTTCCCACACTTCTGTAAGATGCCAAGCACGACACAGTCTCAGCCCCTTTGCCCTGGCTGTTCCACTGCCCAGAGTCCGACTTCTTCATCACTTTATTTCTCAGCGGCCTCCTCTGGTTCCAGTCTGAAACAGAAACTGTAGTTAGGTTTACTTGATTTTCTCTCCTCACCCCAGCATTGCTGATTACATCATGCTTTGGCTTATTGTCTAGTTTCTCTACTCCAAACGTACGCTTCCAAACGTAGAGGCTCTCTGTTGCCTCTAAAATCTAGACTAATGCCTGGTGAAACAGAGGCACATGAGAGTGAAGTTCATTTTCCAGATCTACAGGCCCTGCATAGGCAAAGTCAATGGAGCTCAGGTTGAGTATTTTCAGGGTAATACTGTGTCAGACCCAAGCTTCTATAGTCTTTTTTTTCCTTGTCCTTACCTCTTTATAGGTTAGTAAGGATCTGTAAGGAATTTACATTGTATCAAATAGCATGAGTAATACATTGGTGATTCAAAGTATACTGCAACATGCACAGGAATACACAATTTGATTGATTGATCTACTAATTGACTGGATCTTGCCCAGGCTGGCCTTAAACTCTTGATCCTTCTGCCTCAGACTCCCAGTGCCGGGATCACAAGCATGTGCCTCCATACTCGTTATGCAAGTGATTGGGCATTTGAAGATTTTGCTATCTAGGGGGAATCCTAAAACCAGTCCTCCATGGGTATGGAGTGATGACTGTAATAGTCAAATCAGTAAGAGAACTAGGAAGAGGGTAAGAAAGGCAAGGGAAGGAGAGAGAGGAGAACGGGTTTGCAAAGGAGCAGGGTCTTCATCTTACTGACCAAGTAACATGGGACTGTGTCTCCTGAGAGAGAGGGGGAGTCGAGGGTTGGAACATCTGTCGAAACAGGCAAGAGAAGCATGGGGGAGACACATGCCAAACAGATAGGTAATTGCACTGTGCCTAGGGGTGGGGTGAGGTAAAGCGAGAAGGCAGCTCCTCCCCAACCAGCTTGAGGTAATTTCATTTATCTTTCTTGGAGTCAAACGCAGAATGACGGGGTGGGGAGGACCAAGCTGAGGCTCCTGGAGGAGTAAACAGGTGAAGGGGGGAATAGAGGAAAAGTGAACCTTGGAAGGCAGCAGCGACCCATCTCACAGCCCTGTGTGACTTACACGGAACTGAAGGAGCGAAGGAAAGCACACACAGGGCTTCCTCAGTTTCAGGGCACTGGGATTTAAAACAATCTCCCAACTAAAAACATACCTGCTATTTGGCAGCTGGAAATTCTCAGTTGGCTGGAAGCGAGTTTCAGGACAAACTGCCAGCGACTGTCCCTTTCTCTCTCCCGTCCCTTGGGCAGGGCACTTGTGTCAACAACAGTAAAGACAAGCAGGAGTAAATGATTCACATTCTTCTGTTCTTGCTTCCATTTTACTGCAGTAGTTTTTTTTTTTTTTAACTAATCTAGAGTTGTCAGTGTTCAGACTAAACAAATGTACCGTGTACCAGTTTTCTGGAAATAATGAGGTGAGCTCCCCATTCCTTGACCTGTTGGGAACTGGAGCCATAGTGACCAATAGGAATTCTTTTTCTGGATGACTGTATGTAGATCATATCTCAGGCTGCTGTTTGTTACGGGAAGGAACTGAAAACGGATGGAATAGGAAAGATTTGTGGTGTTAAAAGGTCCCTGTATGAACGGCTGAAAATGACTTGCTCTCCACAACTGTGCAGAAGCTTAGTGTTAGATTTTCTTTCATTTTTTGTTAGGATTTTAGAATTTAGCATGCTCCGGATTGATTTCCTCTTCCATGAGACCTGTTCTACTCAGAAGGTTACCCATCTCAGTTTGCGGCAACTTTCATCCTTCAGGACCAAGATCTTGGAGTCATTCTTGACTTCTCTCACATTTCATATTTACTGTGTGTGGAAACCCTGTGGGTTCACCTGTCAAAGAATAGACTGTAGTGAGATTTTGTTTGTGATCTAACAAGTAAAGCTTGCCTGAAGATCAGAGTGCAGAGCTAAGCCACTAGTTAGCCATAGAGGCCAGTGGTGGCACACATTTTTAATGCCAGCAGTCAGGAGACAGAGGCAGATGGATCTCTGTGAGCTCAAGGCCACCTTGGGCTACACTAGATTGATCCAGTCTAAAAGAGAAACAGAGCTAGGGGTGGTGGCTCACACCTTCAATTCCAGTACTTGGGAGTCACATGCTTTTAATCCCAGCACTAAGGAGGTGGAGACAGGAAGGGATATAGCTGGGTGGAGAGAGGAACACAGGCGGGAGGAAGACCAGAGCTCAGATGCAATCTGAGAATTCCTAGAGACAGGGCCTCTTCAGTCTGAGCATTGGCAGAGATAAAAGGTCTCTCTAGTGGCTGGCTGCTCTGCTTCTCTGATCCCTCAGCTTTCACCCCATAACTGACTCCAGGTTTTTATTATTGAGATCAACTAGAATTCGTGCTACAATAGATCCTCCATCTGCCTGCCTGTCACGACACCCGCCTTGATCATCCATACCCCTTACTTTCATCTCCTGTCTACAGCATTACAAGGGCCTCCTAGAGACTCTCTCAGTCTTTTCTAGTAGCTGGACGATCCTATTGAAACAACAGTGTACATCATTCTTCTGTTAAAACCCCTTTCTCATTGTTTTCCTACTGCTTTAGTTAGAGTTTCTATAGCTGTGAAGAGACACCATGACCATGGCAACTCTTATAAAGGAAAACATTTAATTGGGACTGGCTTACAGTTTCAGAGGTTTAGTCCAGTATCATCATGGTGGGAAGCCTGGTGGCATGGAGACAGACATGGTGCTGGAGAAGGAGGTGAGAGTTCTACATCCAGATTGGCCGGCAGGAGGAAGAGAACCAGACACAGTAGGACAAACTTGAGCTTCTGAGACCCAAAGTTCGCTTCCAGTGACACAGTTCCTCCAACAATGCTACACCTGCTCCAGAGAGACCATAAAACCATACTTCCCAATAGTGCCAGTTCCCATGAGCCTATGGGACTCTTCCTACACACTAATGTCCTTATAATAATAGTCCATAGGCCTTGGTTTACTTGACTATTTTTATGTGTACGGATGTTGATTGCATGTATGTATGTGTACCATGGTGGCCAGAAGAGAGCAACAGATTCCCCACCCCAGAACTAGAGTTGACAGTCATTGACTGCCTTGTGGGTGGGTGTTGGGAATTAAACTCAGGTCTGTTGGAAAGCAGCAAATGTTTTCAGCCATTGAGTCATCTCCCCAGCTCCTACTCAATCCTGCATATCACCCTACCTTATATACTCTCCTCTGTCTCATACACTATCTTAGCCTTTTTGGTAGATCTGAATACACTAAGCAGGCTTCTCTCTCTGGGGCTAACTATTGGCTAATCTGCTTGGAAGCTTTCTTTCACAGATTCATGTAGCTTGTTCCTTCAAGTCTGTGCTTCTTAGTGAGGCCTGTTTTGAATATCCTATTAAAAAATATATCGTTAAGCCTCATCCTTATATAGTCTATTTCCTTACCCTGGTAAATATAAATGGTCTTAAAATAAAATATTTACTATCAAAACACTTAAATACTGGTTTTATTGCCTATTCAACTTTATTTTGTTCATTGATTGATCCATAGTACTTAGGATACGTAGTACATAGTTAGTATTTTGATAAATATTACTGAATAAATGGAGGTCTGGATTTCCTTTACTTAACCCAGGATAATCTTAAAATTAATAGACTCTAACTAAACTAGGTCTCATTAGAACATTCAATTTTAGTCGCATCAGTTATAATTTCATACTTAGATATAGGAACCGGGAAGGTGCCGATAGGGAGTTTGATGGTAATTCTGGTTAGGGATATGTTAAATTAAGAAACATTCTTTATTTGTTGTTTATTTATGTATTTGGAGACAGGGCATGTAGCCCAGGCTGGCCTCAGACTCCTGATTCTTCCTGCCTTGGCCTTCCCCGTGCTGGGAGGACAAGTGTGCAGCACTACTTCAATAAGGACTGTTAATTCTTTTTATTAAAACCAGGGGCTTACACACTGTATCACCGAGCTATGTTCCCAGACTTTCTAGTTTATGTTTGAGACCTATTCTACCAAGCTGCCCAGGCAAGTCATTTTATTGGGATCTTCCTGTCTCAGCCTTCTGAGTCGTTGGGAATATAACTATGTGCCACAGGTCAATTTTTAATTTAATTTTAAAAAGGTGAAGCTTTTTTTCTTGTTGTTTTGTTTTGTGTTTGGTAAGGGCTTACTCTTTCAGGCCAGACTTGCCTAGAACTCACTGTCATCCTCCTACCTCAGCCTCACAAGCGCTGAGATTACAAAAGTATGCCACCACATTCAGCTGGCTTTATTTTTGAAGCTACATAAATCCAGGTGCATTATTTCATTTTGTTTTAGGGAATCTTGTGTAATGATACAGAATTCCGAGTGAGCTAGCATGCGCTACTTAACCTGAAGTGAGCTTCTGTGAGTTACAGTTGCTGAAGCCTTTGTCCCTCTGGATGGTGGGAGAGGGCTCCTCACCTAGTGTTGCTCAATCGAAGCAGAACACTGCACTTTTCCGAGCATGCGCTTCCGTAGCACGAAAAGATCCGTGTTAAGTTTATAGGGTGTGACAAGCGGAAGAGCGCCTCAGAAATCTGTTTTGCACATTTTTCAAACCTTTGACTGTTCAAAAGCATACACAACACCTCCCAGTTCAGGAATATCGAAGAGTTTTTTTTCTTCTTACATCATAGCAAATAACCTTTTAGATGAGGCCGTGGACATGGCCTGAGGAGTTGGAAGGAAGGACAGATTCGAGATCTCCTGCTGCCAAGAACGTGCTCCGAGGCCAGGCGGACTCGCGAGTCTCCATCTTGTGGGGCGGTCAGATCCCTCAGGGCTCCCCGAGTCAGGTGTGTGACGCGGCGCCGCGGGGCCTTTCTGCGCCTCGAGGTAGGATCACGGTCCCTAAGGCAAAGGGCTCAAGTGTCTTGTGCAATTCAGGACTGTCGTGGAGGTGAGGGACACAGCCCTGGGCTCCATCCCAGTGTTTAACGATTATTGTTCTCGGGAGCCAGGCTCCGCCTGGAGGCGCGCACACGAGCAGCTCCGCCCCGCCCCCGAGCCCACACTGTGCTCCCGAGGCGAAAAGGTTCCCGCCCCTCTGCCCCGCCCCCAGCTTCTACGCCTGCGCTCTGGTTGCCCCGGCCCGGGAGCTTTCCCTCCCTCAAGCCTCCGGGCGCGCCGCGGGCGGGGCCTCGCGGGAGGGGGCGGGGCCCGAGCGCCTCAGTGGGGGCCCGACGGGGATTAGTTGGTTTCGGAGAGGAGGAGGAGGAGGGAGTCGTAATCGCCCAGACAAAGCCGCGTAGCGTCCCGGGGACCGGCGAGGGAAGTGGGCCGGGGGCTCGGTGGTGTCCCAGTCGGCTGAGGGGATAGGCGCGCCGCTGCCTTGCAACAGGTCGGCCGCCGGGCGCGCGGCCTCGTCCTCGCTCGGCTTCCCCGGGCCCGCGACCCCCGGGCCACTTGTGCTCGGCCAGGCCGCGGCCGGACCCCCGCGTCCATGCGGTTCGGGTCCAAAATGATGCCGGTAAGCGGGTGGGCGTGCTGGGGCTGCGGTTTGGGGCCCGGAAGTGTGCGGGGCGCGGTGGCCGGGGCAGCCGAGCCAGTAGAGCTCGGAGCTTCGGGACTCCGAGGCTTCGTGGTGCCCGGTCCCCGCTAGGGTCGCGATGCTGCCTCGCAGGTCAGGGCAACAGCCTTGGGCCGCCACTCCAAACTTTGCCTCTCGGATTGAGACATTTTGGGGGGGCTGTTTTGAAGGTCAAGAGCTGGGGCACTGGGCTGTTCTTTTAATTGTTTAAGGCTTTTTACAAGAGTGAAGCATAACGCTGGAAAAGGCTTGCTTTTCCTTTTCTTTATTTCTGCCAATTCTCCCCCCTCCCCCTTGAATTTCGATCTGATGTTGGTGATAGCAGCCAAGTCACCCTATCTCTTTGTGGAAACAGGTTTTAGTAAATGTAGCCTTCAAAGTTTTAGTTCGCAGGAAAACTTCTGTGACCCGCTCCTAGAGCTTGTTCTGCAAGACCTCTGGGAAAGGAGTGAACTCTTTAGGCATCCGACTTGCTCACCAGACCGCAGGTGATCTGCAGCTTCGAAGGAGGGGTTTCTGAAAAGCCACTTTTCTTCAGCGAGCGCAAGATTTGGCTAGTCGTGGTGGCCTCTATAGTCGTGAATTTCCTCGTGGGTGTTGCATTGCTCCTCTCGCAGCAGAATCAATCTTGCAGTCAACTTGAGTTCTTTTTTTTAATAATAATAATTTTTATATATTCTTCGAAAAGTTCATGTATTTTAATCATAACCATCGCTAAGTTCCATTCAACTCATGTTCGTATAACTTCACTTGTTTAAGAAAACAATACAAAACACCTGAAACAACCTTTACTTTTGTAAAATCCATGGAATAGAGCGATGAAATTTGTGTGTGTGTGTGGGGGGGGTCTGTTTTGTTTTTGTAATTACACTTGCAGAATATACTATGTTGTCTCCTTGCCCCTTTGTGTTGTGGAAGATGTCCTAAATTTTTCTGTCTTATACATACACATAATAATTTGATTTTTTTTTTCTGGGAAGGGGAGTTAGATGACTTGGGATGTTTTTTATTGGTAAGAGTCAAGGAATTTGGAATTGTTAGCATTTTGTATCTTCTGGTTTAGTATTCCTTGTGTTTTTATTTCTTTGTTGTGAAGAAAAACTTTTGTAGCTCCTTCTTGGAAGATCAGTTCAGTAGCAAGGTAGCCTTTGTTTTGTTTTCCTTTTTCTTTTCTTTCTCTCTCTTTCTTTTTTATTTTTTGAGACAGGGTTTCTCAGTGTAACAGTCCTGGCTCTGTAGACCAGGCTGGCCTCGAACTCACTGAGTTCCACCTGCTTCTGCCTCCCAAGTGCTGGGATTAAAGGCTTGTGCCACCACCCTCCGGCCATTTTGTTTTTCTTTTTGTTTTATGTAGGGATGTTTTCCTCCCAACTACATAAAAGATCATCTGAATTCTTATAAGAAGTTAGGAATCTTGGAAAGTCCATTAAGTAGTGTGGTTCTGACTGCTTTTCTGACGTCAGAATCTTAATAGAACAGGTGTAGTGTGCATGAGGCTCTTTGAAATTTTGCACATTAGTAATCTCAGTTGTTTATAAAAAGCAAAACTGTCCTTGCTTCAGTATCTGTAGTTGGGGATGGTGGAGTGCTAGTTTTCATTGTGGTCTGGAAGAGTAGAGTTACTCTTTAGGAAGGACGGGATTAGTGTGGGGCCTGGCCTAGGATAGGAGCTATATAAAACTGAACTGGCAACAGTGATTGCCCATGAGGCTCTCATTCTTCGATACATAAGATAGATTTTCATTTAGCAGCCTTGTGTTCTTTTTACAAAAGGTTTATTTTATGTCTGTGAGTGTTTTCCTCGCGTGTGTGTCTGTGTGTGAGCCAAGTGTGTGCCTGGTTCCCCACAGAGGTCAGAAGAGGTCATCAGATCCCCTGGAACTGGAGTTGCGAATAGTTGTGGAGCTGCTGTGTAGGTGGTGGGAATTGAATCCGGGACCTCTGTAGGACTAACAGATTCTCTTAACCGCTAAACATCTCTCCAGCCCAAGCCTCAGGTCTTTGTTCTTGTATTATGAGGGTACCTGAAAAGGAAACTTCGTGTGTGTAATAGCAAGAATGGAACCCAGGCCTTGTATACATGCACTCTGTTTATATATATATATATATATCTCACTCTGTTACTGATCTATAAAGCCCCTAAAAGTTTATCTTGGTTCTTTGAGATAGACTGGTGCGGCACCTACTCTGTAGCTCAGACTGCCCTTTAGCTCACAGCAATTCTCCTGCATCAGCATCTGAAATGCTGGGGTAACAGGCATGGGCCACCATTCCTGGCTTAAAACCATATTCTTAAATGTGGTTTTTATCTTTAGCTTTTAATATGCTTGGAACTTGATTCTAGTACGAGGAAGGTTTTGTTGTATTTTGTTCTTTGGGAAACTAAAAGTTTGTCAGGAAAAGCATCGTACTAATGGAAAGATGGACACTCAAAGCACAGACCAGTTACCTTGATGTGCCTTTTTTTTTTAATGTGGTAAACTATACATAATTTAAAAATGTACCTTTCTAATCATTTTCAAGGGCAATTTTATGGCACTAACTGCATTCCTTGGTTTGTTTTGGAAGGCATTTTGGAGTTCTGTAGCCTTATACTGAATACATACAAAAAATGGTATTCATGTATTCTCTTACCAAATAGTACAGACTCAAGTAGTTTTTCTTTATGTGGGACACAGTGATAATTGGTTACAAAGCCAGAAGTGAAGATGCACTCTAGCAGGCTAACTAAAAATAAACAGAATCACAGCAGTGCTAATGATAGGGTGCTGTGTGAGTGGGAATGACGGCTCCTCTCGCTCTCAGATGCCTGCCATGGTTAGCATCTGGAGCTCTGTGCTGTCTCCGCCAGTTCGTGAGGGGAAACTGAGTCTAGAGCCGACACCTTGCCTTCATTTCAGAAGGGTTGTTTGAACTTGGGCCAGGTGGCGGTTTAGTTTTCCATTCATTGTAACTGATTTTCAGATGGAGGCAGTTATCCAAAACAAAAATTCTTACCCACTTGAAAATTATACTAGATTTCTTCTATGTATTTCTTTCCTTTTGTAAAGTGTTATATGCCAACAAAAATAACATTTTTATGAAAGAGCTTATCAAGCTCTGAAGGAATTTACTGCTCTTTTCAGAAACCAGTTTCATAAAAATTTAAGTTCCTGTCTGTTATTGAAATGGTAAATTAAAAAACAAATTCCACCTATGAAAAGCTATCCCCTGTAATTGCCAGTGCCCCATAGAAGGCTGGAGGCCTTGTATTTGCCTGTATGGTGCATTTGGGCACACTAGTGTAGACAGTGGGGTGTGCTGGCCTATGCTATCCAGCAGTGCCTTGTACACAGTGTGGCTATTGTGAGTTAAGAACTGAGCTTGAAAAATGATTCATTTTAATTATGTTTAAATAGCTGTGTGTGCCTGGTGGTGACTGTTTTGCATGCGCAATCAAACCAAATGTCATCATACTACAGATAATCTTTCCAGACACACTAGCTTGTTTTAAAAAGCTCAGTTGATCTGACCACGGTTTAGTTTCAAGTTTGTGGCCTTTTTCCTGTCAGTGCTGCAGGGGCATAACCATTTGGAGTTTTTTTGTAGAGCTAGAGAGCAAACCTGATTCTGGGGGCCTCTAGTTGTCCCAGTGACTCCGTTAGCAGCGTGGCACCTGGTCAGCAGTTTCTCTGTTCTGTAGTTGTGCTCTGCAGACCAAAAGCCCCACTTCTGCTCAAGTACTGTATTTTTAAAAGTCCGGTTTTATTTGCCACTGTTTTCCAAACTGAAATATTTTTTAAATTGTAACAGGAGCGGCGGGCTGCTTTTTGTCCCGCCCAGCTCCTGGCCGCCTGGCTAGCTTTGCCCCCGAAATAACAACACACAAATTGTATTCATTTAAACACTGCCTGGCCCATTAGCTCTAGCCTCGTACTGGCTAACTCTCACATCTTGATTAACCCATTTCTATTAATGTGTGTAGCACCACGAGGTGGTGGCTTACTGGGAAGATTCTAACCTGCGTCCATCTTGGGCCAGAGCTTCATGGCATCTGCCTGCCTCTGATTTCTTTCTCCCAGCATTCTGTTCTGTCTTCTCCACCCACCTATGTTCTGACCAATCAGGCCAAGCAGTTTCTTTATTAGTTAACCAATGAAAGCAACACATAGAAACAAGACCCAACTACATCATTAAACTAAAAAAATGTTACAAATATGGGGCTGGAGAGATGGCTCAGTGGTTAATTGCACTGGCTGCTCTTCCAGAGGTCCCACATTCAATTCCCAGCACTCACATGGCCACTCCCAACTGCCTGTAACTCCAGTTTCAGGGGATCCAATGCCCTCACACAGACAGATGTAAAGACCAAACACTAATGCACTAAAAATAAATATTTTTTTTTTAAAAAAGTTACTGATGAGAATTATTAAATCTGTGTAAATTATGTGCTCTGAAAGAATTCCTTTCAGCTGACTAGGAATATAAGAATATGTTGGTTTTTATTCCAGAATGAAGTTTAGGCTCAATTCTTAAAGATGAGTTCCTGTCTCTAGAGTTGTAATTCTCAAAGACTGTTGAATCATCTATTTTTAAAATTGTGCAAAAGATCTCACATTTCATGTGTTTGAGTTTTGTGGCCTTGTGACTTTAATTATATTATGTGTGATTTCACATTTGAAATTTTCTGACTTTTTTTTGCTCTTCAGAGAATTCAGATTGAAGACAGCATAAAGGAGTGTAAGCAAGCATGCAGTGTCCCATATTTTGAAAAATAAAAAGAATTTGCTTATCTGGAAGGGATTTTGGGGTGTCACTCTTACTCTTGAGGAAGAGCTGACACTCCCCCTACCCTGCAGCCTCTAGGAACAGTAAGGACTTTCAGTGCATGAGCTTTTAAGGGATCCTTTGCCCTTATCTCTTGGTGATCTACGGCAGGTGGCACTCCTTTCTAAGGCACACAGAGCCCTTTTGAAGTCTGTAGCTGGCCTAGGTTTCTCCAGTTCAAACAGGAGAACTTTGGAGCAGTGCCTGCTGGTCTGAATATGCTGTCATGTGTTAGAAACCTCCACTAACAACTGTCTCAAAGAGCGAGAGGTGTGGGCTGTAAGAGCTTCGGAATCCATGCCCATTAATCAAGCCAAACACTATTTAAATACTGGGTTTTGATAGTGTGCTAGGTACTAACAGAACATTTTTCTCTTATCTGTTAGAAATGAGAAATGACCACATTTGAAATGTGTTCTTATTTGGAGTGGTGAGGTTTAAGATTCTGCATCTGTACTGAATGTGGAGGCGTTGGTCATAGGACCTCCTGAGAGAAGGAGGCAGGAAGCAGCGTCATTAAAGGCTGAGTACTGTTTTGTCAGAGAAGTGCCAAGATCAAGTTTAGATTGTAGGTAAGAAGAAACTTGGCAATTGTGGTTTTTTTTTTCTATGTAAAATAATTTAGAAACTGATTTATTTAGATTATATTAGCACCAAATTGTTAATGAAAATAAATGCCCAGTTGACTGGTCATAACTACTGGACTTCCAAAACATATATTAATTGCTTTCTTAGAAGAATTTTTAAAAGATTTAATTAAAAAATATGTGTGTTTGTGTTTTTGTGTGAGGGTATGTACCTGTGAATGCAGGTGCCTGTAGAGGCCATAGGTGTCAGATCCCCTGAGCCGGAGACACACGTGGCTCACAATGTTGGTGCTGGGAATTGAGAAGTACATGTTCTTAACTCCTGAGCCATCTCTTCAGTCCCTTAGAAATGTAGGTAAATTTCACACATACCAACTAAAAGCCCCATAGAAAAGTAGAATTATAGAAAACCACAATGAACAATTATAAAGTACCAATTTAAGCTACTAGTGATAATTAAAAAGATGATCAGGGCACTTTACTGATTTTCCACTGTGGGACAAACTTGGACTTGGAGGTGGGGTGAAGTGGAAGGTGGGAAACCCAGCTTCCCTTGCAGGTCAGGCAAAAAACTTCTGTCTAGAGCCCCTTTGTCTAACACAACTCTGTGACCCAGAGAAGTATTTCTAGCTAGTCTACTTGTTAAATAGTGAAGTTGGTCTTTCCATTTTTAGACAGCAGAATTTAAAGCTCAAAGTCGTTTCAGTAATTTGCTTCTGGCTGTAGTGCTGAAGAGAGATTTGAACTCGCTGGTTGCAGACGCATGCTCTGGCCAAGCTTGCAAGCACTTGGACTGTAATGCACTTGCAGGGCATTATTAGCATTTTGGCCGGTGTCTATATGATAACTTCAAAAATTGCTTGTCGGAAGCTAGAGAGAAGGCTCATTGAATGAGGGCACTTGCTGCTCTTCCACAGGATTGGAATTGGCTTCCTAGCACCCAAGTCAGGAGGCTCACAGCAGCTCCTGCCTCTGGGGATCCGGTGCCCATTTCTGGTCTCCACAGGCACCTGCACACACATGCATATACTCTTTCACACACACACATGTACACATAAATAAAAATAAATCTTAAAAATTCTCTCCAGAATGTAGCTAATTTTTGAAGTAGAAAAAGAAAACATATTTTCTATTTAAATACACATTAAATTGAGAAATTTGGTAAATCTTTTACCAAGTTCCCATTGAAAGGGAGGTGGTTACCTGCCCCTAAGTAGAGGAATTATCTCAGAGGCCTTTTAAAAAAATTCCCCCTCTACTACTGTAGAGAGCTCAGGTCTTTCTCATTCATAGGGAAAGAGAAAGGGCTTAATAATTACCTTTTTATGAGGGATGTTTAATAAATCTCCCGCAGTTCTAGTTTTAACAGGGCGTGAAGGAGATGGTGTTGAAAACAAAACAAAGGGACAAAGGGTGGAATAGAGATACTGGGAGATGCTGAAGACAGAAGCGGAAATGGCTGGGTTCATTCTCTAACCATTTCCCGTTGGTTGGATGGTGCAGAAGTGTTGAGATGGTGGCAGGGTGGGAACACTTCTGTGTCCTCGGGACTGTCCCTTGGGTGAGGACAGTGAGGGCTGATGTGGATGGAATCCTAATTGGATCATGCCTCTTCATTCTTTCTCACGATGGCTGTTTGGGGACAGCGCATGTTCAGCACACGTTAAGTGAATGTCCACTGTATTTCGGGCTCCTTTTTGAACGTCATGGACGCAGAACAGAATAGGGCAACATTCAGGGAGACTACCTCTCATGGAGCTTGGGGAGGTGGAGACATATGTTAAAGGAAGTAATGGCATTAGATGGGATTTAAGTGAGGCTAATGTGACTGGGTGGCTGCTTTACATCAGGTGGCCAGGAAAATGACATTTCTGCTGGATCTGCATGGCAGGAAGGAATGAGCCAACACTGAAGATTTCTACACGGAGCATTTCAAGTGGGCAGAATTCCTGTGTCTGGGGCAGATGCCCATCCTGAAGCACTGGAAACCAACTAGATCAGAGCTTTAGGGGTAGGGGAAGAGTGGCAGGAAGTGAGGTAGAGACCTGGTAGCATATCCATTTTCTTTGGAGGAGACATGGTAGTCTCTTGAGTGCAGGATAGTGAGAGGTGGCATGATCTGATGTCTAGGAAAGCTTGTTCTTTGGCTGTGTGGAGAAAGGATTCTAGGGCTGCCATGGTGGAAGACTTGGGAAAGACTGCAAGACACTGAAAAATGAACAAAAGGATCACCTATTCACATGAAGGGCCTGGCCAGTGGAAAGAGCTGGTTGTAGATTCGGTGTATACAGTTTAGCATTTGCTCTGCCAGCTTGTCTTAGGTGACACTGAGAGGTGAGAGGAGAAATAGTAGACTTCCTAGGGTTGGGAATGCGAACAAGGTGGGAATGGAGCTGTTTATTTGTCATTCACTTCTTCCCTCCCTTTCTGACTGGGGATTCAGTTTAGGGCCTTGCATGTGGTATTCATAGTGCTTAACAACAGCAGCCAGAACCCACACTTGTTTTGTCTGCATGTGAGTGCCTGAGGAGGCTGGAAGACAGTGTTGGGTCCCCTGGAACGGGAGTGGCAGAGAGTTGTGAGCCACCATGTGGTGCTGAGAATTGAGCCCAGGCCCTCTGAAGAGCAGCCAGGGCTCTTGACCACTAAGCCATCTCTCTAGCCCGCAGTTTGCTTCTTACTTTTGAGACAGGATCTTCGTAAGTTGCTCAGTCTAGTTTGAACTCTGTCTGTGGCCCTGGTAGGCCTTAAATTTACAGTCCTGTTTTCTTCAGCTTCCTAAATAACCAGCTAGTTTATAGTATGTGCCACTGGGCCCAGACCAGTTTCTTAACTGGTTAAGTTTTCATGTTAACATGCCTTTACAGCCTTGTAAGTGCTATAGGAAGCATTTGATCGAATAGCCATGTTGCTCAAGCAGCTTTGGATCCTGCCTGACTGCTCCTTGATCCCCTTTGTTTTGAAATCAGTGCTATTTTCATGTTCCTAACATAGCTACAAAGTAGGCAGAGGCCTAAGGAAATCAAGTCAAGCTGACTGTAAAAACCGTCTCTTCATGTTTTCTCCATCACACAAGCTAGTCTGTGAGATAGAGGGAGTTTTTGATAAATGTTCATTTTATGATGTAGAGACACTATTTTGAACAACAGTATTACTTATTTTCATTTTCTTTTTGGTAGGTGTGTGTGGTTGAGCATGCTGTGGTACATGTGGATGTCAGAGGGCAGCTTTCAAGGGAGAAGGCTCTCTTCCTCTGGTGGGTTATGGAGCTGCAGCTTGGGCTGTCAGGCATGCACAGCAAGCACTTTATCTGCTGAGCTGTCCTGCTGGCCCCCAACACTAGTATTTAAAAGTAGCTCAGTACTTCGGTATTTTGGTTGTTGGTCTCAAGAGACAGAGATTTATGCTTCTTTCTTTTATTTTTTTCACCCATTTGGTCAGTGTGCACTTAAACCCTTTATCTGCAGTCTCTTTTTTCTTTGAGCTTATGCAGTGCTCACCTGCTCATGATTTTTGCTCCCATCTGTACAAAATTGTGTATTCCTTTTAGTCTTCTGAAACAGCAGTTTCCCCTCTTCAGGAATCTTCGAGACAGGCCTCTAGTACAGCTTAATAAGTACCTTAACTGGATATCAAGGTTTTTTTTGTTATCCATGAAATGAAGCCTTTTATGTAAAGGGTGTATACCATTTCAAAAGTTTTAGCTGCCTACAGGAAGTGACTGAATGATTCAAAATACCAAAGTCAGCATTTAGAAGAGAGCGCCTGGTCACCCTTACTGCTATCTTGTGCTCCTAAGGAATCTCATCAGGGTGCCACAGGGCTAGAGGGGTGTTGGGTTTTTCTCTTGCTCACAGCAAGTGTGTCCTTTCTCATCTTGCTGTCCATAGTCATCTCTACTCCACCGAACTCCACCATCTTTCTGTGTGAAAGGCAAAATGAAATATTTAATAGTATATTCATGTAAAACAAGTCACATAATAATAAAATAGCAATGCCCGCTTTAGGGGAGAGCATAGCAACATTGATCTTACAGAATCGTTATAGGCAGGAAGAATATATTAAACATGTATTTTGTTCCTTTTAATTTATTTGTGATTATTACAACTACCGGAAAGCAGAGTGACCCCAAGGGACATTGTTTTGGATGATGTATTTAAACTTTGACTGAATTCAGTTTTAGGTATAGTTGAAAAGAAAGTTTTTAAATTTGTCTCCAAATAGGCAGTGTTCTGTCCTTTTCATTTGAGACATTATTGAGCTTTCAAAATTCTCACTTTGAAGTAATGCTATGTGTTTATGGATAAATGTTTCTTGAGGCACACCGTTTTCAGACCCCTGTAAGTGTTCCCATCCTCTCTGGAGTGTTAAATCTCTGACTCAGTGTCATTCATTTACTCAGGCAGACCCGGACGGCAGAATTCTGTGTCTAAGGCTGAGTGAGCTCGGGGAGTGGGATGTGGTGGGGGAAGAGTGAGGGTTGACTGGCAAAGAGAGCATTTCCCTCGGCTGCACTTGGCTATTTGTGTAGGAGCAGCTAGAGGAGGGTGTACAGTCTGAGTTAGTCTAAAATTGTAGGGCTGGCTCCAACACGAGGGGATGGTAGGGGCTGCAGATGAGCTGTTCTGGGAGAGAAGTGAGAAAGTGGATTTTAGATTTCTTACTTGGTAACTGGAAGCTATTACTGTGAAGCTGCTCATTTGATGTACGTTGTAGGGTTTTTTTTCTTCTTCATATAGGGTATTACTCTGTAACCCAGACTGACATGAAAGTTGGGATGATTCTTCTGCCTCTGTGCCCTGGGTGCTAAGTGTGAGCCACCATACTCAACTGAGCTTTAAGTACCCCTGATCCCAAAACCTCCAAACTCTGAAATCTTTTGAGTGTGAATAGGGTGTCAGTAAATTTCACACCTGACTGATGTGAAGTGTTTATGTTAAGAAGGCAGTCTGTATGCTGTATATACTGGTGTATTATAAACACGTGAATTTTATGTTTATAATTGAGTCTCTTTAATAAGATTTTCGTGGGCAATACAAATACCCCAAAATACAGAAACAAAGGAAATTCTGGAACATTTGTAGCCCTAAGCCTTTTGGGTAAGGAATACTCAACCTTTATTTCCTGAATTGAATTGGGATTGAATTGGAATTTCCTGAAATCAAAATATACAAACCTGCTCTAATGACTTCCCCAGCAATAAAGCCTACACTTCTTATCTCCTTAAAAATAAACATTTATATTTTTATGTGTATGGGTGTTTTGCCTAGATGTATGTTTGTGTATCATTTGCGTGCAGTGTCCATAGAAGGCTGGAGCAAGCTGGGACTGGCGTTACAGACAGTTAGGAGCTGCCATATGGGTGCCGAGAATGAAATCAGGGTGTTCTTACTCGCTGAGTCTTTTCTCCTGTTGTAACACTCCTTATCCCTGACCTCCCACACTTAAGCGGTGTATTATTAATTTTTCCATTCTTCCCCGAAGAAGGCAGTTTTTCAGCCCTGTTTTCCTATTACTTGAACTGCGTTTGCTTGATAAGCTCTCAGTACGTGAAGTTAGTAAATAGTTGGGGTTGAGAGAAAGACAGAACCAGGAGCTTGGTTAGAGTGACTAATTTCGATAAGAGCCTTGCCCAGATTTGGATATAGAAGCAGCTGTTAAGAAATGGTTGTGTCACCAAAAGTTTTCATGTACAGTGCTTTTTTGCTTTAATTAAAACAATCACAATTGTGAAATCCCCATGTTGATTATTTTAGAAAATGATCATCTACATAGTATTGAATGAGTGAGAGCATGTTTTATGTATGATTAACTTTCTCACAGAGTATTGTTCAAATTGAAGCTTCATGTGTTAATAGCCAAGTTCTAACTTCTCGTAAGTGACCCAAGAAGTAGTCGATGTAGAAAATAATCCATTGACTATGATTTTGTGATTTTGCCTTAAGTAATTCAAATCTGGCTGCTAGAGACTGATAGACAAAGGTTAAAAGTATGCCAGAATTAAAAGCACAGAAGAGTTTTAATGCAATTGAGTCTTAGTAGATTGGTAGATAGGACTCATGGCACTTGATGAGAATTTTCAACATAGCTTGACAGCCCAGAGTAGGCTGTAGGTGGGAGAAAGAACTCTGGCAAGCATGTTAGGCTGTTGTGAGTAGCAATCTTTTGAGAACTGTATTATAGTTGGAATGTCCTCAGGGAGGCTGGGAAGGAACTCGAAGATGAAGTATGCTCCTGAAAGAGGTTTCACGTCCTCTAAGACCCCACATGCTGCCCTCTCAGAGATTGGGGTAATCCCGCAATGGCTTCATGCCTACCCGAGGAAGCTAGTGGCTTGCTCTAGTATACTGCCTGCCAGCAGAGTTGCCACAGGAGCAGGGGACTGACAGAACAACCATTTGAAACTCCGTCTGAAGCTCCTTCAAGTGTTGTAAGGTGTGTTCGGATTGAAAGTCCCCATGAGAGTTGAGAGATGGAAGGAGACTTTGATTGATGGTGCTGTGTGTGTGAGAGAGAGAAAGAGGGAGGGAGGGATGAGACCCAGGTCCTGGCAAATGGGTAGAACTTCACTGTGCTCCTGAGCAACAACAGTCCTTAATGTTATTTTCTAATTAAAAATGTGATATTATTTCCTCTCTCTCTCTCTCTCTCTCTCTCTCTCTCTCTCTCTCTCTCTCACACACACACACACACACACACACACACACACACACACGACACCTTTGTGGAGACATTCCTTCCTTTCCTGCTTTATATATGTCCTGGTGCTCAAATATCAGGCTTGTGTTGCAACTTATTCACTGAGCCATCTCATTGGCCCTGCTGTTTCTTAAGTTCTCTCTCTGGGGTCTGGGACGATGGGTTCTTGGGTATAGTACCTGCTGTGTAAGTGTGAGGACTTGAATGTGGATTCCCCAGCACACACGTAAAAGCTGTGTGTGACAATTCACAATTGTAGCTCCAGTACTGGGGAGCAGAGATAGGTAGGCCCAGGGTAAGGGTAGGAGACTCACTGGCCAGCCAGTCTAGCTAGTTGGTCAGTTCTAGGTTCAGTGAGAGTTGTTTCAAAGTGTAAGCTGAAGAGTCAAAGAGGAAGACATTTGACGTCAGCCTCTAGCCTCCATGTAACATGCATTTGCACATGTGTATACACACGCACGCACACACAGATTTTTTGAGTCAGTGTTTGAAAAGGTATTCTTGCAGGGCCAGGTTAGAAGGAGTTTCACGGCATTCTTCTCCAGAAAGCAGTGGGGGTCTAACAAAATATAAAACTAGACGGACATTTCACATTTGCTCCTCACAGAGGAGCTTTCTTCTAAACTAGCTTAATTAATTACCGAGCAGTTTTTGGGAAGTTTCTTGTGCATTGGGAAATTGGAGATGCTCATTTTTCTTTGGTGAGCTGGCCTTTCTCCTTGCACGCCTGACTTCCTGCATGAAAGCCTAGGAAGTGTGAGTTTTCACAAATGGCAACTCTGAAGGTAGACTGGTCAGTCTTTACTTCCTGTCCATTGCAACAAGGATCTTAGACCCAGGTTCCAGTTTTCTTCCTCTGTGGCTTTACATGGCTTTTAAAACCAAATGACTAGGACTGCTAAGGCGGCTCAGTGTGTAAAGGCCCTTGTTGTCACCCTGACCACCTGAGTTCGATCCCAAGGAGCCATGTGGTAGGAAGAGAAACCAATACCTGCAGGTTGTATCTTGGCTTCCATACATTCAGTGATACGTATGTGTACCACCTCCAAAAATAAATAAATGAACTTTAGAACCTGGTGAATAAACTGAAACCTCTTACTCAGTCAGTTTCTGACAGTGCCCTAGCCACTGTCTGTGTGTCCTCTGGGAAAGGTTGTTCCTACTTCCATCTGAAATAGCTTTTTTTCTCTTTGCAAACGAAGCATTCTTATGTTGGTGATGTAACATGAGTTATAGTGACTGCATGTTCTTTCACAGTGAAGCTTTAGACTAAGTCTGTGGCCTGTTCCTGTTAACTGAATGTTATCTGTGCCCTTATGTTCCTGGAAGTTCCGTGTAGATGTGACTTTGGCACAAATTCCTGTGCAGTGTTCCTGGGGTTGCATTTTATCTTTTCTTGTATGTTTTCCCCGAGCTTGATCATTGTAAGAGACAGAAACAAGCAATAATCATATTAGACATGCTTTCAAGCTGTAAAATATTTTTAAATTTCAACAATATGATTAGCTTGAAACTTAAAAATCTCCTGTCTCAACTTCCCAAGTGTGAATGCTACCACGTCTGAGTTTGAAATTTGTTTTTCATCATAGTTATTTAAAAATCACCTGATCTGAACAAAACAGTCACTGCTTCATTTTGTTTCTGGGAATTAAATTGTAGTGTTGAGACTACTTGACTCATTTAGGAGAGCACATTTATTAAAAAAAAGCAAAGCTAAATGGAGGTAGCAGTGCAAGGTACTCGCATGCCTTCAGCCTTCATGTTCAAGCCACACACAGGTAGTTCAACCTGCTTTCCCTTCTTCTCTTCAAAGAAAGGGAGGAGAAAGGAATTGATATTTATTGGAAACAAGTCTGCATTTTATTCTCTTTATAGCATTTAAAATATAGGTTGTCACATTGAAATTCATCATTGTGGCTAGGTTTCAAGTCTAGAGATGTGAAGTAATATTTAACCTTTATAACTTGGGTGAATACTTAGGATAAGGAAATGTTTGACATAATTTTAAAAGAATGTTACAAAGGTGTGGTAACCTCATTTTGTTATTTTGTTCTCATGTCTTCTAAGAGAAGAAAGAGGCAATTCTCTATCTTCCTGAGGCCCTTGACAACCATGAAATCTTATTATACAATAAGATTATATTATTATTATATTATATATGTCTCCAGGGGCCTCATAAATTACAATCCAACTTTCCTTATTTTGACCTTTCATAATGGTTCTTGGTAGGTTTCTAGACCAGTTGTGCACCATCCAGGACTTGTTAGAAATGGAGGGGTCTCAGTTCCGTTCCCATATCTGCTGAATCAGAACCTGTCAGGGCAGGGCCAGCAATCTGTGTTGACCTATCCTCTGTTCTTGCCAGCATTTTAGAACCTCTGCCCATAAAGACTTGCACACTGGTTTCCTCTTGCTCCTGGAGTCTTTACTTCTTCCTCTTACCTCAGAGACCTCATATTCCGCAGATGTGACCAACGGTTTCCTCCTGGGGCCTTTGTTCTCTGTGTGGCATACTTGCCCAACCTTAGCTAGGCTTGCTCCTCTTTTCTTTTAGGTGGTGGCTGCCTGCTTAAGAACTCTCCCAGCATTGTGGAGAGCAGCTCAGGTCTTCAGCTGACATTTTGTTCCCCCACAAACTCTGTCTCTCTTTGTACCTTAGGAGGGTGACATTTGCATGCCCCCCAGAGCCCCTAGCCACCAGGTTCTCCTTGGGGTCGCCCAGTGGGAAATAGGAGAGAGAGGGAGCTCCTCCCTGTGTCTTTTCCACATTGATTTTGTGTTCTTTCCCTCCCTCTGCTTTATGTTCAGTATTAACTATTTTGTCAGTTTGTTTCTATATTAGAGTCCAGACCATAGATCATTTGTAACTACTGAATGAATAGAAAGGGCATTGAATTAGAAGGAGAATGCTGGTTGCTGAGTATAAGAGAAGATGTCAAGCCTATAATTTGCTGCATGCTATATGCAAGACCATTTGGTGGGATCTGAGTAGAACTTAACTGAAGCTGGGGGTAAGATGGTGTGCTGTGGGCAAAGCCTCTCTCTGAAAGGCAGAACTAGCTGCAGTGACATATGCATCCCATGTGTGCTGTTGACGAAGGAGACACAGTAGTACAGTAGTTGAGAGCTAAGTCTCTGCAGGAAACCAGCCTTGGCTTTGGATCTTGGTTTTGCCCTTTCATAGCTGTACAACTTGCAGACTTTAGCTTAGTCTCTGTGCTTCAGTGTAGTGCCATCGCCAGCATTTGATGCATGTTATGTGCTGATGGCACAGTAACAAAGACAACCCTTGACTGCATGATGCCGACATTCGTAATGAATGGTAAGCTCGTGACTGCCAAGTACAGAACCTATGCAGAGGCACTGGCCACTGTGTATGTGTGTTTGATGTTGGAACTGTAGGTGGGGTGGCCATGGAAGATGCTACTGAGAGGGGGCGGATGTGTAGACGGGAAGGGGAGGCATGTTATTCTGCTTAAGAGCGTGCTTAACAGGAACAGCGAGTGCAAGACTCCAAGGTGGGCACAGGCCTGGCCTGTTGTGTGACAGCTTGGAGGACACTGGTGGGGCAGAGACTGCGTAGAAGTGAGGAGTTGTACAATTAATGGTGGCAGTGTTGATGGTATGAGCAGGACACATAGTCTTGTGGTCTCTAGTCAGTATTGACTTTTATTGTGGCACCTAATTAAACAGCAGTTCTTAGGGAACATAAAACTCATTTTATATATAAGAGTGTTGGGTAAAAAAAAAAATTAAAAAAAAAGAGTGTTGGGCTGGAGAGATGGCTCAGTGATTAAGAACACTGGCTGCTCTTCTAGAGGTCCTGAGTTCAAGTCTCAGCAGCCACATGGTATATAAATAAAGAAATCTTTAAAAAAAAAAAAGATGAGTATTTCAGGGAGGTACCTTTCCTTACACTCTGTAGAACGAATGTGGGGTTCTGATTGGATCTGCCCAGGAAGCCAACAAAATGCCATTGCTGGTCCAGTATTGATTTCACCATAGGCACTGGATCACCACAGCTAGTCTGTATGGGGAAAGGGTGTTGGCTCAGGCACTGCTGTTCCCTCCAGTGTTAACTCCATGGGGAAGTACCCCGGGAGGAGCACTTCTTTCATATTTCTGTAGTAGTTATGCTCTTAAATAATAGAGCCATTGGTGTTCAGAAAGTAGAAGGCTAGATTGCTGTTAAGTTGGGGTGCCTGGCTAAGTAGAGGATTTCCTAATGCTTTCCTGCCAGAAGCACAGCCGGCTTGAAGAGGAGAGGATAGGTCAGAAAGTTATACCTCACCTTGTTTCAGTGGCCAAGGAGATCACTGCTTTTTCTTCATCGAGAAAGAGAAAATAAACCTGTTCTGTCTGTCTGAGAGTTGGCGTGAGTCTGAGGGACGGTGGCTGTGACAGCGGCAGAAGTGAGCAGCGGTGCCATTATGTAACACTGTTTATCTGCTGCTGCGCATGTGCAGTGTGCGTTCTTCAGCTGCTGCTGCTGCTGTAATTTAGTAAACATCTCCAGTATCGAACTGACACGAAGACAGTTCCTACTTTTGTAGTTTTAAACTTCAGAGAGAGTTTTGGTGTGGGTGGGGAGAAGTACTACTCAATACTGTTGCTGTGGTTGATTAAGTATGCTGGGTTTTCTGGCCCAGCAGCAACAGAGAAGCATTCTCCGAGCTTGGTCAATCTTTATTTTTCCCAGTGTTGTCAAGGCGCTGTGTTAAGGCCTTGCTGGCTAAGGTGAGACTTTTCGACCCCACACCTTCATGCAGTACAGTTATCAGACTGTACCAAACCTGGGAGAATTAGCTTGATGCATTCAGTCCATGCTAGGGATCCTGACAGCATTTCCCCTGTTTATAAACAGAATCCACTTCTGCTGTTTCTGGACTACTTTGTATGTGATAGGTGTTTATGTAAATTAGGAGATGCATTTGCAAAAAGTGGAGGTGAAGTCCCCAAGGAAATGGACGGGCCTTAGCATACTGAGGAGCAGAGCCCAGGTGCCTCCAAATCTGCTGGTCCCCCGCTGTGATGTCAGTTTCTGTTACTGCCCCTCCTCAGTGCTGCCTTTCACAGAGAGCCTTGTGCAGCTTTCTCACTGGGATGATGGCCAGAGAAGCTTCAGCCTGCAAGGGTGGTCAGGTGACTTGGCCAACCTCGTAAGTCTGTAATGGTGCTGTGTCACTGACCAGAGTGTAGATTCTACTCTGCTTTCTTTTTCTGGTGTAGTCATGAACCCCGTACTTTGTTTGTTTGTTTTGAGGCAGGGTTTCTCTGTGTAGCGCTGGCTCTCCTGGAACTCAGTCTATAGACCAGGCTGACCTTGGACTCAGATTGCCTGCCTCTGCCTCCTGAGTGCTGGGATTAAAGGTGTGCAACACTGCTGCCAGACAACCTCGTATTTTCTCAGTGATCAACTTAGTGTCATTTGGTGATTCTGAAAGGCAGTGTCTGATCTGTTGTTTTCCAAGCTCCCGTAGTCTCTGCATTCCTTCTTCCTTCTGAGTGAAAGAGGGATAACTCCTTACAAGTGTTACCCTTCATCCTGATACGTACCAGTTCACATGCAGGCGGGGTTCATGGAGCTGGAGGAACAGGGTTTTCTGACTTGCATTGCCATCAAACATTTATTTGTACCTTGTTAGTTTCTTCAACATTAGGAATTAACTAAATTTTAAAGTAATTTAACAGAAAGATTTACAGAGCGTTTTAATTATCTGTTGAACTGAATTTATGTACAAGATCAGGTAGGTTTTTAAATACTAATTTCTACTTGTTAGTGAAATATCATACTATAGAGTAGGTATTGGATTTGATTGAAACATTTCAGTTTTAAATTTTGGGAGTCATTAATATATGTACATGATATAAAAATCTTTCCTTGTATGATCTGGCTCCTGATCTTATTCGACACACCATCAGAATATGTACTTAAGTATATTTTTATATATCTTCCAAAAATAAGTGCACTGGTGTAACATTTACTACTGAGAGATCATATCGAAGCTGAACTTACAGTTCAGAATTCCCAAACTAAGCAATCATTCTGCCTCAACTTCCTGAGTATTTTGGACTACAGGTGTAAATGAAGGCTGTGCTTTGGTTTCCCAGTGCCTAGGCCCAAATATTCACATAGAAACTATATTAGTTACAACACTGGCCTATTAGCTCAGGCTTCTTATTAACTCTTATATATTAAATTAGCCCATTTCTGTTACTATTTTACCACAGTGCTTGTAGTTTGTTACCTCTTGCTTTTGGGCCACATGGCATCTGCCTGATTCTGCCTTCTTTCCTCCTTTTTCTTCTGCTTGGATTTCCTGCCATAGGACAAAACAGCTTCTTTATTAGCCAGTGGTAATAAAATATATTCATAGCATACAGAGGAAAATCCAACATCATTAGGCATGTTCTACCATGTCTGGACTGTATGCCATTCTTTAACTGTGAAAGGATTCATGAAAAGATCTATTTGATGTCTTGGTCTGGCTAAGTTTTTGCTTAAACAGATAGTACAAATGAAACTGGCAGAAAAAGATTTTCTTTGCTCTTCTATCCTGAAGCTTCCTATGACTGTCCTGTGGGGTTTCCCTTTCAGCTAGCAGTATCTGTGCTTTGGTCTTAGCCAGCTCCCTCCACTTTCTTTTAGGGCAGAGGTCTAAAGAGAATGCTACCCGTGCAGATGAGACAGGTGATGGCTTCCCTGTGTTTCAGGTGTTCCTGACGGTGTACCTCAGTAACAGTGAGCAGCACTTCACAGAAGTTCCTGTTACCCCGGAGACGATCTGCAGAGATGTGGTGGATCTGTGCAAAGAGCCTGGCGAGAGCGACTGCCATTTGGCTGAAGTGTGGTGTGGCTCTGGTATGAACCTGGCTTTCTGTTTGAGTTCTGCTGTCTTCTGTTGCTTTGGGGTTCTAGGATTGGCACTGTGGGAACACTCGTTTTCACCTATAGACGGCAGGTAGGCTACACCTTAGGAGGTCATATTCTTGCTCCAGCTTTTGATGACAAAGCCTTTTGTTCTCTTTTCCTGCAACAGAAGAAAATCACTGAACAAGTGTTAGAGGTCATAGGTCTTAGGACAGATGACAGATGTGTTAAAATGTGTTGGGTGGAAGCTTCTGGGGTATTGTTGTGGTCAAGTACTTGGTGCTCAGAAGTTGTTTTTTTGTTTTTGTATGTTCAAGCTTTCCTTGCCAGACATTGGGGCACACACCTTTAATCCCAGCACCTAGGAGAAGAGGCAGGCAGAGCTCTGAATTCGAGGCCAACCTGTTCTGCAGAATGAGCTCTAGGGCAGTCAGGGCTACACAGAGAAACCCTGTAAAGCTTTCCTTAATTAGAAATATGAGGCATTCTTCCTTTCTCTTCTCTTTCCCTTGTCTTTTCCTTCCCTTCCCCTTTAATGTTGGGGATTGTCTTATTTTCTTTTTTCTGTGTAAAATTCTCTGAAGCAACTTTTGCCTCATAGTTCAGGTTGTTGTGCATCGTGCTGGGGACCTCGCAGCAGTAGGAGCTTAGGGAGCTGGGCACACTGCAGCTACACTCAGGAAGCAGAGGTGGTGAATGCTTGCTGGGGAAAAGATCCATTCTTAGCCCAGAGCTTTAAGCGTATTCTGTTGTTCACTCTCTAGATATTAAAGTCTTTTCTTCACCTCCCTCCTTTTGTTTCCTCTCTGTCTGCTCATGCATTTGCTTGGAGAACATTTTTTAGATGCCAGGGTACTAGATTTTGAGGGATCCAGAGATGGAAATTTCCTGCTTTCAGATCCCTCCCAGTGCAAGAGAAAGAAGCAGGTGTCAGCTGGCGTCCCTTCCAGTGCTGTGAGGGCGGTGGCAGTGGAGTGGGTACCAGGGTCAAAGATGAGTGCTAGCCTTCTGTTCAGACTGTAGAGTTTGTATGGTTTGTAGAAGGCAGTTAAGTACATCACTTACTAGGAGTAGAACCAGGACTGCAACTTGTTTGTTCCACCCAAGCAGATTAAGTTCGGGGTTAAGTCACAAAATTGGCTGCTGAATTCTTGACTGCGCTGTCTCTGACCATGTCGTTTATTTAAGGCATTGAGAGATGGTGTCTTTGATTACTGATAAGTGTATAGTTTTCATAGGACATTTCAACATTCTTACACAAATTATACTGATGTCATTGAGAACTCTGAGTTTATGCACTTGCCTTCTTCTCAACTGGTATGTTGGTTTTTTTTTTTAATTCAATCCTTTTCAAAGTGGAAGTTTTTTTGTTTTGTTTTGTTTTTAAATAATTCAAGATTTATCAATACTGAAGCTCCCAGTAATGGAGTATTCAGCTGTGTCCTTGCTTGTTTCTAGAAAAGTTAATGAAAGGCGGCAGTCTTGCTGCCAAAGAGCCAGATATCTTCTCATTGAAATACTCTTTGCAAATGAATAAGGTTCACTCTTAACATTATTTACAAACTGATAATTTATAAATATTGGGTCTGGGAAGTTGGCTTAGTGGGTAAAGTGCTGCACATAGCATAGGCCCATGTGTGTATTCTAACACTTCTGTAACTGGATATTGCTGCAGGCTCTATAACCCCAGCGGTAGGAGTGCAGACAGGGGGATCCGAGGGACTCCTTGGCTAGCCAGCTTGGCTAAAATGGCAAAAATCCAAATTCAGTGAAGAGACCCTGTTGCAAAACCTAAGGAAAGTGAACAACAACAGCAAAAGCCGGATGTTGGTGGCGCACGCCTTTATTCCCAGTACTCGGAAGGCAGAGGCAGGAGGATCTCTGTGAGTTCGAGGCCAGTCTGGTATACAGAGTGAGTTCCAGGACAGGCTCCAAAGCTTCAGAGAAACCTAGTCTCAAAAAACCAAAAACCAAAAACTAACCAAACAAACCAAAAACCCTAAGGAAAGTGGAAAGTGATGGAGGAAGACATCCTGATGTTAGCCTCCACATATGTACACATGGGCAAAACACATCCACACACGTGTTCCGTGTGCATGTATACACACCTGTATATCCCCCCCTCAACTCAAACAAGGAAAAAACTGTATTAAAGACTTTGAATTAAAACTTGAGCTGAGGCCATTAAGAAAGGTGTTTTTAATTTTTTCTTCATCTATCTAGGGGTGCATAGACCATTAGTGTTAGTGAGAGTGGGTATCTGGCTTTGAGGTTCACACAAACTGCTGAAACCCTCAGGAATTAAATGGCATGCTGATAGTTACTAAGGAGCCACTGAGTTAGACTGTAAAGGACCTAACAACTGATGTATACCCATGGTTTCTTTTACTTTATCATGACTTAACAGAAATTGTGTGGAAAATTTGTGACGTTCCATTTTTCTGAGTTCTATTAGTGGAAGAAAAATAGTATACAAAATACCAAGTAAATTCTGTATTTGTAACATAGTTTATATCAAGGGTATACTTGTTTTTCTTTTACCTGTAGATAATGTGTAATTTTTTTTTTCTTTTAGAACGCCCAGTTGCTGACAATGAACGAATGTTTGATGTTCTTCAACGATTTGGAAGTCAAAGGAATGAAGTTCGTTTCTTTCTTCGTCACGAACGTCCCCCTAGCAGGGATATTGGTACATAATATTCAATGAATTATAACTAGTATTGAGGCTTTTATTTTGTGCATTGTAATAATTGGGGAGAAGCATAGGATGAGAAACTGGGAAACTGGAGAGGTGAAGGGAAGTTAGGAAGTTAGAGCAATGAGGCAGGTTTCTTGTGGGGGGGGAAAAGATACAGTTTGTTTTAAGAAGGGAGGAGTTTGACTGTAGTTTTAATGTGGTAGGAAGGAGTCTGTAAAGCAAGAAGTTGAAGCTAGAGAGAGGAGGAATGTCACTGGATACACCAAGGTCCCGAAAATGGGTGTCTCCACCTGAGCTTCTCTGAGGTAAAAGGAGGCGTCTGGACAGGAAAGAGAGAAAACCACACACACACCTAAGTCTGGGTGTCTGTGGGTGCGAGTTGAGGTGTTTCTCACCTGAAGACATGTTTTTCCTTGGGGATGGCGATGGAGATGGGTGAGCCGCTGAGCTGTGAAGAGGAGAGCATGTGCATGGGAGAAGTAGGGTGCTGGGAGCATTGAGAGACTGGGGACCTGGGCTTACCCTCTAGGAGCTCTCTGCAGCTCAGGTTGTCTTATTAGAGAGCCAAACAGTATTTAAAAACTATCTTTAAAGTTATATATTGAGTGTAATGCTTGGCTCTGAGGCTAGCTAGTCATGTTTATTTATTGACATAAGAGTATGTCCTAAGTTTCTTGATAGGTATACTAGATATTTGTTTCAAAGAAATGTTTGTCGTAAAGTCTCTTAGATAATTGTGGTGATTGTTGTAATTTCTGGAAATTCTGGGTATGAGTTTAATACATTTAAAAAATTATCTTTGTTGATATTTCATATATGTATTAGTTTAAATTTATTCCTTTCCTTTTAGTGCATTGAGTGGTGCCAAGATATATGTTTTGGCTTGAAAAAGTCTTTTTAGTCAAAAAAGCAGAATAGTCATTAATTTTTAGTTAGCCAGGAAATACTCTGCTACTGAGCTATCACCATATATTACAGCCTGCTTACATTTTTAAAAATTACACTCATATATTTAATCCACATATATAATAAATATATGTACATATATATATATATATATACACATATATGTGTATATTTGTGTGTGTGTGTGCATGTGCTGATTCCATGGTGTGCTTGTGCTTGTATTGTGGCATGTATGTGGAAGTCAGAGGAAAGCTTAAGGTAGTCAGTTCTCTCTTTCCATCCATGGAATCAAACAGCTCATTTGGCTTGGGGGCAAACATCTTACTAACCTGTTGAGATACTGCTGGTTCCCCCATTCCTCTTTCTATTTTGAGACAGGCAGACTTTGTACTTGAACTTCTCTTGGTTGATTCTCCTGAGAAGCTGAGATTATAGACTTGGGCCACCAGGTTCCTCTGAAGCTCTTTCAATTCTTTACTGCATGGACTAGAGCTAGGAGGAACAACTATAAGCAAATGGTACAAATTACCTGGAGTCAGGTACAGTAATTTCCCCACCATTGTTGGTGAATCAGGCAGCTTCCTAGGGAATAAATAGGTGAAAAGTGAGCTCCATGTTGCTGTTCATTGTTTTGGATCATTACATTTTCAAAATAAGCCCAATTATGAGACCTACACTCTATTGTGTTAGATACTTTAAGTGAACATTCAAAGTAAGGATCACACAGCAGTAGAACAGACAGGAGGAAGGAACTGCTGTAGAGCTTCTCTCAACTCTAATGTAATGCATAGGTTTTTCAATCTGCATTTAGGGAGTGGACCAAGATCCCAAGATCCAAGTGTAAAAAGAAATGGTATGAAAATTCCTGGTGAGCATCGGAGAAAGGAAAATGGAGTAAGTGGTTCTTCTTTATCTTACTGTACACCACAGTGATATGTTTTTAAATGGTAACTCTCACTCTTTGTTATTTTCTTGTTCAGTGGATCAGTAATAACCACCTTTGAAAGGCTTCTTCTTTTTTAACAATTTTAAAATAAAGAAAAATTGTTACTTATTTGTGAGGACTGGGTCAGAGCATCAGATCACCTGGAGTTGGAGTTACAGGCAGTTGTGAGCGGCCTGCTGTGGGTGCTGGGAATTAAACCTGAGTCCTCTGCAAGAACAGGATGTGTTCTTAACCACCAAGCCATCTCTTCAGCCCCGTAAATATTTTCATATACATTTCCATGATTCTTGTTTGGCTATTACTCTTAAGAAGCTAGCTTATGGTAAATGTTTATGTTAAATATTTATGGTAAGTATACCATAAACTCACAACAAAATAAATGTTCAGCAACTTCCAGGAAATTTGGTGATTTTATTTGTTGCTATAATCACCTTTAGAAAAATAGAAAATTATTAATTAGTGATCTTGCTGTTGGATATATGAATTGAAGTGTCTTGAATACCTTTGAAGGTGTTCTTTCCAGAGCCCAGAGTTTTGAATATCATTCTGGATTTCCTGCATTATCTTACTCTGCCTTATAGTTAATTTTTGCCACAGTTCCTGATGTCTAAAGTTTCTGCTCTACATTCCCGCGAGTACTTCCTGTTCTCTTCTTTGATTCACAGTTAGTTATCTCACTGTGATGAAGGTCAATCGTGGATGACAAAAGTGGTCTCAGTAACAGGGTTTTCCTAAGTGTGACCTAACATAATTCCTCAGTTGGTGTTTCCTGTCCCAAGGGGAGCCTTATGGGAGTGGAATTACGCTAAACAAAATAGCCTCATCATTCATTCATTCATTCCTCCTGGATAGATCAGGCTAGCCTTGAACTTGTGATCATCTTCCTGCCTCTGGATCTTGAGTGCGGGATTATAGGTGTAAGCTACCGTACCCAATTTTAGACTGTTTTTTGGAGATTGAAAAAGGTAACTCTTGCCTCGGCCTTCCCAGTGCCAGGCCCATGCAGTGCTGATTTTTGTGGAAATCATGTTTTGATGACTGCGTTCTAGGTTTGCTGTGTGCACCCTGGCACTGTATTTATGCAGCCACAGTCTGCTGTAAATTAATCACAGGACAGAGTCACTCTGAATTCTTCTGTTTATGTTCCTGACCAAACTATTTAATTTAAAATTTACAATTTAAAAGATCATTGGCCCGTATGTTAGTATGTTTTATATCTTAATAGGTCAACTCAGTGAATTATTAAAGTAAAGATTAATACCCAAATAATTTTGTTATGATTAGTTGAGATGGAGCTTTTCAGTAGGCCTTTGAGTGGAATCTCTGAACATCATGGAAGTAGATGGTGTTGTGTTTCCATTTGTAGGTTAATAGTCCTAGGATGGACCTGACGCTTGCTGAACTTCAGGAAATGGCATCTCGCCAGCAGCAGCAGATTGAGACCCAGCAACAAATGCTGGCTACTAAGGTAGTGTCTTCACAGACCCCATCGCCTACTGCCGTTAATGTCTTTGTGGAAACTGACGGTATACCCTGCTTATTAAGACACTTGTCCCTCTCACGTAGGAACTGATGTTATCCTCAAGTTACCTCCTGTGTGACTTTCTTCAGCATTTTTCAGAAGTCCTTGTGCCATTTTAGTTCAGAATTTTCCTGACCTAATTTTTGTTACTATTCTTTTTTTTTCTTTTTGAGTTAGATGTTTGTCTGTGTTCTTGCATGTAGTATTTCCATGCATTCCTGTGTGTCCATTTCTACTTGTGTATAATACCCGGCACCATGGTGCATTGCTTCTCAGACTGGACCTAATCATCTAGGGCCAGTTTGGGATCTAGTTAAGAAATGGGTTTCTGATCCAAAGTTTGGAGCCTGAGATCCTGCATTTCTAAAACTGTTTTTTGAAACATGATTTCTCTCTGTAGCTTTGGAGCCTGTCCTGGAACTTGTTCTATAGACCAGGTTGGCCTCAAACACACAGAGATCTGCCTGCCTCTGCCCAAATGCTGGGATTAAAGGCGTGTACCACCATCACCTAGCTATGTTACAACTATGTTACAGTTGAAGAAACAAATGTGTATTCTCTGTAAAGCAATATAATATGTCCAAGATCTGATAGGAATTCATAGTGTGACTTGGGTTCGAATCTGAATTTGAGTTCATGCCCTCTACATTTAACTGCTTTTTTACATTGCCTCCCAACTCAAATGGACTCCTTCTTAAAATTAGCCTCTTTTTTAAAAGTTAGTGTGCGTGTGTACATGCGTGTGTGTGAATGCACATGTGCTTTTGCTTTCCGGTATACATATCTCTACCACGGTGCAAGTGTGGAGATCAGAGGAAAACTCTTGAGAGTTGGATGTCCTTCTGCCTTGTGGGCTTCAGGTTTCTCAGGCAGATGCTTTTCCTTACTGCCCAAGTTTGCTTCTATTAGACGGCCCCTGGGGCAGAAAGACAGCTCACTCTGAAGTGCCTGTTTTCAAAGTAAGAGGAACTGAGTGTGAGCCTCAGCACTCGTGTGAAAGCTGGACACAGTGGCAGCTTCTGTAGCTGTAGCACAGAGAGGTGATACTTATGAGATAGGCAGGTCCCTGCTGCTCATTGGCCATCCAGTCTGGCCAACCCAGGTTCAGTGAGTAACTCATCTATATAGTCCCCCTCCTCCCAAGGCTCAGGGATCATTGCAGAAGAGGGAGCAGGAGGATGGTAAGAGCCAGTGGCAGTAGGCTACTACAAGAAAATGTTTTCTAGACGTGATGTCATTTACATGTATGAACTCATTGCAGTCATGACAGCATGTATAAGACCTGTACAATCTCAAGCCAGATAAGATCCCAGCATGGAGAAGGAAGATGGGCATCCAGTCCCACCCCTAACTGGGGGAGGGGTGTTGTCAATTGATAGCTTCTGGGAGGGGGAGTCAGTTTTCTTTAAGGGTATGACTCTTGGTAGGTTGGAACCTTCCAGTGGAAGGTACACACTGAAGAGTGCGAACAGCACAACTGTACCTGATTGTCCAAAGAGGGGAGACGGCCCAGCCGTTAAAGGCATGTGCTGCTCTCCAGAGAGCCTGAGTTCAAAGCCCTCATGCCTGGTGGCTCCTAACTGCCTATAACTTCAGCCCAGGGGCTCTGAATCCCTCAGCCTCTGCAGGTACCTGCATTCCTGTGCACATACCCCCACACAGATATATATGCATTATTAAAAATAAATCTTTTTTTTTTAAAATAGGAATACAAAGTTGGGTGGATAGGGAAGGAGGCATAGCTTTGAGAAGAACTGGAGAAGGGTTTATAAGACCAAAGTTCATCACACAAAACTCTTCAAAGAACTAACAAAAATGAGGGGGAAAAGATGATCAAGGAAGACATCTAATGTTGACCTCTAACCTTTTATGCTTGCACATGCACACACACACATGCACATGCATATACTCACATATATACTACATATATAATCTGTTTTACAAGCAGTTCTCTATGAAACTACTTCCAGGATTATTGCTTGCTTAATGTAAAGGAACTAGTTGGATTAAAATTACTAATTTCTAGGTCTTTCCTCCAAGAGCTTCTCAGATGGGCCAAGGAAGGAGTGTGTGTTTTGAATACTGCCCATGCGCAGGTGATTGTGACAGCATGCAGGATGTGTGGGAGAGCAGAGCTGTCACAGAACTCTAGACGCGGCATGCACTGCTGGGGAGGCTGTATTGAGGTTGGTAGTGTGCCTGTTTAAAACGACAGGCTCATGAATGCTTCTTTTCTGTCTTTAGGAGCAACGCTTAAAGTTTTTAAAACAACAAGATCAGCGTCAACAGCAACAAGCTGCTGAACAGGAGAAACTTAAGAGGCTCAGAGAAATAGCTGACAGCCAGGAAGCTAAGCTTAAGAAAGTGAGAGCGCTGAAGGGCCACGTGGAGCAGAAGAGGCTGAGCAACGGGAAGCTGGGTACGCGGCTCACAGTGGACAGTGGAGGCCAAATTTGAAGTTGTTCTGGCATAGTGAGAGCAGCATAGGACGTTTATGTCGATTTGTAATGAGAATAAGTGTTTGTATTTGAAAGAATTTTTTAAGAAAGTGTTTCCCTGTAATTTTGATGTTGCAAATTCCTCTTAGTTGAAGTTAGCATTGAATGTTTTAGGTGGTTTTGAAATTACATTTTAAATTATATTTTTTTTGTAAATTCTTGATCAAGAGTTTGATGAAGATAAGGATTTTTGTTTATATGGTTTCTCTAGTTGTTAAATTGCCATATTATTAATAATTAAAGTTTTAGTGATTCGTTTGCTCCATCGTACCATTATAAAATTGAGAGCAAAAGTTCTGAAGAAATTATTTCCAAAATTTAGAGTTTAATGTTTACTTTATTCATTGTATAATTCTTAAGAGTCTCAAATGTCTGTTTTTAGACTGTAATGCCGTTTAGTGATTTCTGTTGCTTCTAAAAGTAGATTAGTCCTTGGACGTTCTCAAAGAGTTCTCTGCTTATTAGAAAGTTCATTATAAAGCTTGGTTGCCTGGCAAGTTCGTTCTTTTATTTTCAACTGTGGTCATTCTCTCTATTCTAGTGGAGGAAATTGAACAGATGAATAGCTTGTTCCAGCAGAAACAGAGGGAGCTAGTTCTGGCTGTGTCAAAAGTGGAGGAACTTACAAGGCAACTAGAGATGCTTAAGAACGGCAGGATCGATGGCCACCATGACAACCAGTCAGCCGTGGCTGAACTTGACCGTCTCTATAAGGAGCTGCAGGTATGCCGCAGCCACTTTCTCAGTGCAGTGTGAGCTCCACCCCAGAAACACAAGCTGGCGGTAGAGATGACCGTAACTTTTGGACTTTAGCTGCTTTTCCTTAAGGTGGGTGGAAGTGGGAGGCCTAAACCCCAAGAATCCAGAATAAACTTTAAGATGCTCAAACAGGAAATTTGAGGCATAACCACAGCCAAGTGGTTAGGCACAAATGTTGCTTAAGTTTAAACCAGGAGGTGGAGGTGAGGTTGTGTGGAGAGGTGGAAGCAAGCACCTTACATTTTTAGAAATTATGTAATAGTTAACCATGTGATTGCCTCTTGGAGGTGCTTTTCTTTCTTTTCTATGGTTATCTTTGTGTTTCCTTCCTGTTTTGTTCAGTTAAGAAACAAACTGAACCAAGAGCAGAATGCCAAGCTGCAACAACAGAGGGAGTGTTTGAATAAGCGCAATTCAGAAGTGGCAGTCATGGATAAGCGAGTTAATGAGCTCAGGGACCGGCTGTGGAAGAAGAAGGCAGCGCTGCAGCAAAAAGAAAATCTCCCGGTGAGTGAGTGGGCTGTCTGGACGTGGGCCTGGCGAGGGGAAGCAGCTTCTCAGAATCCTGACAGCTGTCCTCTAGAGGACAGTGCAGTGTTGAGTCTGCAAAAGGTGATCTGTTCCTCTTTACCTTTTGTTCTTACCTGTGTGCTTAGCTTCTTTCTCTAAGACTTGAAGCAAGGTTGTATGTGAGTTTATTGTGGAGTATTTCTATTGGGACTTTTTTATAGACTCCGGCTAAATTCTGAAACTGCTCGTTTTGAAATTTTCATTCTTTTCTGAATTGGTCATCTAGTAAACATGTAATATTAAAAGATCTGTGCTTTTTAACTAAGGTTTCACCTGATGGAAATCTTCCCCAGCAAGCAGTGTCAGCCCCAAGTCGTGTGGCTGCTGTAGGTCCGTACATCCAGTCCTCTACTATGCCACGGATGCCCTCCAGACCCGAGCTGCTGGTGAAGCCAGCCCTGCCTGATGGTTCTCTGGTCATGCAGTCAGCAGAGGGGCCAATGAAGATGCAGACACTGCCCAATATGAGGTCTGGGGCTGCTTTGCAAAGTAAAGGTAAAAGTGGGCTATCTCCAAGTCCCTTCACAGTTAGCTCTCCCCTGACCCGTGTGATTTCCAATCGTGGGTGTTTTAAAAAGTGTTTTCATATTACCCACTTCTAAAATCTCAAATTTCTTTAATTCTTGGCTAGTGATTTTAACCAGTCTTGTTCCATTAAGGATAAAATTGGAGTTATTTCAGAAACGTCCTTGCTGGATGGATGTGTGGTATTCACCTTTAAGTCTAACACTTCTGCAGAGGTTGAAGCAAGAGGGTTGTGTTTTGAAGACAAACTGGGCCTATACAGTGAGGCATTATCTCAGAAAAGAAACTTGTTCTGAAGGGAATTTTGATCTGATATTATAATGAGATCTTTATACTGTGCGAAGAGACTGTATACACATATCAGTAATGTCAGTTTTACAGAGGCGAGTTGTGAATCCTCTCTTTGGGACAGTGGTAAGGGTTCATGAGTTCTTAAGCGTGATCATTGCTTGCTGACAGATTTTAGATTAAGGGTGAACACCTGGAGCTGTAAAAGTGGGAGAAGCAGAGACCCCCTGCTTCAGTTAGCGTTGGATTCTGTGTTGTTGTCAGGTACATGGAGAGGTGCAAGCCAGAATTTCATAATGGAAAGATAGAGTTTTAGAAGGTGCAGGGTCTAAATATTCTTACCATTCAAATAACCATTATTTTTTCTTCTCCTCCTCACTATTGTTACATGAAAAAAAAAATCACAAATTTTAAATTATTTGTTGTTTTGCCATAATTATTACTATGGAGCATTAATACTTCATAGTTTAGAGTAAATATTATAGTTGTTGTCGTTGAGGTGGGCTCTCAATATTTATAGACCAGACTGGCCTTGAATTCACAGAGATCTGCCAGCATCTGCCTCCCGAGTGCTGAGATTAAAGGCATGTGCCACCATTCCTGGCTGGCATTTGAAATTTAGATACCAGTATAGAAAAATGATGAATATCCTAAACAGTGAAAGCTGGGCTGGGTATGCATTTATCAGTCCATCACTAAGGCATTGTTTGTAAGATCCGTCTTCTGTGCTTCAATTTGCTGTGTTGGAAATTGCCTTCTAGGTGATGGTAATGCTTCCTTACACAGTCAAGGGTAATGAACTAGGCCTTTTCTGGTTCTCTGTTCAGGCAAACTTTGCTTTGCTTTGGCTGATTTTTATTTTCTTCTTTTTTTAAAGTTTCTCGAATCAGGTCCTCTCTGTGTAACAGCTGTGGCTGTGTCCTGGATCTGGCTTTGCAGACCAGGCTGGCCTTGAACTCAGAGACCCACCTGCCTCTGCCTCCCAAGAGCTGGGTGGCATGCACCACCACCAGCCAATGCTTTGGCTGATTTTTAAATTGCTTATATAAGGTGGAAAATCTGAAAGAAGAAACGAAATCCAACACAGGTGTGTTGTGAATAAGTTTGCTCGGCAGCTGTGCGCCCACGCTGAAAGCTGTTTTAGAGGTTAAAAGTCGCAGCAGCAGTCACCTGGACCAGGGAGAGGTCTTTAGAATGAGGGTGACTTATGCTGCTTTCTGCATTCCAGGCTCTAAAACTCACCCCGTTGGCCCTGACTGGAACCCTTCCCATGCAGACCTCTTACCCAGCCAAGGCTCTTCTGTGCCCCAGAGCACGGGGAATGCCCTGGACCAAGGTGAGCTTTCTCTGTGCTACTCCTGAGCATTGTGCTTTGCTCTAAAGGATATTTTTGTACTTTTTTTTTTAAAAAGGTAACTCGTTTTTGTTTTTTGTTTTAAGGCCAGGGCAGTTCATTTATGCGATTACTTAACTGAAGAACTAAGATATTAGCATTGTAGTATTTGTTGTTTTGTTTTTTAACCAGCTTACAATAAATATGAAAGCACTCAGTGGGAACAGTCTTCAGAGAGATCTAGTAGAAAGAAATGGATGAAAAGTAGTTTTATTCCAAGCATTTTGAATATCAAAGTGGGGTTTTTTCTTTGCCTTCAGTTGATGATGGGGAGATTTCGCTGAGGGAGAAAGAGAAGAAAGTGCGTCCCTTTTCCATGTTGGACACAGTGGACCAGTGCGCTGCCCCACCCTCCTTTGGTGTGCTGAGGAAAAACCAGAGCAGTGAGGACATCTTGCGGGATGCTCAGGTATTTAGCGCTATCTCAGTCGTTACCACCTAATGGGGTTCTCTTGTGCATTTTTAGAGAAAAGATTTTAAGATATTGCCTATGAGGGAGAGCAGAAGAAATATAGTATCTGGAACATCAGGAAATAAAATAGGAGTCCGTTTTTTTCATTTCTGTTATTTAGAGATGATGGTGCACTCCCTCCTTGGGGATGGTTGCATATTTGCTTCTGAGTCACAGGTTTTTGTGATTCTCTGAAGTGTGTAAGTATAATGAAGAAGAAAGTATTCCTATTGCCCAGATATTTTAATCCTTTGAAATCTGTTTTGTGAACATGGTGGCTTATGACTTAGTCCCAACACTGGAGATGCTGAGCAGAAGGGTTGCATCAGATTTGAAGAGTAAAATCCTGTCTCAAAGAATGAAAACAGCAAAACCCATGAGAAAATCTAGAACCAAGGCGATGTCAAAGACAGGATGGCCAATCCTCAGTGACTGTTAGGGTCTTAAATTAGGGTGTGTGAACCTATGGGTGAATGCTGCAAATTAGGTCGTTTTTTAAGTGCTCTGCATTACATACAAGTCTGGAATTGCTTGTTTTGGAATGGTTTTTTGAGACTTGGTTTTACTCTGACCTCAAACTTGTGATCCTCCTGCCTTAGCCTGCCAAAGGATGGGGTTACAGTTAGATTGTATGACACTCTGATGAACAAGAATGTTTTTTACGTACTGATGTCATCCATGGATATGAAAAGTGGCAGTAAAGAGTTTTGCCCAGCTAGGAAGCAAGAGTAGGTAGGAAGTCATGGGGAGGAATCGAACTACCTCACTGTAAGTCCCTTATTAATCTGATTTAAAGCTTTAATAATTTAAAAATGTAGAAGCAATATTTTGTCTACTTTTCATGAGTATGTATCTAGTGTGCAAGAGAATATATATATGTGTGTGTATGCATGTTCACATGTGTGTGTGAATATGTTCCCATGGTGTCTCAGAGGTCCGATGCTGATGCTGGGATTTTCTTCAGTTGCTTTTCTTTCTCATTATTTGAAGTAGGGGCTCTCAATCATACCCGGAGCTGGCTGACATGGCTAGTCTCACTAGACAGCTTGCAGGCTGGAATTATGGGCGAGCTCCCACTCAGCATTTATGCAGGTTCTTGGAGTCCAAACTCCAGTCCTCTCGTGTGGCAACTGCTTTAGCCCTTGAGCTAGCTGGAGACCTGCGAGCTGATGTGTGTGCTTATGTGAAGTGAGCTGACTGGGGTGTTTGTATAATTTTGTGCAGTATTTTAACCACCTTGCTCTGTGTGTGTGCATATGTCTTACAGGCTGCAAATAAAAATGTGGCTAAAGTTCCACCTCCTGTTCCTACAAAGCCAAAACAGATTAATTTGCCTTATTTTGGACAAACGAGTCAGTCAGCTTCTGACATGAAGCCAGATGGAAATCCTCAGCAGTTGCCAATGGCTGCTCAATCCATGGGAGCTAAGCTCAAGCCAGCAGGGCCGCAGCCAAGGGTGCTGCTATCTCCAGGTGCACCTTTAGGTGGTCAAGACCAAGTCCTCTCTCCAGGAGCTAAACAAGAAAGTCCACCTGCTGCTGCAGTCCGACCCTTTACACCCCAGCCTTCCAAGGACACCTTCCCTCCAACCTTCCGAAAACCCCCGACTGTGGCAGCAAGCTCAATCTATTCCATGTATACCCAGCATCAGGCACCAGGAAAAAACTTCCAGCAGGCTGTGCAGAGCGCTCTGACCAAGACACATCCCAGAGGCTCCCACTTTTCAAGTGGTAAGGTTCTATTTGTTTGTATTTTTTATGGGGGAGGGGGAGAGTATGTGCTCCACAAACACATGTGCCAGTGGGCATGTAGAGGTCAGAGGTCAGTTTTTGGAAGTCAGTTCTCTCCTTGCATAGGGAGTTCCAGATATAGAACTCAGGTGGTCAGGCTTGTGTGGTTAGAGCCTTTATACACAGCCATCTCACCTAACCCTTGACTGGTTAGATTCTTGATTGCATTTTTACTTGTCTAGATTTTGGGCTTAAGTCCTATGCCAAGCTGCCAGCAAACAGTAAAATGCCAGCTCTCTTAGGCTGAAGCTGTTATTCTAAGAATTTTAGCCGTGGCTCTGGTCACTTGGGAGTTTAGTGGCATGCTTGTCACATGTCAGCTGCTGTAGTAGTTCCTGCAGACACTGCATAATGTCCTAGTTTCATATCTATGACTATGATAGAAAACTCCACAAAAAGCAGCAGAGAGGAAAACTTTTATTTGGCTTATAATTCCAGGTTATAGTTTATTGTTTTGGAGAAGTCAGGTCAGAAACGCAAACAGCTGGTCACATTGTATTCACAGTCAAGAGTGGTAAGAATTGACTAAACCCACGCTGCCTGCTTGTTCTCGCTTTCTTCTTTCTTACATAGTTCAGACCTCTACCTAGGGAGCAACTATGCACAGCAGGCTGGGCCTTCCCTGTCAGTTCATTATCAGAATCCCCACAGACATGCCCACAAGCCAACCTGATCTAGAGTTCCCCAATTGCGGCTCTCTTCAAAGGTGATTCTAGGTTGTGGCAAGTTGACAGTTGAAAACTGAGCTCCCGGATGAGTTGGCTCTCAGTCCTGAAGGAACTTGCTGATGTGGGGATGACAGAGTCACAGGTGTTAGATGGTGCGGAAGGCCACATCTTTACTGTTGATACACTGTTCTTGGTACAGGGAGGGTGGGAGAGTTACATTGTCTCTTGATTTTTAAAAGCAACATTCTCTTGTGTTTTAAGTTGTTCTAGTGAGGATACTACCACTAAGTAAATATGAAAGCATAATAAAATTAGTTGGTGTTAAACATGCGCAGTCTGGATGTTTGAGTTTTTTTCTGACTTGTTGGTTATATTATAAGGCTAGAAGACAACTGGCCATGATTTAATTGGTTGAAAATGTCTTTTTAGTTGTGAAATAAGCATACAATTGTGGTTGAAAAGTTTTTATAACAGATATTAATGTATCAGCATATATGCTGCCTCTTAGTCTTATCATTAATCCTTGGTAAATATTGCTAATATAATAATGTGGAAATCAGGTAATTTTGACATAATTGGAGTGCTTCAGGAGAATGTTTTTGGGAATGACAAGTAGTTCTCAGTTTGTGAGCTGAGTATGATTTCTCACATTGATCTACATTTGAATAGTGTGTAAGATGGGTAGTATATGCTCCGGCTTAGTCTGGATACATAGACAGATTGCCAGTTTTCATTGATGCCATGCCACAGTCCACGGTTTCTTATGATTGGCCACACTTTTCCTTCTTACCATTTCATGGTGCATATTATAATCAGTGAACATGTTGGTTTTATAGTAAAGCTTATTATACAAAGATGAAATCCTTGCTTTGTCTTTGTTATTTTAAGAAATTAAGTATACGTGAGGGAAATAATGCAGTAACTATGAAACGAAGAGAGACTTCACTTACCGTTAGCTGTTTCTTACCAGTTTTGTTTAGTTAGCACTAAGTGGGCCTTTTCCTTCCTGTCTTCCCCTGGTTAGTATATGGCAAGCCGGTGATAGCTGCTGCTCAGAATCCACAACAGCACCCGGAGAACGTTTATTCTTGTAATCAGGGCAAGCCTGGCAGTCCAGAACCCGAGGCAGAGCCTGCTTCTTCAGTTCACGAGAGCCATGAAAATGAAAGGATTCCTCGACCACTCAGCCCAACGAAATTACTGCCTTTCTTGTCTAATCCTTACCGAAACCAGAGCGATGCTGATTTAGAAGCCCTACGGAAGAAACTGTCTAATGCACCAAGGCCATTAAAGAAGCGCAGCTCCATAACAGAGCCAGAGGGCCCTAACGGGCCAAATATCCAGAAACTCTTATATCAGAGGACCACCATAGCTGCCATGGAGACCATCTCAGCCCCAGCATACCCAACAAAGTCACCGAGCTCAGTGACTGTCAACACGGACAGCCCAGTAGACATCCCAAATCCGTATTTACATGTGGAGCCAGAGAAAGAAGTGGGTGCTTTAGCTCCTGAACCATTGTCTCCAGAGGATGTGGAGAGTGCCGGCACAGAGAGCAGTGGTGTGCCAGCTCCTCCTCCAGGCCTTGACTGTGTGCCTGAAGGAGTCACAGACAGCAGTCCAGGTCTCCAGAGCAACACAGAAGGCACAAACCCAGAGGCCCCCCATTTACTTGAAGTGTACCTAGAAGAATACCCACCGTACCCTCCCCCTCCATATCCAAGTGGGGAGCCAGAGGGGTCTGAAGAAGACTCTGCCCGCATGCGCCCACCTGAAATCACTGGGCAGGTGTCTTTGCCTCCAGTAAGTAATGTAGTATCCCATGTTCATCTAGGAGACCTTCCCTCACGATGCTCATCATGGTGGCTGTATTCTTCTCTAGTTTGCTTTTTTATCTTATGGTTCCTTGGCATGAAGTGGATCTTTGTAGTCTTGGTTCTTGACAGAACTGGGACTCATTCATCCTGAACCAAATATAAGTATACAGTCAATTCTCTTTTTATTTTGAGAGAGTCTCAGTTGCTAAGACAGACCTTTTGCCTCTGGAACAGCTGAGATATTATAGACCTTTGCCACCAAATTATCCTCGGTGGGAGTTATAGCTGCTGTAACATTAATTATGAGAAACACTGCTATATTTTGGTGTGTGTGTGTGTGTGTGTGCGCGCGCGTGCACTTTATAAAGGAAACAGATGTCTGTTCTTATGCCTGTAAAGGCCACCGCTGTTGTTCTTTCTCTAGCTGAAGGCACTCTAGGGAAGCAACAGTGGATTGAAAACACCTGGTTTCATAGTTCTGCAGTCTGCAGCTAGTACAACTTCTCACTGGCTTGGCTGTGCCACTGCTTTCTAGGCTTTGATTTTTCTAGCAGTGAAACTAAGATTTTACTTTATGTACAAGAGTGTTTGGCTTACCAGTATAAATGTGCATTGTGTGCATGCCTAATGCCCACGAAGTCCAGAAGATGTCTGTGGGTGCTGAGAATCGAACCGGCATCTTCTGCAAGAGCAGCCAATGCTCTTAATCACTGAGCCAGCTCTCCAGCCCCCTGAAACTTATTTTTAGTGAAATGTTGGGTTGAGTCTGAAACAGTGATAAGGCTAGAAGGATTGGGGAGAGTGGGAGCAGGAGAGAGCGCGAGTGGAGCAGGCTCTCTGGCCTCGTCTTCCTGTCGGTGTTGTTTGGAAAGCCTTAGCAGGTGCCACAGTCTCTTGGCTCCTCTTTCTCTAGCATCAAGTTCTTCCAGAGCTATGTTTCTGGCCTGGGAATATCTTCTGCACTTCTTCCAATATTAAGATTATTTTGGAAATTTATCATGTTCCTTTGAAATAGACGGGAGAGAATATCACAGTGTCTGCAGTCTGCTTTTCTATTGTTTGGTTGGAAATCATTTTTGATTCCTTAAGTGCAAACAAAATAGAGTGCTGAGTTGCGAATTTAAAACACAGTACAGTCCAAAATGGCACGTCTGGATGATTGTTTAAATGGATTTTGTATATCTGAGCCCATATTTTTTATATCACCATACTTCCTTTGGAAGATTGTTAGTTTCTTCCTAGAAAATGACTGCCCTTTCACAGATACTCTGATTGTATATGTTTCTTTGAAAGTAGGTGGCTAGTTGCTTGCTTTGTGAAGTAGCTGGCTGGTCACTTTAGCATCCAAAAAGAAGGGGGACTGATAGCACAGAATTAGACTACTTAATCTTTTCTGACACTTTAGCCTTTCCCATCTGTGAGATATAATACTTACCATGGAATGTTTTTGCAAAACTCTGGCTCTTCATATCTGAGATAAAAATGAAAAGGGGGGCCAGTAGGTTGACTCAGTGGGCAAAGAAGGACACTTGTCACTAAGCTCAAAATCCAAGTTCTGTTTCTGGGATACACATTGTGGACAGGCAGAACTGACTCCTGAAAGTTAAGTTGTCCTCGGGCTTCCACACTTGCACTGTTACACATGAGTATGTACATGCATAAATGAATGTAACTTAAATTAGTTATTTGTATTTTGTGTACATTGGTGTTTGCCTGCATGCATGTTTGTGTGAGAGTGTCAGATCCCCTGGAACTGGAGTTACAGACAGTTGTGAGTTGCCATGTGGGTACAGGGAATTGAACCTGGGTCCTTTGGAAGAACAGCTGAGCCATCTCTCCAGCCCCAAATAAATAAATGTAATTTAAGAAGTCTAGTGTGTGTATGTGTATATGTGTGTGTGTGTGTGTGTGTGTGTAAAAATCCTATTTCATAGAACATTATATCTCATTTTTAAAATGTCCCTTTAAAGCCTGACTTACTAACATGACTACTTGTTGAGGAGGTAAAGCTCTCCTCAGTGTATCTAGTCATAATTAACAGTCTTCATTATGTAGCCTAAGTTTGCTTGTGTCTTAGGAAGGGCTTTGTTATGACATTTAAGAGGAAGGACTTACTTACCTAGGTTCAAATTCTGGTCCTGCTGATTTCTGACTGTGTGCATTTTTTTCTGTGTGATAAGGGTGGTTTGGTTTTTAATGAGGATTGAGTAGATATCACTTGTGTATGTGAGTTGTTACGATTCTGAGTATTGCCCAATTTGAGAGTGAGACTCTACATTATACTACTAAATAAGTAATTTAGAGACTGTCTAGTTGTGGTCTTCAGTTTGCCACCAAATTTAGTTCATTCTGAGTTCCACAGAGAGGCATTAACGGCACACTCCTGTGATCCCAGGACTTGGGAGACCGAGGCAGGAAGATTGCAAATAAAAGTCAGCCTGGGGCACATGGCAAGTTCCAGGCCAGCCTGAGCTAAGTGGTGCGAGCATCGATGGATGGATGGATGGATGGATGGGTGGGTGGATGGATGGATGGATGGCTGGATCCCCAAACAGAGTCCTCTTCACTAATTCAGCCGAGTACTGCCCCTACTCTTGCTCTCTTAACTTCCCACACATTTCCTTTACAGGGCAAAAGGACAAACTTGCGTAAAACTGGCTCTGAAAGGATTGCTCATGGAATGAGGGTGAAATTCAACCCTCTTGCCTTGCTCCTAGATTCATCTTTGGAGGGAGAATTTGACCTTGTACAGAGAATTATCTATGAGGTAAGTTTCATAACTTTGTATCTTATTTTAAAGCTCAAAATAGAAGCTACTATAGGAAAATCCTATTTTTAAATTTTCTTTTTTGGGACTATGGAGTTGTGGAGAGAAGTATTGATCATGCTCCAAAGCAGGCTGTGTTATTTTGAGAGTGTAACTAAGGTTTTGATAATGTAGGAGTTCAGTTTGCACTTGAAATATTTTAGCATACGTCTCTGTTAGGGATAAGAACATGTCTCCCTGGAAATTGCTGTGTATGAATTTGTACTCTATAGTATTGAGTTATAGTTGTGGTCTCTACTTAGAAATCTATTAATTTTTGTTGTTGTTGTTGTTGTTGTTTGCTTTTGAGATAGGGTCTTGGTATGTAAGCCTCAAATGCATGACTCTCCAACCTCAACTTTATGAGTACTGGAATTACAGGCATGTGCCACCATGCCCAACTCCTTTAAAATGTTTTTAGTTGAACTTGTGTAACTTCTCATAGTGAATAGGATGTCTACTTAGAAACTAGTTTGTTGTGGGAACTGGAAGGAAGAACAAGGGTAACTAACTCTAAGGATATTGTTTCTGATGCTCTGATTTTAAACAATACCTTCTTCTTAGTTTGACTGTGCGGTCTGTCCTATTTCTGGGGCTTTTCTTGATAGTTTTCTTGGCTCCTCTATGTTTCAGTTATGATTTTTAAAATGTCAGCAAAGTTTCTATTTTCTTGATCCTAAGAAGCCAGTTAGTAATGACAGTTGATGTGGCGGAAATTGGGGTGACTCGCTCACCATTTCTATTGGTGTGACAGGTTGATGACCCAAGCCTACCAAATGATGAGGGCATCACAGCTCTTCATAATGCTGTGTGCGCAGGCCACACAGAAATCGTGAAGTTCCTGGTACAGTTTGGTGTGAATGTGAACGCAGCAGATAGCGACGGATGGTAAGTTTTACCGTAAACTCCAGTAAACCAGTCGTAGAAGCGTTGTAGTGCTGTTGGAAGGCCGAGAAACATGTCAGCATACATCCTTCATGTGCTGTCCATGTGCTGTCTGGAGTTACTGTGTCCTCTTGGAGTAGCCATTCTGTTCAGTTTCTGGAAACAAAAGAAGTTTAAAATTTTAATAGTATACTGCAATAAACCTGCCAGTATCTCTGCTCTGTGCTTTGAGGCCACGGAGTTAAGATACTGTCTACTGGATCACAAGCACTGGAACATGGGGACCGGTCAGGAGGTCGCCATGTGACCGACCACTGGGTAGGTGGCATAGACTGTGCACACTCTGGACAGAGTGATGAGTCACATTGCAGAGGGACAGGGGACAGCACAAGAGCCTGTCATGCTGCTCATCTAGCTTGATACTTCACAGAGGGAAGCATAGGAGGAGTCAAGCTCTTTTGTAGAGAAATATGAAAATTTTTTCTATAAGGGACTGAAAATATTACAATTGAATCTCATATTTATTTAAATACTTTAATTTTGTTTTTTCTCTTTTAATATATCAGATGCATGTGTGTATAAATCATAAATTTGAATTAACCTATCATTTCAAATGATTGTGTGATCATGTTTCCTTTTTGTTAGATATTTGTATTGTTACAGATAATACTTGGAGAAATATTATGATTGCATTTAAAAAATATGAGTAATGTATGTCCACTACGGAAAAATAAACAAAAATAGAAAAATAAGAAGAGGAAAACAACCTGTACCTTCATAGTCTACAAGTAACCAACATTAAGATTTTAATATAGTTTCTTCCATTTTGTATGAGTAGGGGGTTCCCTGCGTATTAAATTCAGAACCTTGTATGCACCTGCTTAAGCAGTGCTCTGGACGTGCAGCTCCTCTAGCCCCTGAACTCTTTTGCATACTTTGATGTATGTATGCATATATTTATATATATATATATATATAAATACACACACACTTTGGTTTAGCATAAGCAAATTCTTACTGTATCGTATTAGTCTTGTTTGAGATTGTAGAGTGTATTAGTTTCTTACTCTTAGAAGCTAGCATTGAAGACAAATCTGAATAACATGGGGCTGGGGAGCCGATGTGTTAGGAAAAGTGCCTGCCCTGCAAGTGTGAGCCCTAAGTTTGAGTTCCCAGGTCAGTAACTCTAGTCGGGGCAGTCAGGGACAGGCAGATCCATTCAGCATAGCCAGTTGGTGAGCTCAGAGGACAACCCTGTCTCAAAGTAGAAGGAAGATTCCATCGATAGAGGAAGATGCCTAATTGAACTTTGACATTGGCATGCATTCATATGTGCACAAAAACACAACGTGCACAGAAGCATGCACTCAAACATATACTGTACATGTGCGCACACATAAAAATCTGTAGTCATATTCACCAAAATAGTCACAATAGTATTCTGAAATATAAAGGGTGTGAATTTCTTTTTTAAAAAGCTATATCCAGCTGTGGTGGTGACATAAACATGTAATCCTAGCATTTAGGAGGCAGAAGCAGGTGAATCCCTAAGTGCAAAACCAGCCAAGGCTATATGGTGAGATCGTGTCTGTAAATAAATAAAAGCAAACCTTTACCCAGATCACAGGTAAGATGTAGCTCAGTTGTGGAGCACTTGTCTGGCACAAGTGGGGCACCCAGGACTCCCAGCACTCTAGTTAGAAGGGGTAGAATGAGACGGGGGGACGACAAAGAGAGAACAAGCAGAAAAGCATACATCCAAGGGAACCAGACTGAATGAGGAAAAGAAAAAGAAATATTATGCTTTTCAGAGACTGATTCATAATATTCTTAAGCCAATTATTTAAGTTTGGAGATTTGAGGTGGCACATTTTTTTTCTATAATATTAATGTTCATTATAACTTTTGCCTAAAATATATTGAATTATGTGTGTGCATGTATGTATGTATGTGCTACAGTCACTGTATTAGGGCTGTATTTTCTGGAATCATCTCTACAGTTTGTTACAGTCACTTTTCAACTTAGAGTTGAATTGACAAAGTCAGTTTACTGTGAGTTTTAAAAATATTATAGGGAGCCTGTATGTGCAGTTTGATTCCTTGAAAGTTGGCTATGAGAAGAAATACATACTAGCATTTAGGCTATAGTTTAAAGACTTAGGTTTTTTACTCTGAAAGAAATGATCAGGTTTCAGGCCAAGAGAAATGGCTCAGTGGTTAAGAGCACTGGCTGCTCTTCCTGAGAACCTGGGTTCTATTCCCGGCATCCACATGGTAGTTCACAACCATCTCTATGTAACTCCAGTTTCCGGGAATCTGATATCCTCTTCTGGCCTGCTATAAAATATTAAAATTTAAATAGGAAATGATTATAAGATCAGAGAATCCAGACAGAACCAAATCTGCTTGATTCTGTTCCTCTTAGATCACTGCGCAGACCTTATTTCCTTGATTCTTCTCACTAGCACTGAGCTCCTAGCCCCAGTGTGCTCCATTGTGTTAGGTACTTTCCTTTGCAGCTGTAATTCTTTTATGGGTGCAGTCATCTGTCTCGATTGTACTGGTTTTAAAAGCCATTTGTGAGGCTAATAGGTAAGAAACTGAGGAACTTTCTTCACAGATAACTTACCAAGTGGAGGTTGTTTAGCTTGGAGACACATTTCTAACCAGTGCTGTGTTTACTTCACAGGACCCCATTGCATTGTGCTGCCTCCTGCAACAATGTCCAAGTGTGTAAGTTCTTGGTGGAGTCAGGAGCAGCTGTGTTTGCGATGACCTACAGTGACATGCAGACGGCTGCAGACAAGTGTGAGGAGATGGAGGAAGGCTACACGCAGTGCTCCCAGTTTCTCTATGGTATGTAGCCAGTGCCGTCACATGTGTTGGCTGCTGTATCCATTACCCTTTTGTCCCTAGGGATTAACTCAAAGCTCAGTAAGTGTTTTATTATTTGCTCTACATAATTCTGGATGCTGAAAATAGGATAGCCTAGGTCACAGGCACAATACAGCTTCCCTGCATGTGCCTAGAAAAAGCTATTGTCAGAGACATCTTCAGCTACAGCTGATTACTTTTGTGCGTTCAGAAGACCCTCTATTATGACCCTCTATTAGTGAATTGTAGCTTGCTGTAAATGAGATTTAAAAGATAAAGACAACAGGTGTTTTGGAGTTGGTTTGTTTCATGTTTTGAATTTATGATTTTGATTTCTGTCAAACATGCCCTGTTAGCGCCATACCTAAATACAGATCTCTGTTGAGAGAAAAATGGAAGTGAAGCCAAGATGGATATATGTTGATGGTCTTTTATGTAGGATTTTTTGTTTTTTTAAATTTATAGGATTTAGCAGTTGCAGTGCAGTTCTGTTCATCTTCTCCTAAGAGAAGACAGAAATCAGGAGGTCTCAGGAGGCTAGTTTGCCCAAACTGTCAAAGGCTTTCTACCAATTGTTCACAAAGTTCCCAGAGGTTAAAGGCATAGGCCTTTGCCCTCTCGGCCTGGCCATATTCTTGGGTCTTAGATTTCTGTCTATTTCAGGTTGTAGATAAGAAGAGAGGGGTTCTTGAAGCTACAAAATCTGTCAACCTTCTAAGTGTTTGTCTTCTTTTATCCTTTCTCTCCCTCCCTCCCTCTCCCTTTCTCTCCCTTCCTCTCTCTCCCTTCCTCTCCCTCCCTCCCTTTCCCCCTCCTCATGTTTTGTGGCACTTTTTAAGTATTTATTTATTACGTATACAATATTCTTTCTGTGTGTATGCCCACAGGCCAGAAGAGGGCACCAGACCCCATTACAGATGGTTGTGAGCCACCATGTGGTTGCTGGGAATTGAACTCAGGACCTTTGGAAGAGCAGGCAATGCTCTTAACCTCTGAGCCATCTCTCCAGCCCCCTAGACAATGGTTTTTTGTTTTGTTTTCTTCAAGACAGGGTTTCTCTGTTGCTTTGGAGACTGTCCTGGAACTAGCTCTTGTAGACCAGGCTGGCCTTGAACTCACAGAGATCCTCTTGCCTCTGCCTCCCTAGTTCTGGGATTAAAGGTGTGTGCCACCACTGCCCAACTCTGACAATGATTTTTTTGAAAAAGACATGAAGATTTTTGGTACATGAATTCTATCACAGATGTTAGGGGAATAACATATTATGAAGGTTCACTACTGATAGTGGACTGGGCACAGCTCCCACTTAGGATGAAGAACCTGACCTCTCTGATATCTGCATCTTTTGTAAAACTTATTTTCATATTACAGTTTCTTTTATTCTCTGCATGCGGATGATTTGCCTACGTGTATGTCTGTGTACCACATTCATGCAGTGCCCTTGAAGGTATTAGATCCTTTGGAACTGGAGTTAGAGAGGGTTGTGAGCCACCATTTGGGTGCTGGGAATTGAACCCCAGGTCTCTGGAAGAGTAGCCAGTATTCTTAGCTTAGCCTATCTTCAGGGCCCCCTGCCATTCTTAATGGGAATTTCATTGACAACTGGAACTTGCATTGTTAATTTGAGCATGTTATGGTACCTAGGATGTCTTTCCCATTCCTGTCCCAAACAAAAACAAAATGAAGCTTTAAACATTGCAGAGTTATATTTGTGTGAGGTTTTGTTGTACAGTTTTTGTTAGTGATATTGGGGTGGGAACCTGGGACCTTGTACATGCATCAATCACTGTTGGCAGAGGCTGCTTGTTTGTTCCTGGCTGCCCTGACCAAAAATATTCACACAGAAACTGTATTAATTACAATACTGATTGGCCAGTGATGCTAGCATATTCCTAGTAAGCTCTTACATTTTAAATTAACCCATTCTTATTATTTTATATTTTACCATGAGGCTCATGGCCTACTGGCAAGGTTCTGGCTGGTAGCTTGCTACATGGTGTCTCTCTGACTCCACCTACTCTCTCTATATATCTGTTTCAGCCTGGCTTTACTCTGTTAAGCCATTGGCCAAAAGCAGCTTCTTTATTAACCAATGGCATTAAAGCATATTCACAGCATACATCACCTTCCCTTTTCTCTTTAAATAAAAAGGAACATTTTAACTTTAACATAGCAAGATTGCATATAACAAAACAGGTATGAAGCAAGAATTACAGTCACAACATTTATATCTACTTTATCTTTTGTCATAACTAAGGAAAACTATCATTATAACGATTTTTCAACTCCATCAAAGACCCCAGGAGGATATAATATTACCTAAGTTAATAGTCCTTCGGGTTTCCTGCTTTAGGAAAGAGTCTGCCAGACATTCTGCAGGACACAGAAGAAAGTAACTGACGAACTGCCAATATAGGTGGAACTGTCTTTTAAATTTCCTGCTTCATGAAAAAGTCTGCTGGGTACTATGGGCCTGTGGCCTGAAGATGGATGCCCCAATGGTACAGAAGAATTTTGGGTGACTATCCAGGCAGTGAGATGTCTCTGTCAATTCTAGAGTTTTGGAAGTTGCTTACAATGCACTTCCTATTTACTTAGGTAATATTATATCCTTCTGGAGTCTTTGATGGAGTCGAAGAATAGATAGTTATAGTTTTCCTTAGTTATGATAAAAGATAAAGTAGATATACATATTGTAACTGTAATTCTTGCTTGATAACTGTTTTGTTATATGTAATTTTACTATGTTAAAGTTAAAACCTTCCTTTTAATTTAAACAGAAAAGGGAAAATGGTGTGGTAAGTCCTTCTGTATATGTGTTGCTTTTATTGGTTAATGAATAAAGCTGCTTTTCGCCAATGGCTTAGCAGAATAGAGCTAGGCAGGAAAACTAAACTGAATGCTGTGAGAAAGAAGGCAGAGTCAGTGAGACACATGTTACAATGAGACAGATGTTAGAACCTTACCAGTAGTCTATGACCTTGTGGTGATGCACAGATTAATAGAGATGGGTTGATTTATGATATAAGAGCTAGCTAGAAGTACGCTCAAGCTATTGGCCAAACAATATTGCAATTAATACAGATTTCTGTGTGATTATTTCGGGAGTCTGGGCGGTCGAGAAACAAAGGACTAGCTTTGCCTTTGAACAAAGGACACTTCACGAATGATTTCTCACCAAACGACACTACCAGCTTTTGTCCCGTCCTATTTTTCATGCTATTTAAAAAGGTTTTATTGTTTTTGGAAAAGAACGTTTCATTTCTTTGGGGTTTTGTTTGTTTGCTTTGCCCAGAGCAAAAGAGACAGCACATGCGTGTTATTAATTGGTATGTTAGTTGTCCTAAGCTGCTTACTAAATGTTAGGTGCTCAGAGTTAAAAAAAATGTTCAAAAGTCAAGCAGATATTTTCCTGTATTTTTAAGACATAGAGGTAAATGAAAATGAACTGGCTTGTTGTAAGCCTTGTTGCCGTGCCCCCACTCACCTTCTTCTGCCGCCTTTCACCTTTAGGGTACAAAATGAGAAGTCGAACCTAACTCACTGTCATGAAGTAACTCCTGGAAAATGGCCTTTTGAGAATTTTCTCTTGCCCTGTTTGTAGATTTCAACATCCAGAATTCTGATTTTCCATGTATATATAGACTTCTATTTTACCTAAACTGCTGTATTCTGTATTCTAACACATGATGTCCTTTTTCTTAAAATTACTAGGAATTGCTATAGAGCTCTTTGGAAGGTTTCTGGTTTGCTCTGGGTGTCTGAAGACTGAATTGCACAGCTCCTTGGTCATTATGCTTAGTGGACTGAAAGTTGACAAGCCTGTTATTTCTTTTCTTAATATCATGGATTCAGACAGGGTTTTCTTTTAGCTTCTGGGCTAGCAGAAGGCTTCCTCCCTGGGTAAGGCAAGTTTTTTGAGATGCCTAGGAGGCACCTGTTTTTGGCCTTGTATTACGGTATCTTTCTGTGTTCTATAAACACTGCAGGCCTTCCAGTTTCTCTCCCACGCTGGAACATTTATTTCTTGAATGCTTAATGTAGTAGTTCTGACGTTCTAGCGAGTATCCTTTTCCCATTTGTTTCATAGAGTCTAAAGTTCTTTTGAGGAGTGTAATGTGAGTGGTAATCCCATGTGCTCTCTTCCTTTTGTCTCTGTTGTAGGAGTTCAGGAGAAAATGGGCATAATGAACAAAGGAGTCATTTATGCACTGTGGGACTATGAGCCCCAGAATGAGGATGAGCTGCTCATGAGAGAAGGAGATTGCATGACTGTCATCCGCAGAGAAGATGAGGACGAAATCGAGTGGTGGTGGGCACGCCTTAATGACAAGGAAGGATATGTTCCACGCAACTTGCTAGGAGTAAGTCACTCCAACACGGACCATGTTTTGTGTGTGGTAAAATAGAGCTTTACATGAACTGTTGTGTAGATCTAGTGCAATTTACTGCCCTTTGTTAATAAGACGTGGCACTAAGCTGGAGAGAAGGTGCAGCAGTTAGGAGCACTGGCTGCTTTTGTAGAGGACCCAGGTACAGTTCCCAGCACCCACATGGCAGCTCTCAACCATCTATAAACTCTAGTTCTTGGGGACCTGATCCCTGCTCACTGCATATGTGGTCATAAAATTTTTTAAACACACAAAGCTTAAATTTCTGATGCTCTTGATTTAGACTCACAGCTACATCTACAGTGCACTTGATTATTCTTAGGAAAATATTAATAGGTTGGAAAGCTAGAATAATGTGATTTCAAGATTTTTGCACTGAGCTCTTTCATAGGTTTAAGCCAGGTGCCATAGGTCATGTCCATATCTCCAGCGCTTGGGAAAGGGAAGTAGGAAAATCAAGAATAAGCTCTTTGATGGACTTGGGTATTCTTCTTTGTGGCCTGTGTACTCAGAAATGTGTGTATAAAAGAAAGAGAAATAGTATAGGTAGATTGAAGGTTATAAAAGTGTTGTGGATCTGCTGTTGGTAAGGAATGGGAAAGGAGGATGGAGGTGACGTATGCATGTGTCGTGTAGGTTACAGGCACTGGGTTCTACATCTCTGCTGATTCAGTTGGAACATTTCTGTTCTGGATAAACGGGTAGTGAGAAAGGCTAGAGAGACCTGTGAACTCGCTGTGCACACAGTACAGGGAGTCCATATGAAGCACTGGTAGGCTTTCATCAAACTTCAGTTAGACAAGGTCTGTCACATAGATGCCAGGTAGAAGCCTTTGGGAAGCTTCTCCAGCATCACACCTGCCTGCTAAGGTTCCTCTGCTTGGGTGTTCCAAGTGACTTTGGCCCAGGGACCTGGATTCTGGATTCTGACAGTGACTTTCCCTTTCCTTTGGTTGTCTGTCTAGTGTCCATTTTAAGTCATTTCCTGTACCTTAACTGCTGCTTTCCAGAGAGCAGCATTTGTTGTGAAGTCACCTGCATCATGCCTTCATCTCTCAAGTGCTGGTATTATACTTGTTCAAACACCATGCTTAGATGAGCTCCCACTTCCTCCTGTTTTTGTAGAGGAAGGGATGAGACGGTCTTGCTACGTAACTGAGGCTGGCTTCAAACTCTCAGCTCTGTCTTCTGAGTGCTAGGTTTACAGATATGTCTCAGCTACCTAGCTCACCTGCTGTAACTTGATGACTAGTTGTGCACATTTGTGGTATATAACATGGCTTCAAAGGGGTTTTAAAAACATTTACTGTCTGTGTGTTTATGCATGTGCCACAATGTTTGAAGGTCAGAAGATAGTTCAGGAGTTCAGAGATTGAGCTCAGGTCACAGAGTTTGGCAGCCAGTGTCCTTACCTGCTGAACTGTCTTGCCAGCTCCTATGTTCCCAGTTTCTAACTCAACTTGAAATAACAGGTTTATTGGTGCGGGAGAATTGTTTGTATTCTGTCAATCATGTTTTAAATAAATGCTGATTGGCCAGACAGGAGGTGTAGGTGGGAAAACCAGATAGGAAGTAGAAATGATGCAAGAAGAGCAGGAGAATTCTGGGGAGGAGGAAGTTGATTCTTCCCATTCCTGCCCAGATCACCGAAGCAGCAGGATGTGAGCTGTCCCACTGAAAAAGGTACTGAGCCACATGGCTAACATAGATCAAAAAAAATGGGTTAATCAAGATGTAAGCATTAGCTAATAAGAGGCTAGACCTAATGGGCCAATCAGCTTTATAACTTATGGAGTCCTTTGTGTGATTTTTCTCTGGGACTAAACAGCTGGGGGGGCCAGACAGGACAAAAAAAAACCCCAACAAACAGGCCCCCTCATGTTACAGTTTATATTTATAAAATAGCTAAGTCAGGCTAACATATATAACCTAACATTGCTAACTTCTTATTTTGTGATGAAAATAAAGTCTGTTAACCAGTTTTCAATTAATATGCATGCTTTTAGCTATGATTCCCATGTTGTACAACAGAAGTCTTTGAGTAAGCTTAATTCCCTAGTAACAGAATGCCCTGGTTAATGAGATGGAGGATTATTCTCAAGGGGAGGAAGTTGCTCAGAGACTGTTCTCAGAAGGTTCTGAAGTAACAGACTGGGAGGAAGATTGTAATTCTGGTCCTAAACTTAGATACTCTTAGTTCTCTGGCAATTTCTCCTGTAGACATCTGCTCTACATATCATGTTTAAGTGTCTTTTGGTGTTTAGAAAAAAAGAAAGAAATTGAACAATACCGAATTTTAGCTAGGCTCAGCCATGAAACTGGTAAGTACATTAGTAAATGTCTTCTCAGTTGAAGCTAACTCTTAAATAACCACACCGCCCTTTTGAAAGCTTCCTTGTCCCTGAGAGGAAGAAGGGGGAGGATTTGTGTAGTCTGATGGTTGAAATATAATGTGACCCTCACATAGCCTCTCCTCACCCTTGCCCAACAGAATTCCAGAACATTTTACCTGACTTCCCTATGTCTGCTGACTTAGACATTTCGTTTCTGATATACTCAGGTCCCACCCAGACTGTCATGACCCCGTAAATAAGGTTGAAGAAGTGTGGTTTACATCTGTGGTCCCAACACTTAGGAGACTGGGGCAAGAGGATTGTGAGGCTAGCCTGGGCTACCTTGAGAGCCCCTGCTTTTAAGAAATGGCTTTATCCTGTCATAAGGCATTCCAAACCTGGAGTGCCCTGCTGTTGCCTAGCGGTCACTGGCAGTTCGGCATCCCTTGCTGCTTTGTAGTTGAGTTACTGCCTGGAGTTACATGTCCCTGCTCTGTGGTACTATTCCAACTGATGGACGCTGGTGACCTTCAAAGGTCTTTTAGCGAGTAGACTGTGTGACCAGTGCTGGGTGTGAGCGCCTGTGTATCAGGCAGCCAGCATGCTTCCACAGCTCAGTGCCTTCCTGAGTCACACTTCTTCCTGTCTTTATTGAAATACTCTAGAACTTCCATACATGTGGCATCTGTAAATATTTTTAAAAACTCTCTTGCAGCTATACCCAAGAATTAAACCAAGACAAAGGAGCTTGGCCTGAAACATGAGTTACTGAAGACTTAATAAGCTAGAAGTACTATGACTGTTTTGGAAAAAATTCAAAAGACTTATAGCTTGAAAGCAATGAAGAATGTGTCCTGGGAGAAAATGAAGGATTGAAGATGTCAGCCTTGGCAGAGGACATCAGCGGCAGGAATGGAGGTGCTGAATCAGCACCGCGCTGTGGTGGGTGGAGTGCTCCGTGCGGCACATGGATAGGCAGCGGAGATCCTGTCTTTTCCAAGAAATGGGACCATTTATTGGGCTGTGGGAAATCAGCTTCTTGTCCTGGTTATGGTGTTTTTGGCACTGTTCCCATACCAGTCTTCTGCCAGGAAGGACCAGTGCCATCAGGCACCATCTCCAGCTGACCGTCCCCAGCACCAGCAGGCTTTGGACGTCCCCCAGCGCTGCACACTTGTGTATTGTCAGTGAAGAACTGTTAGCTGCTTGTCAGTGAACAATAACTATTGTATGAGCTCCTGTAGCATTTTAAGAATTATGCATATATTTGAAATACTTAAACTAAACTACACTACCTAATCTAAATTAGATTTAGAGCTCGTTTTTAGCTTGAATTTGAATCTATATTTATTGTCTTTTTGTATCTTGGAAATTAGAGATTTGTTATAGATTTGCCTGTATTTGTCAAGATCATAGCTGATTTTCAAAATGATTGTAATAAAATTAAACTTTATGTCTCTAAGCCACTTACCAGTTTTCCTTTTAATGTTGTAAACATCTTTGGTGATCTGTCACAAGCCAGTGGGCTCTCTCCTGCACATCTGAGGAAAAATGAACTGCTTGATCTGACTTGTGAACTGTGGTAAGAGTTCCTCACTCTTTGATTGAGAAACAATTCTTAATTACAAAAAACTCAGCTTTGCTTTTCACAAGTCTGTGTGGCTATAATACCTTACTTTTTTTTTTTTTAGGATGAGAAAGAGAGAGAGAAAGAGAGAGAGGTTTTCATCCATGGAGGCTAGGAGGCGTGTCAGATCCCTCAGAGCTGGTGTTAAAGTGTTTTGTGAACCACCTGATATCGGTGATGGGATCTGAACTCTGTCTGAAAGAGCAGTAAGTGCTCAGCCACTGAGCTACCTCCTTAGCTTTGTAATTTAAAGAAAGATCTTGGAGGCCATAGTAGCAGACCTGCTATCTCTGCTGGGTGCTTTAATGTTCTCATTTCTTTTTCCCTTTCATAAAGTTAAAGACATTGATTTTTTTTTTAATTTGATTTTACTGCCAAACAAGGAGTTGTTTTAGAACCCATATTGCTTAGTGGAACTAATAGAAGATACAAATGCAAAACCAGTAGTTACTTTCTCTAGACGTTTTACAAATGAATTCTAACAAGGTAAGTATATGAAAAACAGAATGATACCATTAATTAAATATGGAGATTATGCATAGCAGGCAAAATTCTAAACCCAGTGGCCTCCCTTCCCCAGTTTGTGACTCTGGCACAGATCTCAGGACTTTCTCAGACTTAATTCCTTAATCAGCTAACACAATAGTGAGATCAGCTTGGATTATCCTGGTGGCTCCAGGGTAATCACATGAACCCTTGAAAAGGGCAGAAGAGGAGGCAGGGGCCTGAGACAGAGGGGTGATCAGCCAGACTTGGGTTATTTTTGAAGATGAAGGGTCATGAGCCAGAAAGTATAGAAACTAAGAAAAACCCTGGACTGAAAACCTGCAAGGAGACAAAACCTCAGGCTCGTAGCCATATGGACCCGAGTGCATCCCACTAGGCAAGCTGATCCGTCTAGAGAGGATTCCATGCAGGGGGTGGGCTGCACTAGTGAAACTTGCTGGACCCCAGTCTGTGCAGGTGTGGGATGATGGGTATTTGTGTTAAGCCACTGAGATGATTTGTATGAGATGCTACCGTAGAAAATGAATAGGACATGGGTTCTCAAACAAGGCAGCTGACCTGTGAGACCTATTCTGATACATGCAGTGAAGCCGAAGGAGTTATTGAGAGAAGCCATGGACATGCTGTAGAGCAAGCTGAAGATTGTGTGAGTCTAGGGAAATGTGGAATTAGGAGAGGGAGCCAAGAAGGACTGAGGCATATTGGTTTTTTTATTATTGATTTTACTGAGCTCTACATTTTTCTCTGCTCCCCTCCCTGCCTCTCCCCTCCCCTTCAGCCCTCTCGCATGGTCCCCATGCTCCTAATTTACTCAGGAGGTCTTGTCTTTTTCTACTTCCCATACAGATTAGATCCTGAGGAATACTCTTTAGTCTTACCGTTTGTTTTTATTCTTATAAATTTGGCACCACCGCCAGGTGCAACACATTTCCACACCCACTGTTAGTTGGGTAGAGTTGCCTAGGGACATGCACCCACTTAAAGGCCCCAGGCACCCCAGATCAGTCTCTGTCTTGTTCCTCTGTCGTCCTGTCTTTTTGTCTCCCTCCCTCTCTCATGTCCCAGACTCTCTCCTTCTCTCCCAATAAACCTCTTGGATTTGATCTGTTGTGTGGTGTGATCTCTTGGCAGCACACCTTGGCTGGGCCCACCAAAGGTACCTTCCCACTGCTTTATCCTAAGAATTCTCTTCATATTTTTTAACCTGTTTTATTATTAAAATAGAATTTCTTGGGGATAATATTTGAAAGTATAGAAAAAGGTTCTTGACTCAAAAAACACAGCTTCCAAGGGAATCAGAGATAGTTCATTATGGAGCCAATTTCAGTGACAAAGGCCCGGGAAGCAGGGAGCCAGGTTTCTCCAGTTCCATGTTCCCACACAGAAACAGTTTCATGGAGCTTTATAGAAGCAGAGCAGAGAAAGTCCTAAATCAGAGCAATTTAAAAAGAAATTAGGTACATTGGAGAGGCAGTTACAGCAAGATAAGGAATCTCTCCCATAGGTCTCATGTATCTGATGACATTCTTAGATTTTAGGTCCATAGACTCCAATTTTTATCTACCAGTCACCAGATGGAAGTCTGACACAGAGGAGGGCAAGGTTCAGGGGCCTAAAGTTAGCCCAAGCTACGATGATGAAGCCTGGGCCTGCAACATTCCCATGTCTACACATCACTGCCCTAATGATCAGTCCCTGAAGACAGCTTCTGTCGAGGAGTTCTTGCTTAGAGTGAGGCACTGGACATTATAGAGACACTGGTAGGTATATACATACATTTTTGTAGTCTTGTCCTTGGATTTTTGTTGTTCCAAAAATGCATATTTGGGAGCATGCTGTAAGCAATTCAGTGTTCTGTTGCTTGCTTGCCATTGTTAAGATCCAATGACTGTATAAAATTTATCAAACAATTTAATGTTTAACATGGGCTGCTTTTCAGTTCCCTATATTGCTGCTGTAGTCATTCTAGCAGCAGAATTTGCAGGTTTTTTGCAAAACGAGGCAGAAGGAAGCAGCATGTTAGAGGAGAGTGTAAATATTGATATATAATAGGCTGCGAAGTCTTGGTTGGAGGAGGTGTCACGTGGCTGGACTCCCAGTTGACAGAGCAACAGACAGAAGGACAGTAGGGAATGTGGACTCAGGGCAGAGGAAGTAAGAAATAGAATTAATTGCTGCAGAGGCTGGTAAGAGTGGGCTGGAAGGTGTTCTAGAGTTGGCATCTGGGGGTTACTGGTATTTAGCCATGTTAGAAGACAGACAGGCTGTTGATTAACTAGATGGTACCAGGTGGAGACATGATTTGGGGAACAAAGAAGTGGATGTAGGAGGAACAACTTAGAACGCTGGCCCTAGGGGAAGGATAGGGCAGGGTAGGGCAGGTGTGCCACTAGAATGAGGAGCTATGAAAAGAAACACTGAAGAGATGTGTGCTCACTCCACAGAAGGGCCGATATAGGTCTGGGCTTGCGTTCAGGGCAGAGGTTTGTGGTGAGGTATAGGTTAGGACAATTGCTATGGGGTCAAAAAGCTTGGGAGTTTATTTCTTCCCTGTAAAAGGCCACTGCCCAGTTTTTGGTTTTAGATTCTTATGTATATGATGGTTTTGCTTGCTTATATGCTAGTGTACTACTGCATGCCATGCCTGTGGAGGTCAGAAGAGGGCATCAGATCCCCTGGAACTGGAGCTACAGAAGCGTTGTAAGGGTTATGTCTAAAGCTGCTATGGGGTTCTGGGAACTGAAACTGGTCTCTCCTTGCCCTCCTCATTACAACCAAGAATACAGTTGGCAACAGGGTCAGCCCTTGAGATTAAAATGCAGTAGGAGGGGCTGGCTGGCTGCATGGTGCCTACCAGTGACTTGTAGAACAGACTCTGCCATTTGGGAGTGGCCAGTTCTGCCCCATTCTACACCTAAACTGAGACCCTCCTCTCTCAGCTTATTAAGACAGGACCCCTCTCAGCTGGGTCTCCTATTTCAATTATTTGATCACCTTCCTCGAACCTCTACCATCTCAGTCCCCCACCTCCACTACCTTTGTCACCTGTAGTCCTGAGACAAGCCTTTCTCTCTATCCTGAAAGCCCCAGCTCTGAACAGAGGATGCTCATACCCAGGGCCTGAGTTTGCCCCATAATCATCCTCTCCAACCTCTTAGCCTTCCTGGCCCACTCTAGCTGCATTTGAGAATCTGTCTACTACTTGACATAAGTCTGGAATTTCCACTGTGGATGTGGAGGCAGGAGAATCAGGAGTTCGAGGCCAGTGTTGGCTACATAGTTCCAGATCTGTCTGGACTATATGAAGCCCTGTTATATATCGCCTGCCCCTGAAAAAAAAAAATCTATCCAGTAAGCTTTCCATGAAAGTATGGGTAGCATTTCCTCACCAAGTCATCTTCCTTTTCCATTTTACTATTCTTCAGACATCACCAGCGACAGCCATAATCCTAGATTCATGATTTAATATTCGGGCTTTCTCAGCTCCCTTGCTGGCTCCTCATCCCCGTGGGAGTTGGCCTAAGTGATAGAGCAATGATAGAGACCAACAAGCAGGTGAAATTAGGACTGCCCTTTCTGGTCAAATGACCAGAACTTCTGAGTTAGAACGCTAAAACATTGTATAGTTTCATAGTTTAATTATAGGTACGGTGTTTTCTCGGTATTTGAATCTTCAGAGCAGCAGACCTGTTTAAGTAGAACCCAGCTATAACCCTGTGTGCTCATAAACCCTCCCATTGCTTGGAAGAAAACCAAGGTGTGTGTGAGACTGCGTTGGCAACTTTATTAAGAGTACATTTGGAAGGAGATAAGGCAATATGCTTACAATGTTGCCAGCATTTTCCACGATCAAGAAGCCAGCTTGTTTGTTTGGAGACCTTCTGAGCTCTGTCCTCCCCAGCTCTAGGCACAGTCCCTGGGGTTAGTGAAGTACATAAGGTTGAGGCAGCCGACAGCGTGTGACAGCGTGTGACAGCGTGCTTGTCCTTTAATGTGATCTTCTGGCAAGCGGGACACTTGGCTCTGATGCACTGCTACAGTTGCTCAGACTGTAATGCTGTCACTACCTACTGTTTGTGAGACTCAACCGTGTAAGGCCAAATATGGTCAAGGACTTGAGTTCAAGAATGACTTGCTGTTCATGACATTGTATAAAAACTATCTTTTGTTAGAATCATGGAAGCATGCTTTTTTTTTTTTCCGATTTAGTTTTTGAGACAGGGTTGTGCTAGGTAGCCTGGGTTGGCCTCTGTCTCAGACTCCCATTTCCAGGGGTGTGCCACCACTGCTGGTTCCTGGATGCTTTAGATGTCTGCATCAAACTACTTCAGGATACATCATCATAGCCACCAGTTTTCTCAGGGCAAGTGGCAATCCCTGGGCTGCTGTGGCAGATGTCACTGCTGCATTTTAAAACTTAAAACATTTCTTTAAATATTCCCACCAAGGCCTTGTGGCCTGAGATTGATTGCTCAGTTAGTCGTTTAGTCGGTCTGCGTTCCTTCCTGATTTAATATTGCTATGAACAGGAAAATGTGTAGAAGTAAAAAGTATATACTATTTACAGACATAAAGCTTTCTTTGAGCTTATCAAGGGTTATGCAATTCATTTGCATTTGGTTTAATGATATGCAAATCTTTGATATGTGAAAATTCATCTATCTCAGACAGTTATATTCTTCAGGTATCCATTTAAGTAAATGTTCCCATAAGTTCAAGGTCCAGATACAAAGTGTTTGGGAATTAGGTTTTCTTCCATTAGAAGTCTTCAGGCACGTAACTTCAGAGTACTGAAAAGCTCAGCCACTGTGTGAAGAAAAGAATGAGTTATTCAGGCACCATCATTAAAATGAAAGGCTTTTTAAGTGGCTTTGGGTTATGCTGGAAGACGCTTGAACCTGGAAGCGTACCGGGGACTAGAACCTCAGTGTCCTAGCAGTTCATTCTACCTGACTTCCGGAGTCTAGTTTAGCAGTTTGATGAACTGGTGGCTGTAGTAGTGTTTAACAAAGGGAGACATTAAATACTGTATGACTCATCCCTTTCATACCTTCCCCCATACGTCACATCACAGGTTTGTTTCGGGGCTAGGGTGGTGTGTACCTTGAGTTCTAGTACTCGGGAGGCAGAGACAGGCAGATTGTTGTGAATTTGAGGCTAGCCTGGTCTACATAGAGAATTCCAGGCCAGTCAGGAATTTTTTGAGTTCCTGTCTCAGGACAAAAAAAAAAAAAAAAGGCTTGAGGTGTGGACATCCAGAAACCACCGGCCTTAGCCTTGGCTCTATACTGGCATGACAGGAACTCTCTGACCCTGAATCTGTGTGGAATCCACCAAGTCATCAGGGCCTTGTCAAAGCCCCACAGAGTGCTGTAACCCACAACTGAGGCTGAAAAATCACAAAAATTACAGCATTAAGGGGAGACTTTCTGAACATGGAATCCTTGGCAGCTCATCCTAAGGAACCTTTAGGAGCCTGTGGAGGGTAAGGCTGAACAGAGGGTGGATAAAAGGTGTTCCTTAGAAAACAGGAAGGGGCTGGTTAGAGAAGAGAAGCCCGTACGTGTGAGCAGGGAGTGGTAGGGTGGGGGAGCCAGAGTTGGCTGTCCAGCAGGAATGAGAAACCGTCTAGTTTCTAGAACCCAGCATGGCATGTGGTGTGGGAGAATTGTCTGTATTCTGTCAATCATATTTTAATAAAACGCTGATTGGCTAGGCAGGCAGTATAGGCGTGAAAGCCAGACAGGAAGTAGGGGTGGAGCAAAGAGACTGGGAGTATTCTGGGAAGCAGGAAGCTCCCTCCGCCACTCCTGCGCAGACCACCAAAGAGGCAGCATGTAACTTGCCCAGCTGAGAAAGGTACGGAGCCATGTGACTAATGTAGATAAGGGTAATGGGGTAACATAAGTTATAAGAGTTAACAAGAAACCTGACCTAATGGGCCAATCAGTTTATAACCTTAAAAAAAAAAAGAGGGAAATGGTGTGGGAGAATTGTCTGTATTCTGTCAATCATATTTTAATAAAACGCTGATTGGCCAGGCAGGCAGTATAGGCGGGAAAGCCAGACAGGAAGTAGGGGTGGAGCAAAGAGACTGGGAGTATTCTGGGAAGCAGGAAGCTCCTCCGCAGTTCTGCCCAGACCACCAGAGAGGAAACATGTAAGCTGCCCAGCTGGAAAAGGTACTGAGCCATTATGGCTAACATAGATAATGATAATGGATTAATATAAGTTACAAGGACTAATAAGAAGCCTGACCTAATGAGCCAATCAGCTTTATAATCTTATGGAGTCCTGTGTGTGATTTTCCTCGGGAGTTGCTGGTTATGGGGTACCTGGTGGGACAGAAACCCCAGCAAGCCAGCCCTCATGTTACAGGCATGTTTCATGGTCCAGTTCTGTTGACTTGCCTTTAAACTGCAGGCTCAGGCTAGGGGTGTTTCCTATGTGATATACCATAGATAGCTTTAAGCAACTGGTCATTTGTAGCTGGCAAAAAGCTTGCTACTTGGATATGGGTACTATACAATACACTGCACAGCAATAAACAGCTGTTTGAGGATTGGTTTAAAACAGAGTTCAAAATTCAAGAAAAAGCATTGTTAGACCCCAAGCCCTGTCTTCTCAGCATTCGGCTCCTCTGTGTGACACTGGGAAGCACTGGTGGCTACCATTCCCACCTAGTCCTGCATCCTTCTGTAGCCTTCTGGAGTCACGTGGTCCTGGATTCTCTGCTTTTATCTTTGTGTGTGTGTGTGTGTGTGTGTGCGTGTGTTGGGAATTGAACCCAGGGCCTTGTGACCACTCAGCAGACTCTCTACTAACCCGCTGCTTCTGGGACTGTGAGCCTTCTATTTGTAGGGTGACAAGAGGATGTCCTATGTTTGGTTTTGGTGAAGCTGCCTGCCACATTGACTTAGAGCAGTGATTCTCAACCTTCCTAATGCTGCAACACTTAAATACAGTCCCTCATGCTGTGGTGACCCCCAACCATAAAACTGCTTCCTTGCTACTCTATAACTGTAATTTTGCTATTGTTATAATGTAAATAGCTGTGTTCTCTGGTGGTTTTAAGTGACCCCTGTGAAAGGTTTGATCCCCAAAGGGGTTACGATCCACAGGTTGAGGAGTGCAGGCTTAGACTGATCTCAGAGATGTGTGTGGATGAGTGGTAGACACATAAGCTTATTAGGGCATAGGTGTATGCATGGTTAGTTTCGTGTTAAAGAGAAGAGATAATAGAAAGAAGTATTTGTCTCAAAAATTACTACGAGTAGATATGGCCTAAAATGGGCAGGTCTTCCCAGAGCCCAACTGAATTCTGCCCAAAGGTTCTCATTCTACAAGCACATTCTCTCAAGTGCTGATCAGTTCTTTCCTCAGCCATCTGGTATACCCAAGTCATCTTAGTTTAACCTGGTGCTTATGCTCCAGTCAAAACTCATGGGATGGGAGAGCCAGGTGTATTTTTTTTTAGGCTGAAAAATCAACAAGTAGTTCAGAAATAGAAAATCAAAGTGCATCATGGGACTTTACAACTATTTACAGTCTTATCCCCAAGAGACCAGAAAAAACTCAGAAGCGAACTTTCCAAAGGAATGTCACCCTAGGAACAGCCTGTCTGACCCATCTTCTACCAGCCTTCCCAGGAGCCGGGGTTGACGGGAGCTGCTGACTTACAGAAATGAGGTCGAGTGTGATTGTCCCGGTGTTCTCAGGATCCAGCTCCTTGAATATCTCTGTGGAGAGAGGACAGGGGGTGTGAAAACTGAGGGTGCGGAAAGGCAGATTTGCAGCGTTGGCCAGTTTGGCAGCTGGTTTTCACTGGATGGCACAAGCTACTACTCCTTCCTGATTCCCCAGTTTAACAAAAGGGAACTTCATTCCCAGCTCATAGACAGACTCAGCCAGTGGCCGCACCCCTGGTGTCAGACAGGCTGTGTCTTAACTGAGCGAAGGGAGCATCAAGAGCCACGTACTGAATAGTGTTTCCAGCCGAACCAAACACCGAACAAAATTGTTAAAATCAATGGTGAGTTCGTCGTCTGCAAACCGGGCAACGATGACTTGGTGGAGTTGGCAGGGCAGCTTGAAACCTGGAGGTGAGAGAACAAAGAGCCATTGGTCGAGTGCCAGATCCCACTGCTTAGCTCTGCTGAGTGCTAATGGGGTGCCACCATCTAGCTCTGCTCACAGGCTGGGGAACCAACGTGACACATTCTTTCTCTTTTTTCCCCTCCTTTATTTTTATATTTTTATTTACTTATTTTTATATGCACGTACGTGCTTTTGTATATGTGTGCCACCTGGATGCAGTGTCTGCAGAGGCCAGAAGGGGGTGTTGGATCCCTTAGAACTGAAGTTACAAGTGGTTGTGGGACACCCAATGTGGGCATTGGGAACCAAGTCAGTCCTCTGAGAGCAAATACTCTCAACCAGCAAGTCATCTTCCCAGCCCCCTGGACTGTGTGACACTTTAAATTACACCCATAATTGCTTTCGTCCATGGGCAGTGTGATGGTTGAACTTTGCAATGCAGCCCCTTCTTTGTTTCTGAACTATTCCACCCTATCTATTTCATAACAAGTAACGCTTTTGTCTGTTCTTTTCAGTGGTCTTGCTGTTCTGAACTGAAGACCATGGCCATCGACATGTAGCAACAACTGTGCAAGTTAGCTCTAAAGCATATTGGAGAGGAGTTTCTTACTAGATTTACATGGCAGACTAATAGTAATTTTTCCTTGTGAATAGAACAGGAACTTAAGCAGGCCCATTACTGTCTGGGCATGTAGATTGCACTTCCCAGTGTTCCTTGCAGCTGTAAGAGATCTTGTAAATTCTGACTGACAGTGTGTGTGAGCAGAAGTCATGGGAGTGCCTTCAAAAGCACGAAGCTGTAGTGATCCCATCTCTACAGAACCTCAGGCCCCGGCTACATGAGATTGAATCTGTCTAAAAGAGAAACAGGGCTCACACAACGGTGATCCCAGCACTAGGGAGGTGGAGACAGGAGTGATATGGTTGGGCAGAGAGAGGAATGTAAGGCGGGAGGAGACAGGAGCTCAGATACAGTTTGAGGTTTTGTAGAGACAGGATCAACCCTTCAGTCTGAGCGTTGGTAGAGATAAAAGTGTCTCTCGTGGCTGGGTGCTTTGCTTCTCTGAACTCTCAGCTTTCACCCCCTAATATCTGGCTCTGGGTTTTTATTATAAGAATAATTAGAATTTGTACTACAAGGAGTCTTTTGGATCTGCTGGCAGCATGTGATGGTGGTGACCTGTTGTCCCAGATCACTAAGATCACTACTACTATCTCTAGTAGATAGGAGGAGCCTGAGGTGCTAACAGCAGAAGGCCCCATCCCAGTCTTGTCTGCCTGAGGGAAAGATGCACGGTTGTTTGGAGTCTCATGCAGTCAGATTTGTCCTCAAGAACAGAGGTCTCCTCTCTGTTGGTCTTGCTAGGCTTACACCCTAGTTACTGCTGTCTGTTCTGCTGGGGTTTTCCTGGAAGCTGAGCTGAGACAGCCAGAGTCTATCAAGTTAGCTCTGCAGGGGAAAGAGTGGGAGGAGCATGGGGAGGGACACACACACACACACCTCACAAACACACCACATACAAACACCACAAACACATCACACACACACCATACACACAAACACACATACATATACCACATACACCACATACACACCCCACATACACCAACACACTACACACACACACACATACACACACCCAGAGATGGCTTTACCTTCTTGCTCTGCCAGGCTGTTCCAGACAAAGCTTAGATTCAGAAAGACACTATGGGCAGAGCTTCCGGGATGACATTTAATTTGAGCAGTCAGTTTTGTCGAGGGGAACGAGAAGGATGTGTTTGTTGTGTTTTAGACCAATACCTACTTTATGCTACCAAATGAATTCCAGTTTGTCTAATTTTTCTGTGGAGCTGGGGTTAGGACTCAGGGTCTTGTGGGTGCTAGGCAAGAGCTCTACCTCTGAGCTACATCTTCAGACCCACCAACAAAGCTTTATATTATATGGTATAGAACGAGGCTCAACAGAAAGCACAGGCGAGGGGGCGTGGGTATGAAGCGGTACCTGCTTCTTCCAGTGCTTTCCGCATCTCGTAGGAATTCATGGTCCCAGACCTGTCAACGTCGATTTCCCGGTAAATTTTCTAGAACACGAAAAACACTTTTTAGAACCCCGACCCAAATCAGAACAGGTGTCAAGGTGCCCGGGAAGTGTGTGCTGGGTGAAGTCTTTTTTAGTTTGGCCTCACTAGAATCACTTTCACTATTTAGCAGGGCAGTGGGTCTCAACCTTCCTAATGCTGCGACCCTTTAACACAGTTCCTCATGTGTGGTGACCCCTAATCATAAAATTATTTTCATTGCTACTTCGTAACTGTAATTTTGCTACTGTTATAAAACTAAATATCTGATATGCAACCCCTGTGAAAGGGTCATTCAAACCCCAAAGGGGTGGCGACCTACAGGAGTGCCACTATGCATAAAGTTCAATTCCCCTGGAAATGTTCCCCCACCCTCCAGAGGGCACATCTTAACACATATGTCTGGAATATTCCCCAGCACTGACCTACCCACCCCAGGGTCCCCAGGACCCTACTTGGTATTTCTGAATCTTCGTCCAGAGGATGTAGAACTCCTTCAGCCCCAGCTTGCCGCTCCCATCTTCCTGCCCTCGGTCAAGGAAAGCTCCTGGAGTATGCGGTCCCTGATACAGTGACCATCTGTACAGTGGCATCTGATTGGCCTGTGGGCTGGACCTCCCAGTCTTGCCAGCACATGCGTGGGGAGGTTTTACAGAAGGGTTTGCCTTCCGCTTTTCATACTCTCAAGTTTTCTCAAAAGGACAGCAGGAAGGTGTGATGGAGCCCTGCCGTCTGCTGACTGGGAAGGGTGTGATGGAGCCCTGCCGTCTGCTGACAGAGGTGCTGTGGGGGACCCAGATCTTGCTAACAGTTTGTTATGAGATGATAGACAGACAACTGGACCCTTGAGAATTACTTGTTATTTTTAAGGCATCTTGTGAAGGGAGCCGCATCATAGGTACATGCCATGTGACTGGTGGAAATGTCATAGAAGCTCGCACTGTTCTGTTACTGGACCTCAGAAATGGAGGGGAAGCACGGTTAGTCTATTTCAGGGACAGGTGGGAGGCCCAGGGGGAGCTAGGCCATGGAAGAGAAAGGATGCCAATGTAGGCAGGTTCTCTGCATCGGGTGTAAGAAACTTTTTTTAAAAGACAGTTTTGCTATGTAGCCCAGGCTGACCTCAAATTGGAAATCCTCCTGCCTCAGCCCCACCACGTGCTAGAATTAACAGAGGTGTACCACCACACATGGCTTTAGAAGGGAATCTTGCCGCAGACACAGATTCATGTCGGACACATCACGGTTTAGGGAAGCAGGAGAACACTGTCACACAAGAACTTGCCCAGGCTGCTCTGGGTAGAGATGGCGGATCTGGGTAGAGATGGCGGATCTGGGTAGAGATGGTGGATCTGGGTAGAGATGGCGGATCTGGGTAGAGATGGCGGATGTATGGTCAGGGTTTTGAGCCCTGGACCTGACAGGCTTGGCTGTCCACACCTCAACCCTGTGAAGTGAGTGGACTCATTTCCTTTAGCCGAGGAAGCTAGTCTCCACCCTGAGCACATTAAAGGATACATCCAGCATGTCCACCATGATTTTACAGGTCTCGATGCTGAAGCCATCTGACTTGATATCTTGGCCTAAAAGACAAAATAAGCTTGTGAGCAAAGCCTTTCAGACTAGCAGTGTCTGACAGAACTTTCTACAAAGACAGACATGTCTGTCTTCTGTGCCGACTCCAGCAGCCCCGGGATTACTTTAACCATGTGTAGTAATTGGCTGGGAAACTGGGGAAGCACAGGGGATCTTATGTGCTTTCTCTGTATAACTCCCATAGGCTTTAATATTAAAATAAACAAGAAAAGAGATTTAAAAAATGATGGTTTTTTTTTTTTTGGTTTTTTGGACAGAGCCTTGTTTTCAAGTTTAGGCAAGCTTCAAATCCACACTTCTGCCTCACAATTGCTGGGATTACAGGCATGTGCTACCACACCTGGTCACAGCTGAACCTTTAATTGCTGACAGAGTGGAAAACTGTCGTGTCGTCACGTGCAGCCAGAGAGCACGTGTGTTCATTGTAGTCTCTGAGCGGAGAGAGGAAGGCAGCTGTGCCGTCTGTTCATCTGCAGACAGTTGGGTCTGTGTCCAGTGGACTGAGAAATCTGAGGACCTAGAACTATTGCATTCTCTAGGTGAGTCCTGTGCCACTGGTGGCCTGAGACTCCTGTCACACACCCCACAGACTTTGTGTGTGTTTGTGTGTGTGTGTGTGTGTGTGTGTGTGTATGAGGATAATGGTAATGGTGAATGTATGATTGGTGTACATGCATGTGTGTGAGTACAGATGGGTATATACCATGGCACATGTGTGGAGTCATAGGACAGCTTTGGGTGTGGGGCATCTTGTTTGAGACAGGGTCTCTGTTGGTAGCCCCGATGTATGCTAGACTGGCCCACGGCTTCTGGGGACTCTTGTCTCCACCTCCCATCCCACCACAGGATCACAGGTGCATGCTTCCATACCTGGCTTTACATAGGTTCTGGGGACTCAAACACAGGTCCTCGTACCAGTGTGGCAAGCACATTACCCCCTTAACCTCTCGCTAGGCCACAAGGAACAACCCTTTTGGGTATGTCTTTGTAGAATAGTTGGGCCGAGCCTGTCTTAAACTTGCTCTACTAGACACTAACCCATTCCCCAATATAGGCATGTACCATGGGATAACCCTTCACTACTCTGTGAATATATGTTGCCCTCATTGGTTAATAAAGAAGCTGCATTAGCTTATTGCAAGGCAGAATAATGCCAAGCAGAAAAGTCAAACTGAAAATACAGGAAAGAAGAAGGGTGGAGTCTGAGAGACACGAGTAGCTGCCTAAGAAACATGCCAGCAGACTGATAAAAGTCATGACCACATGGCAATAGATAGATCAATAGAAATGGGTTAATTTAAAAGTAGGAGCTAGTTAGCAGCAAGCCTGAGCAATAGGCCAAAAATTCTGTGATTAATATTAAGCCTTTGAGTGGTTGTTTAGAAGAGGCAGTGGGATGTGGCAGGACAGAGAAACCTCCATTTGCAGGCATGGGGCTATTGGGGACACTTGGACAGAAGGCTAGAGTCATCAGGCAGGCAGGGGAGGGGTCTGAGTTCAGAAAGGTGCACGCATAGCACATGCTTTTCCCTCCATGAGGAGTGGGCTGGACCAAGCACGGCTTAGCTCTTCCTGCACTCTGGCTGTGTGGGACAAAGAGACTGTCTTCCACAGGCACTATAGCCACCACCTCAGGGGCCCTGTGACCACCTTCATGCCTGACAGCTTCAAGGGTCATACCGTTCCCTTGTCCTGAGGGTGAGGGAGTGCAGCTAGGTCAAGCCCTAAGGAAGCCCTGCATGGCCTGCCTGGATGCTGGCTCTCACCATCCTCACCCTGATGCTGAGCACTTTGTGAATTAGTTGTTCAAGACTCACACGCAGCATTGTTTCCCATGTCTATGTTCCAAGCATGGAACATTCTACAGACCTTGGACTCTTCTCAAGCTTTAAAACAAAGATTTCCTCTTATCCTAAGGGGTCAAGGGAGAGGCCACTGGTCTGGTGTCAGATGGGACATCACGATGACTGACAGGGCTGATGTTTGGGATGTCACAGTGTGTGACCTCAGGCATCCCGCACTAACTACTCTAGTATTCTATCAGAGGCAGGATGATCTGTAATGATTTGATGGAGGAATGTATTTTCCTTCTTCTCTGGTGGTGAACAGTGTGGGGACTGATCATTAGTCTTTGGATGGTTTTGATTTAAGAAACAGCGGGAAGAACTGGCACGGTGAATCACACCTAGAATCCCAACACTAAAACCCAATACTCAGGAGCCCAAGGCAAGAGGACTGTTGTGAGATCAAGACCAGCCTAGGCTACATATTGAGTCCAAGGAGGTCATGCTAAGCTACAGAATGAAAGTGTATCCCAAAGCAAAGCAAAGCAAAACAAAACAAAACAAAAAACAAACAAAAAGACATCACGATGGCTCAACTAAAGGTGCTTGTCACCAAGCCTGGTGACCTAAGTTCGACATCTAGAACCCACACAATAGAAGGGGAGAACAGGCTCCTGTTAGTTGTCCTCTGACTTCTACATGTGCATTGTGGTATACATGTGTATACACACATGCACACACATGTGCATACACACACACACACACACACAAATATACACAAGAAAGTGATAGTCATAAGCTAAAAAAGGTTGATGACAAGCTGAGCTCCTCATTCTCCGGCCTCCACTTAGTCTTGTTTATTCTTTCTGGGAGCCTCCAGCCTGAGCCTGAGCAGCATTTCCAGAGTCAGTCATTTACTTGGCTCAAGTGAACGGAACATGCAAGCTCTGGACGGATGTTCAACCGCCGGGAAGAGGGAGCCATAGTGTGTCAATTTTTCAGATAAGGGGTGAAAAGTCAGACGGGTGACCTATCTAACGTGGTTTATTTATAGAGCTTGGAAGTAGTAGAATCTGGGTCTGATTTGTCATCTCTAGACCCAGGAACCTTTGCTCTGCAGCATTGCTTCACACACCTCCTCCTCTGTCCTATTCATCCCGGTGCTGGAAGTGCAAAGGCAATGACTTATATTAGGAGCAGAGAGTGATGGGTTAGCCACAACAGCGGACATGCGCCTGAAGGAAGGAGTCTCCCATGGCACCTCATGTCCGCAAGGGTAAGAGTGTGATGAGGGGTTTGCGAAGGGGACACTTACGCCTGGCTAGAACTCTTCTCAAGATGGTCTGCAGCTCAAAGGCGGAGATCTCAGCATCCTGCGGACATAGGACAGATCACCATCATGGGCTCCCTGGGAGCTGGGTGAACCGCAGTGACATATTGGATGGATCTTGTTTCATTGCTAATGCCCCAAGAGACGTCGGTTCGGCTGGCCCCAGCCTACCCAGAGTAGTGTTCTGGCTTGTGTTCGACCTACTGTTATAAGGTAGGGCACATACGAGGTCAAGCGAGTCACCTTTCTGTATGGCAGGGACCACGTTCACGGAGTTCCTCATCTAGCTCTCTCACCCCATCCTTCCTACCTGGCAGGCCTTCTCCATCCTCTACAACTCAGACCCTGGGTTTCCTGAAACCGCTTAAGCTCAATCATCTCCAAGATGGCTCAGCCCTTCTCTGGGGTCATTTGCCAGGTCTCCTCAGAAGTGGTCCAGCTACCTCTCTTCACTTTGGTGTATTTGTGTAATTTGTATAACCTTGACAAGCCCCAGGGTATGTATGTGTTATTCAATTAGTGGAGATGGTCAGTTTCTCTGAGGCCCCTTCCCTCAAGAAACAAGTGGTAGGGGAGTTAGCTGGTGCTACAGAGCGAACAGTGTCTGCCTGAGCCCTTTGGTGAGCTTGTGGCGAGGCAACAGACCGGCCTTGTGGTAACACTGGAGGCAGCTTACAATGGGGAAGGATGCTTTGCCTCTGGAGTTGCTGGGAAGGAAGGGCAGGCTGGCTTTGTAGTGGAACTGGAGGCCTGGGGGACTATTTTAAGAAAAAGAAAAATAATGCTTTGGTATAAACTGCTTACATTCTGGAGGAATGGGACCCTTCCATCTCAGGTATACGTATGGGGGTCAAGACGGGGAGTCATGTTTCAAGTTTCAGTTGGAATGGCACAGAAGAATAAAACAACCTCAAAGACAGCCAAGAATCTTAAGGAAGAGCAGAGCCAGGGCTGTCCTGAACAGAGGAGTCCCTCAGAGCCAGCAGAGGGCTTGAGAGAATGTGAGCAGAGGTTGAGCTAAGGGTCTGAGCGACGACCAAAATTCTTCTGCTTTTGCTTGGTTTGTTTTCTTCCCCCTTAAAGGGAAGTCTCCTCTGGGAAGATCACTTTTCCTCTTTGTCAGCAGAGTTTTGCTGATACCTACCTCCCCCGCCAGCTGAGCAAACAGCCTTCTGAACCCATCGTCAATGTCCTCCTCATTCGCGTCAATCTAGAAGGTGAGGAGCAGAAACAGGAAACTGGTTAAAGTGAAGATCATCAGGAAGGTGCCCCTTCCTTCCATGGCAGCCCCTCTCCCACTCCCAGAGTCTTCCACTCCCTCAGGCCAGAATTCTAAAGATGCTGGGCTTACAATGAATGACAGTGGGAAGAACTGGATATTTTGTTTTGTTTGAGACAAGGTCTCATATAAACTCTTTATATAGTTGAGGGTAGCCTTGAACTCCTGATCCTTGTCTCACCTATCAAGGGCTGGGGTGGTAGGAATGTGTCACCACACTTGTCGTTTAAGTAGTCCGGGTGGCCTTGAACCCAGTGCAAAGTCAAGGATGCTTTGAGCTCCTCATTCTCTGATCTCTATCTCTTCAGGGCTGAGGCTACAGGAGGGCACCACTGTGCCCAGATAAGGTTTTTTATTTTGTTTTGTTTTTTTTTTTAGCTAAAGCCCATGAGCAGGAGTGGAAGCCACATGAGAAGGGAGGTTATGCTTTAACTTCTTGTAATTCCAAGTGTCTTTAATATTTAACTAAAATGACCTTGTATGGTCTATCCAAGTGGAACACTGTGGAACAGTTAGGTCAGTGACAAACCGTTTGGTGTCGCACTAGGTACATATGACAAGCACCAGACTTCGGCAACCATGATCCAAAGAGCCACCTCAGGGCCTCAGAGAGAGGGGAAGCCCTTCCTTTCTCTAGTCTGTGGTACTTCTTATATTTGTTAAGATTGGGCCTTGGGTGAAGTTCCTGATTTACATCCCTAAAAGCCCCTCAGGATTTACCACTGAACCATTCTTAGAACCCTTAGAAACCAGAGAAATCTTGTTATCCTTTGAGTCCATTTTATAGATGATAAAAGTGAGGCTGAGCAAGGGGAGTCACCAGAGCCCAGCCTGCTCAACGTAGCAGTGGTGTTCTGTTCTTCCCCGCCACCCTCACACCCCTGCATACGGATAAACTGGGCTTTAATGAACAAGAGACTGACTATCTATAGCCTCACTTTCAAACCCTGTTCCCTCAGTCAAGGGACCCAGGCCCTCGCCATGTTTTTGCCCTCCTGCATTCTGTGCCCATCAGAACAAGTAGAACTAGGGAGGTAAGAAGGAAATACCTCTTCAACGTTGGCCTCGATTTCATCATCCACAACTCTGGAAACAGAAAGGAAATTTACTATTAGAAGGTTGGGGAGGGTGGAATCGAAAATATTGCAGAAGTCACCCTATAAAATGGGTCAGCAGTGTTTAAATCCAGCAGCGGTGGGAGAGGGGATCTCTGCACTCTGAGTTTCTGCCATAGCACAGCCCCTTGGCAGCGGAAGCTGAGGCAGAGATTTTCTGTCGGTTTTGGGGTCCTTGTCGAATAGCACACGGAGCAAGGACTCCATGGACTCACTTTGTGGACTCACTTCTGGCTGGACTTTTTCTTGACAACTGTTTGTTTTGTTCAAGCACCCTGCCACTGAGCCACATCCTCAGTCTCAAAGGACAACGTTGAAGCTTCATGTGAAACACTCTTTGCCATGGAGGACTTTCATCGTGAGACCTGCCCATAGGAACCTCTAACTCTTTATCTGATGCTGGGCTGGAGTAAGCCATAGGGAATCTGCTGGCAAAGTTAGCTGACTCTCACACAGTCTCTTTCATAGACTTGATCCTTCAGTGAGGGTTCTTAAGTCTAGGAGGGGCTTCTTTGAGTACCTGCAATCTTAAACTCAGAGTCCCATCTACAGACCTGAAGCTTCACTGAGGGTGAAGGGACTTCTCAGTGCTGCTAACTGGGCTAGAAGGTTGGCTATTCTGGGTCAGGGCAACAGTTCTGAAGGGCAGAGAGCACACGCTGGAGCGAGCAGAGAGGGCTGACAGTTTTCTTGGGGGAGGCTTGTGGTTAGCAGGGCAGGAGAGGGTTTGACCAAGAGCAGTGACGTTGCAATGATATTAGGGCTTGTCCCCATCTCATCAGGGGAGACTAAGCTGGACACACTGAGCTCCTCCCACCACACCATGTGATGATCCAATGGGTCCCTTTCCTGCAGCAAGCTTCAAAAAAACCAGAGAGCCTGTCATGGCTGGGAGCCACAGCCTCACTCTAGTGACATTCGCTGGTTCAGAGCTGCTGGGCACTGGAACGCTTTCTCTGTGGTGTCTTGTTTGAAGCGAAGGTTTCCTGGTCTCTCTCCCTTAGCCTTTTCCCTGTCACAGGAGGTGATGGCTGGGGTCTGGCCTGTGCCCACCCTATCAGATACAACCTATGGGGCTTTTGGGTCTTTGGCATAGGGTGTCCTGACCATGGTCCTCCAGAACACCCTTGTTCCTCTCCTTCCCATCTTGTCCCTGGTCGCTCCATCAGTGCTGGGGTCCCCATAACCTTTCAGTGATCTTCCTTTCGCTTACACAGTCCGGAGTTGTTCTGTCTGCTGGCTAAATGTGGCAGACGGCTAACAGATGTGGCAGAAGCTACTGTGAGTCGAGGCCACGGGTACAATGGCAGGAACTTGTGATGTGTGCCTAAAAGCCTCCACCAGAGACTTCCTGACTAACACAGGGAAAGTTCTGGATGCATGGACCATCCACACTGTCACTTACCCATGGCCTGGGGAAGCAAGAGTTATGCCGAGTATAGGCTAATAGAGGGCGCACACAGGTTATTTAAAGGATATTAACTATTGATGACTCAGAGATGAACTGTGAACCTGGGCTACAAACTACTCACTTCCCCAGCAGGAAAAAAAACCCCACATCCTGCATGGTTTCCCCCCCCTTTTTTTCCCCTTTGCTTCCTTGAGTAGAATCCTTAGAGCGGTCCAGTTTACCTATCCTTGCACTGACCTTATCTGAGCTTCTGTCTCCTCCCGCCTCATATTCCTCTCTCTGTCCAGCCATCTCCCTTCCTGGCTCCACCTCCCTAGTGCTGGGGTTAAAGGCTTGGGCCTCCCAAGTACTGGGGTTAAAGGTGTGAGCCACCACGGCTTGGCCTCTAGTGGCTTAGCTCTGCACTCCAATCTCCAGGCAAGCTTTATTTGTTAGAACACAAGCAAAATATCACTACATAAGCCAGTATTACAGAAGAAGAAAAGAGAAGGGCAGACCAGGGTCAGGAACAAAGGAGAGGTGGCAGAACCTACTGGTAGTCGGCCTTCTTCTCTGAGAAGACGCGGATGCAGAAATCTCCGTCCTTGTGGGGCTCGAAGGTGGAGGGGACGACCACGTACTCCCCCGGGGGCAGCTTGAAGCGGTTGAGTACCTCCCGGAGGTTGATAAAGGTATCCGACCGCTCCCTGGCTCGGGTGGTGAGGAAAAAGTTCTTGCCAAGGTGGATGTTCGTCTGCCCTGTTAGCTGATGTTAAACAGGGAAACAAGACAAAGGGATAATGGGGACAACGGATCATTTTAGATGAGAAGCAACATTTCCACTCCAAACAACACCTGACTGACTGGTGAGGAGCCTGAGGGTGACCAGGTGTGGCGGGAGCTCGCCTCTCCCATCCACCTTGCTCTAGGAGACTCTCAGGGTACCAGAGGTCTCTCCCTCACAAAGGACCCAGGTCAGTTCTGTGTTGTATTTCACACACTGGTAAAATGAAAGACAAGGCTTGGGGGGGGCATAGAAAGGGGCCCAGCTGTTAAACCAGATGCCACTTAAGGCTGGGACCACAACTCATTAGTTAGTGCTCAATACAGCTCAGCTGTCTATTGGTGAAAATAGGATGCCCATGAGTGAGTCAGGACACCTGGTATGGACATTTAATACCTGGCCTTCTGAGTCACCAGGCTGTTAAACATCTTATACCTGTTAACTGTGACCTTGTATAACTCAGTTCATGACTACAGTGCCCAGGGAGGTAATGGCCCACCATTTATACTGGAAAAGAAATGAAAGCTCAGACAGATATGTCATGTGTACAGGGTCACCTAGCCTGAGAGTTGGGTCCAGGATAGTATGCAGTTTGTCCTCCCCCTCCCTGCTTGTTCTCAGAGCCACAGAGGCCTTGGTGACATGCTTCCTGCAGTCCAAGGGCAGTGGCTGCCACCACAGCCAAACTCTACATGGCTTCTCTAGGGCCACGGGGAAGCAGAAAGCACTGATGAACTCTCCAGATACCTTGTCCTGAGCTTAGTCCAGAGGGATCCAGAATTGGAGCCATCTCTGTGAGGCTCAGAGGGGAAAAGGGCTCATCTCTCAGCCACCAGCCCTTCCCAAGCTCCCGCTACTCCCTGAGTTCAGGCATGCTAAGCCTCAATCCTGTTGGCAGCTGGAACCCTGGGTTTGGGGGCAACAGGGGCCAGACGTACCTCCTCTGGAACCTGCAAAATAAAGAAGACCAAATTCAGACGTGGGGAGGATGAACACACCAGCTCTGACTGACTCTTTTCTGTGGCTTTTCTCTGTAGCGCTCCAGCGCTATTAACTAGGTCAACACAGACTCAAGGTGGTTTGGTCATATTGGAAGAAAAGCCCTTTCTAGGCTTTGCTAGGAGGAGCCCAGCAAATTGCCAGAGTGTACTCACTAGTCAAAAAGGCACCTAGGCAGCCACCCGAGGTCTTCCATGCTGTGCTCACCCCCTGCCAATCAAGCCCCTGTTCTCTGCAGCAGATCCCTGACATGAAGTCAGGTCTCCTGGCCTTAGCCCTCAGTTTGAAGAGGAGAGACGGCCACCACAAGGCTTCCCTCTGGTACAGTCAAGCAGGCATGACTTTCCTTTGGCTTGGAGGACAGCGAGGGGGTTTGCAAGAGCGGGGCTGCAGCCAGCAGACCCCGCGGGGAGCATAATGACCCTCCTTCCTCCTTTTCTGGGCTCTCTCCCATCCAGGCCAAAGACTTGGCTGGGCTCTGACCATGAGGGCCTCTTGACTCAGTCCAGCCCTCACAATACTTGGTGTGCTCTAGAATATTCTGTTCTAGCTTAAGCCAATTTCTGTTCTTTGGAGTTTGCTGGGCTAACCAGAATTTCATCCAGGATTAAGGGATGTGAAAAGGAACATAGAGATCTTTTCCAAGCACAGAACTCCTAGGATGGTAGCTATGGGGGCCCAGAGAAGGGCCAGGAGGTCCTTGGAGACACAAAAAGCTGGGCAGACCTTGTGTCAGCAAAGTCTAGTTGTCCTGGCATCTTTACTTGGGCTTGGCCAAGTTCCTGTCCTTTGTCTTATGCCAAGTCCTGTGTTTGGGGCTGGGAGAAAGGAAGGGAAGGCAGAGTGCAGCCCCTCTGCCCATACCTCATAGATGCCAAAGCCGATGGTGTGCATGTCCTCGCCCATCTTCCTCTGCCGCCGCCGGTGCTTCTGGATGAGGCCCACCAGGAAGGTACAGCCTCTCTCCCCATCCTCATCATCTTCATCTTCTTCCTCCAGCTTGATGAGGTACTGAGGGTTCATCCAGAAGGTATCTATGGATCAGGGACAGCGGAGCACAGTCTTGAATAAATGCCTGGGAGCTGGGAACTGGGGTGGGCCCTGGCTTTGGGGTTGAGGGAGTGGGACAAGGAAAGGGGAGACAGTGGGTGATGGGAAGCCGAGCAGAGGCCAACCGCAGCCCCTGGCTGGAGGAGCTACTGACAGAGGAGGGTTATGGAGGCAGATCTGCACCTTTCATGAGGAAATGGCTTCCTCTGGTTCTCTCCTTCTGGCTCAAGGGTTCTAATAGCTCAAGCTGGCCTTAAACTTGCTGTCTCCCAGGATGACTTTGAACTTCTGACCCTCCTGACTTCACCTCCTCAGTGCAGGGATTGCTAGCACTAGGAATTGAATCCAGGGTTTCGTGCATGCTGGGTAATCACTCTACCACCTGAGTTATATCCTTACCCCCACTGCGAAGTCTCCCCAAAGGCTTATCACCCCCTACTCAGAGCAAATGGAAGGCTGCTGGGGTCCTGGCACACCCTGAATCTCTGAAGTACCTAAATCAGAAATTTCCCCTCAAAGTTCTTTTTTGCTTATAGGTTGGCTTGTCTTAGTGCTTCCTAAGGACATTTATACTGTGCCTGTCGCTTTCCCTTACCCTGTGGTGAATGTAGAGGCCAGGGGTATCCTGTGCCTTACTTCAGCATCTCTGTCTCTTGCTCGGCCTCATGGTGCCTCTAACATCCCCACTTCCAAGACCCATCTTCAGCAAGACCCTGAGTCACTCCTGATTGCGGTAATTACGCTAAGTGCCTCCTGTCTCTCATGCAGTTAGAAGCGTGGTCTTGCAGAGTTGGCAGCCATGGCGCCATTTCTTTCTGCAAATTCAGGTGTGTCAACACACATTCATTCACCTCAGTGGCAGCACTGAGTAAGTACTGTTGAGGGAGAGTATCCCACAAGGCCAAGAGCATTCATTCCAAGGTCCTTGAGAGAGTCTCCTGACACCCCCCACCCTATCTAATAGATGCAAGATGTTTGAGTGGGTGGCAGAAGGGCTTCCCAGCGGTGTCCTCCAGAACTGCCTCTTGGACACTGCATGCTGGGATTGGAGGGACTGGCTGGTCACAGTCTACTTGCTCTGTAGATCTGGTAGCTTTGGCTGTCCTGGAACTTGCTCTGTAGAACACGCTGGCCTCAAACTCAGAGATCTGCCTGCCTCCACCTCTCAAGTGTTGGGATTAAAGGTGTGTGCCACCACTGCCTGATTGTTTACATCTTCTAAAGGAACTTGACCCTCAAGAAGGTGGAAGACTGCAATGAGAGGCTGGTGTGCCCCATGGATGTGGTGTGTGAGGGCCTAGGGTAGCAGGCTATGAACCGGACCTTAGCACTGCCTCGATAAAGCAGACGACAGCCATAAGCACAGAGGATCTGAGGCCCAAAGGGTTTATCAGAGCAAAGGCGTGAAGGAAGCAATATGGCTGAGAAATTAGAAGAAGATGCTGAGACCAAGGCTGGTGGTGAGAGAGAGAGTGAATGGCAGCCACGTCCCCTGGGCATCCAGACTGATGTGGCACATCTATCAGGGTGGGATGCTGTGGCTGCAGCCTCACGTGGCCACGGCCCTTACTTGGGTAGTTCCTGCAGCCCCCTGCAGTGGAGCCTCGCCTCCAGTTCCCATCCATCTTGGTGAGTTTCCACTTCTTGTAGGAGTCACAGGTGAGGGTATCAGGGGTCAGGTTGCAGATCTCCAGGCGAGAATAGTGCCTCAGGAAGTCACTGAAGGACATCCTGGCAAAGCAGAGACAGGGTGTCCTGAGTTATAGAAGACATGGGGCCGGCTTTGGTCTTCTGCCTGGTCAGACCAGGAGCTGCATGGGACTCAGTGGCGGGCACTAGAGCCACAGACTCAGAGGGTCCCAGACCTAGTCCTGTAACTGCCATGTTCTGAGTGGGTGACTTTGAGCAAACTGATGAACTCTCTTTGCGTCCCAGAGCTCTCAGATGTGAAGTGAAAGCCACGCATAAATACCAGCTGAGACAACATACGGGCTCTCAGGGTAAACAGTAACCACGGTAGGTGTTCTCTGGGGCAGCGCACACACCGAGGTCCTTCTCTGTTCGCCAAGGAACTGGTTTCTTTCTCTTCAAGACTTCTTTTATTTCTATTATGTGTGTGTGCTTACATGACTTTATGTGTACCACATACAGGCAGGAGCCTGAGGAGGCCAGATCCCCTGGAACTGGAGTTACATACAACTGTGAGCCACCATGTGGGGCTGGGAACTGAACTCAGGTCCGCATGAGCAGAGAGTGCTCTTAACCACTGAGTCATCCCTTCACCTTGAAGTTGACTTCTTAATGAGCAGGGATATCTTTTTGGGGACTAGTGGGAAGAAAGGTCTCATCTTTGCTGTCTCTTGGGGCCTGACCATTACTGAAGGAATTTCTCTCAGCCTTTGTGACATTGCTCAGGGTGTCAACCCCACTGTGGAGACGGACAGTTTGAAGAGATTTAAAAGTTGTTCAGAATTGTATGAAAAAATTTTTTTCTCTGTTTTTGGAAACAAGTTCTTGCTAGATTGCCTAGGCTAAGCAGCTTAGTCTCTCCAATCTGAGAGCCCTCTGCCTCACTTCCTAGAATGCTAGGATTACGGCAGTGCAACATCCTGCCTGGCACTTAGGAACGGCAAAGCCAGGATACCATGCCCCATGCCCTCAGTGTGCTGCAAGCATGTCTGCCGGATGCTCTGGTTAGCCACTTCTCTGTGTGGAATACTGAGACGGGGCTCTTGCCCTGGAGTCTCCACTGTCTTACCAGAATTCTCCATCCTCTTGCCGTTCTGTTAGCCTGGCCCTCACTTCCGGGTCTACTGTGTTCCAGCTGGGGCAGCTGGAAAGTAAAGCAACAGGAGAGGCCTTAGGAACGGGTGTGTGATAATGACCATTTCTCTTCAAGGTTCCCAGAAGCCGAGGCACAGTGCACACCCACTCTCCCTACTGAGCGCCTAGGCCGCAGGAAGGAGGGGGTCATCCCACCTGGACCCAGGCCCAGAAACACAAAGCACAGCCTAAAGAGCACAGAACCTTGTACGGGGAGCAAGGGGGAAAGGCCATGCTCTCCTGGAAGATGACGGATAGAAGAACAAAAAATGAGCAAGGCCCACGATTAAGGAACGAGGGAGCACCACCTGCTCCAGGCGAGATGCTCCTGGCAGCTCTCTTAGGGGCAACTGGGAATCCACCAAGGACCCCCAGAGCCAACCTGGAAGGAAGCCTGCCAATAGGTGTTCCTCTGCTGAGACCAAGGCTGCCTAGAACAAGCCAGAGAAAGAGTGGAGGAAGAGGAGGTGTGCAGTAGGGAAAGAATGTGTGTGTGGGGGGGGGGCAGAGGAGAGGCTCAATGGAGCATTTACCCACAAGGGTGGAAACCTAACAGCTACCAGCAAGCCCTGGAGGTCAACAGAACATCTCTGCTCTTGGCGCAAAGTTCATGTCCTTGAGATGGAAGTGTTATTAGGACGAGGGATGACTTTTAACTGTTTTTTTCTCTTTTACACTTATTTACTTTGCATATGCATGCATGTTCATGTTTCTGTGTGTGTCCATGTATCCGTGTGAGTGTGCTCACATATGTCAGCTGGGTGATGGCACGTTCACGCCACAGAGCTTCTGTGGAGTTCGGAGGATAACTTGTGGTACTTGGTTCTCTCATTCCTCCGCGTGGGTCCCTGGGATCAAACTCATGTCATCAGGCTTAGTGCCCAGCACCTTTACCTGCTAAGCCATCCCACCAGCCTATGGGTGCCTCTTCCCCAGAGGGTCCAGTAGCAGAGTGAGTCTGAGCTGGAAAAAGGCATGCAGGAGAAAAGAATGCCCCGCTGGAGGCCTGAGCCTGGGCACAGCATCTTAGTGCAGGGAGTGGTGTCCTGTTTACAAAACCCTTTAAAAGGCCACAGCCCTGGGACCCACTTGCTGTGAGTGATGAGTGACCTCAGAACCTCACTTCTTGGTACCACACACACAGTGCTTCCTCTCTGGGTTTCAACAGGTCCTAGTAGAATGCATGTACCCTGGCTCACCCTGGCTCATCCTGCCCCCCCACCCCACACCCTGGCTAACCCTGCACCCTGGCCCACCTTGTACCCTGAACATTCCCACCCTGGCCCACCCACACCCTGACACCCTCCCCCCACCCCTGGCCCACCCCACCCCTGACATCCCCCCACCCCCTGCCCACTCCGCACCCTGACACCCCCCTTGCCCCCAGCCCACCCCACACCCTGACCCATCCTGCACCCTGCTCCCCCACCCCCGCACTCTGGCCCACCAGGCACCCTGCCACCCCCCAACCCTCTCCCCCTCACCCTGGCCCACCTGCACCCTGACACCCTTCCCCCACCCCCTGGCCCACCCCGCACCCCTGGCCCACCCCACACCCTGACCCATCCCGCACCCTGCCTCCCACCCCTGCCCCCTGCCCCCCCCCCCCGGCCCACCAGGCACCCTGCCCCCCCAACCCTCTCCCCCTCACCCTGGCCCACCCCACACCCTTCTTACTTGTCATTCCACTTCCCAGTCCACTCTACTTGTCCCCAGGGATTCCGGATTCGGATCAGTTTCTGCAGGCTTCCTGAGCTTTCAACCTGATGAATTCAATTGAAGAAAAAGCAGAAGAGACTGAGGGCCATGAAGGCTCGGACCCACCCACACCCCCTCCAACACGAGCCAAGTGGATGCAGGAGGCTCACAGAAGCAGGGGGAGGCTTGACCCGCAGACCCTCACTGCTGCCCAGGTCTGAAAAGCTAAAATTAAACCCGGGGCACCCAGGAGGCCTCACCCCAAATCCCAGGGAAGCCAGAGCTACATAGTGAGACTCTATCTCAGTACAACATCACCTCTCCAAAGCAAATAAATAAACCAAAGAAAATGAGAATTAAGGCCCCCAGGATCTAGCTTTTAGAAGGCTGGACCCTTTAGTCTTTGTCAGCAGTCTGAGGTATAAGCAGCCTGGCCTGCCCTGGTGCCTGTGTTTGGGGTGTTATGGCTAAACTTCAATTAGCTAACTGGAATAGGATGCACTCTGGGCTCTCAGAGAGGCTTTCTCATTTGCTTAAAGGTGTTGGATGAATGGAAGATGCAGTTGGGGAAATTTTCTTATTATTTTTAAGACAAGGTTTCATTGGGTTACCCAGGCTGGCCCTGAACACATGGACCCAAGTGACCCTCCTCCGCACTGAGGGACTTCAGGCCCATGCCACCATACCTATAGCTTTCTTGTAAATGGCTCGGGAAAAACAGCCATGCATATGGAGAGAGCATGTGTGGCAAAACTTAGCAATGTTGAAATATGCATAAATTAAATCCCTTTAAAAAGTCCTAGCATACGGGAGACAGAGGCAGGTTTACATAGGATTACAGGTATGAGGCACCATGCCCACTAACAGTATTTTGAAGAGTATAAAATAGCATACAGATGCAAAGCGCTGTGTTTGAGTTTTGTTTTAAAAGCTGGTTCAGAGATTAAGTCGGAACTCTCGGAATAGAAGAACGCCTGCAGCAGCGGCTGTGGCCAGCAGGAGGCAGCGCGCGCCGCGCTGATGCGGGCCTGGAGGCCCCACCCTGGATAGCCAAGTGCTGGGGTGCGGGAGTAGGGGGAAGGACTCGGTCCTCCCAGAGGGCCAGTACCTCCTCAGCTCCGGTGACGGAGTACGCATGTCCTTTCACCAACTTCTGGTACGTGACGGCCTCCGAATCCGCAGCACTGGTGATCTGCAAACACAGTCATCAGCTGCTCCAACTCTAATACAAAAACGACCCAAAGAAACGCACAAGCCATGGGGCCCAGCCTGGGGACTCTGCGCATTCATCCTGCCACCTGAAACGCACAAGCCATGGGGCCCAGCCTGGGGAACTCTGCGCATTCATCCTGCCACCTGGAGGAGCCCCGTGGCACTTTCAATTGCTGATCGTCAAGGAGCAAGTGGGAGCACCTGTTCCCCGCCCACCCCCCAGCCATCTTCTGGGGAAGGGCGTGAAGGAGGTGCCTGTGGGGACCATAATGATGGTACCCAACGGGCACCTGTGGCCAAGATGCTCTGGTCTCCCATCCCAACCCCTACCACGCCCAGCTCAGTTGCACAAACATGATGGCAGTTTTGATCTCCAGTTCTCTTCAGAGTCAGAGTATTGGACCGTTAATTCCTCAAAACCACCCTTTTTTGGGGCACAGACTTGGGAAACTCCTGGGGCCCGGACCATGCCCACTTTCCATCTCCCTGTTGTTGAGGTTTGCCTGCAAAGCTATTTTGGAGAATTACTCTCTGAAGTCTTCTCCAGGACCCACGAGCACTGGGTCAAAGTGAGAAGCTGCTGGGTGCTCAGACAGTCCTACAGGTTGGGGGTGAAGGTCTGGAGACCAGCAGAAGGGGGTTGGGAGACTTTCCTGGAAACTGGGTTCTGTGAGTGGGGTGATTCAGAGCAGAGTCAGAATGGAAAATGGGCTGGGGACAGAAGGACTGGAGACACCATTTCTATGCCAAAGACATCCCCAGATGGCCTGGCTGTGGCCTAGCAACCCCTGGCTTCAAGTGATGAGCAGGGTGGTGAACAAGGGATGCACTAAAGTTCTTAATGAGCTCTCGGGTGCTCTCAGGGCTTCCCCTGAGCTAGGGCAGACCAGGGTGATTCCAGAGGGTGGTGTGGACTTACGTCGATAGAGCAGCCGAGCAGGGAGCCTTTCTGCAGAGCCTTCTGAATGATCTTGAACAAGTTGGGAGGAGGTTTCCTCAGCTCATACCACTCAGCAATGCCTCCTGTGAAGTCTTCAAAGCCCTCGGTGGTGGCGCCACCTGAGAGGGCTTCATAGCAGCCATTGATCCTGAAGGAGGGAATGCATGCTGCCACTCACGGCCCTTCATGCTGCTGACCCTGTGTGGTCATCCCCGAAAGGGCCATCCCACTCCAACTCAGATCCCTCATCACGGGAGCTCTTGGGGTCCTCTGCTTTCAGTTTCCTTATCTTTATCTCCAACTTGGGGTACCCAGGAAGGCAAGGCGCTATCTCCCTAATTACATTTCCTCTATGGCCGTGACATGTTTTCAGAATTGTACAGTCCTGGAGTCGGAAGGACGTAGCGATGATCTGATCCAGCCTCTGGCGTGGACTCTCCCACTGACACAAAGGGGAGAATGGCTGGTTGACTGTTGGACAGTTAGGTGCTTAAAAAGACACTTCAGTCGTGAAGTCGACTTCCTGGGAAGCACACAGCTGGTTCCTGCGTTCACTCCTATGACTTCTCCATCAGTCTTCCTGCCTGGGGACTGGAAGCCTCCCTCCTCTTTAGCCTAGGTCTGTGGGGATTCTAACCCTAGCAGCTGCTAAAACGGACGTACCTTAATGCAGGGGGTCCCTAGCATCAGCAGCTGAGGCCCCTCTGCAGAGGGGCTCACACCCTGGGCAGGCCCAGCACAACTCTGGGCAAGCTGGGTGAGACTCAGCTAAGATTGGAACCGGGAAACCAATCTTACCAGCCACGTGATTTGTTTTAGGTGAGTTTCCACACTTTCCCTATCTCTGCAATGGGTAGTTTTTTGTATTTTGTTTTCCCCACTGGTAAAGCTTTTGCTCTTTTCAGTTGATAAAATGCAATGGGGCCCACCAAAGAAGCCGGGTTCCTTCTCAAGCCCAGAGTAGTCAGCCCCAGAATGTTCCAGTTTACTTAATTAAAAACAGCAACAACGGTCATTTATCAGTACGTCATGTGACCAGGCACCATGCCCACATTACCTCCTTGAATTAAGAGCCTAGTTTGGGCCAAAGTCATCCTTTTATAGAACAGAACTTCTACTCAAAACAGTCCCCGAATAGCTCCTGCTGTTTTGGAGTCCAGAGCAGCCAGGGCAGGGTGGGGTGCTGGGAAGGGCGTGGTTACTTACTTGGCATAGGCCTTCTCCAGCAGGGCACTCCAGAACTCGCTCCCCTCAGCGGAGTGCACGAAGAGGAGCTCCCCGTCCTTAGTGGGCAGCCTGTCATCCACCACCACCTCCACCCATTCGCCATATTGCCAGAACTGCAGGGCAAGGAGGACAAGAGAGGGTGGCGCTGGGACTCTGAGCCTCAGCCTCACCAGGCTGTCTCCCACCCAGCCCCTTGTAGGTTCCCAAGATGCTCTTCAGTCTCCTATGTTAGGCATGCCTCTCACCAAGCAAGAGAGGATGGTGGAGCTTGTCTGTGTCTCCAAACCCACCTGTACTTCTTTCTAAAATATCATTTCTCACTTGTCATCATAAAAGAGGAAGTTTTTAAACCTCTATCTCAAGCCTCAAATAATAAACTTTTTTTAAACTTGTGGATTACTTCCTGAACACATTACTTCCTGTACACTGAGCTCTACCTCCATGGATCATTCCCACTCGCCACTCTCAGGTTGGGAAAATCTTGTCTCTCCCCCAGCATCCTCTGCAGAACAACACTGATCTTAGGAGTTCGCAAACCACCAGAGACTGAGGGACTGAGGAGCCAGCCACACCAGGAGACTCTTGAGCCCTTGAGCCTGGGTGAGGCGGTGCCTAGTGAATTCTTCAGTTACCTGGAAGTGGAAGATCCCAGCATAGTTTTCCTGGAAGCTCTGGTCTAGGGGCACAACCCGAGCCAGTATTTCTTCGTTCAAGGTGAGGGAGGCAATGGCAGCCAGCAGCCAGCAGTCCCCTGAGAACACAAAGTCAAGGGCTCGTGTCAGGTCTTAGCTCCTGGAGGGTGCTAAGACTTGTTCTACAGCTGGGGGTTTGACACCCAGCATTACCCTTGTATAGATGGAGCCTATTTCAGATAGTCCTCATCTGAGGGATAGGCCAGTTGGCTGGGTGGATATTTTCATGGCACTGCCAAGGACAAATGCCACGTTGGGTGGATGGCAGGGTGCAAGAAGTGATGTTCATTCTCTGTGAAACTCAGAACTCCGGGGTGGCCGCACTGTGTCCTTGGAGCCCAGCTCTGTGACTGACACAGGAGCTGCGATCATCATGGATGAATGAACTTTACTGGGCAACAGAGGCTTCCATGAGAAGAGATTCTCCAGGGGAGTTCGAATGAGAGGAAGAAAATGCAGCAGCAGATGGGAAGGGGCCGACATTGCATGTCTCTTAGGAGAAGGATTCGGAGACAAGGAGGAGATGCGGGCTGGCAGCGTGACCACGGGAGTATTCAGCAATGTGGATGGAACAGCCGTGAGAAGTATGTGTGAGTTCAGACTGACCTGGAGGGTTCCTGCGTAGGGGCAGAGCTCCCTTCTGGGATGTGGATACAGAAGAGACTGGCCAGGGACAGGGGCAAAGAGATGAGGTTCTCTGAGCCTCAGGCCAATCCTTTGCAAAGGACAACATATGTTTAAAGCAGGCAGACCTCATTGGTTCCCAATGTAGAGCTTTGTGTAGCAAGCTCCATGGTCATTCCCTGCAGTTACAAACAGCCTGGTCCAGCACCAGTACAGGACAGTTTGTGGACAGGGACACTGGTGGGCAGGAACACTGCTCAGCACAAAATACCAACAAAGGGGGAACCGGGAAGAGGATGAGGATGTTTACTTCAGTCTTAAGAAAGGAACATTTGCATAAAATTTTCCACCACAGAGAATAGTTTGCCCATTAGACATACTGGCGACATTTATGGGGTCCTGAATTCTGGTTGGCTGTTGAGCAAATCCTGATGGAACCTGAGCTAGACGATTCTGTTGACACAACAGCATTCAGCCCTCGAGGCCTAGACATGCTGTGACAAACAGTGGCGGTGAGTGGGGAGTGAGCACACAGCCTTCCTAATTACTCAGTACGTAATCAAAAGAAATCAAACCGCGTGGCACCTGAAATAGGGTGGGTGGTGCGGCACGGTGGATGTTGTAGTTTTCCGCTCACGGCCATCTGCTGCCTTCCTAGTGACACCAAGACCGGCCCTGAACTCTGTCTCCAAGGTTCAGTAGTATGGCTCTGTCCGCAACTCCAGAGGAGCACCAGAGCAAGGGGGCATCGGCTGACCTCAGTGGCAGGCTCAGGAACAAAGTGTAATGGCCCCCAACTGAGCTTGGGGTAGAAGGGCAGGTGGCCTCCTCTGCATTGCCATCTCTAAAGATGGGTGTGGACTGAAGAGCTGACACCATCCTGCCACCGTGGAGGGGCAGGCCGTCTGCCCGAAACTCTGACAATGCTGATGAAGCCATGAGCAATGCAGGACAAACCAGGTCCCTGAATTAAGCTGGGCCTAGAACCAGACTTGGCTTGAAGTTTTTCAGTTCCATGAACTGATCATTCCTGTTTCCTTACTCGGCACACGGGGCTGCAAGTTCCTGCTGCTTCATTCTAGGGGCAAACGGGCAAGATCCATTACTTCCTCAGGCCTTCCTGCGTGTTGCCCACTGCGCTAGGAGAGTTGAATTCTTCCAGGACTCTTCACAACAGCTCCAGGAGGGCAGTGCAACCGCTGTCTCCAAGTTAATGTTGAGAGTAAAACGCTTGGAGAAGCGCCGTGCCCTGTCCACACTCAAACAGCTGCAGGCCCAAGTTTTAAAGATGCAACTTTATCGCCTGTTGGACTTCCGAAGGAACCCTCTGGGTGAGTGAAGCCATTACCCAGCCCAAACTAGAGACTCTCTGACATGCAGAAGCTATGGAGTCCCTGGGAAATGTGGTAGTGATCATTTTTAGCTCTGGTTATAGGCGAAGCTGATGATTGGTACAGATGGACATCTATCTGGGGGTTGCTTTCCCCATGTAATCCTAGGTGGCGCCGTGGATGGACCTGTGGATTCCGTGATCAAAAAGACCTCCAAGTTTCCTGAGATCTCCCACTGTCCCATTCAAGCCCCTTCTCAAGCCCCTTCCAACTCTCCACACTGAAGGATCAGTTCACCAAGCACCAGCTGCTTCTGGGGTGGTAAGAACCTCTTCTTCTGGCCTCTTTTTTTTTTAGGAGCCAGGCAATGCTTGTGATTTTAACTTTCCTTGAGTTTACTGAATTTTCTGGGAATCGGGCAAGCTGCTTAGATTTGAGTCTATCCACGACACTTGAAGGAAGAAAGCCTGTGGTGGGATGTGTGTGTGTGTGTGTGTGTGTGTGTGTGTGTGTGTGTGTGTGTGAAAACGGATCCAATTGTAAGGAGTGAGACCTGAGCCAGGAACTTCCACAGATCCTATGCAATGTTGTATCAAATCCTGAGCATCCGCCTAGGGCATCCCTGGTACTGTCTGAGCCCATCAGTGACCAACTGCCCTCCCTTTAGATTCCCTCAGCCCCAGCAATCAATGCTTTTACACCAGCATGCATGTGGAAACACAAGCGCATGTGCAGGGCCAGCCCACTGTTTTTATAATCTCAGCGTTCACTACAGATCAATGTGCTATTCAGGGAACAATGACTCTGAATGCAGGAGAGACTGGCATCTAACGCTTGTGCAATACTTTAAAGCTCTAAAAGAATAGTTTAAATTTTTTAGGACCTTCTCATAGCCCTCATGCGACATTTATCACTATTCTTATCACAAAGGTCAGGAGCTCTATGGAGTGGACATTTGGCAGGTCTCACATACATATTCTCTGAGCCCAAACCCTGGGTTGTTTTTGTTCTATTTTCTTGAGACAAGGTCTCACTATGGATCTCTGGCTGGCTTGGAACTTGATAATGCAGACCAGGCTGGTCTCAGCCTCCTGGATCTCTGCCTGTCTCTTCCCCTCTAGTTCTGATTAAAGCTATGTGCTCTCATGCCCAGCCAAGCCTTGGGTTTTGCTTCAGAATAGCGTGATAGTAATTCTGGTTTTTTTAAAAATTTTTTAAAATTTATTTATTTATTTATTTATATCAAGAATACCCAGTTCCCACTAGGAGCACTCAACTGCAATTCAAATTTAGTACTAAGGAAGAACACACTAACAGGGCCCGTAAGTCCTACACTTTAATAACATAACACATCAGTTCATTGTCTTAGTCACTGTTCTATTGCTGTGGAAAGACATCATGACCAGGGCAATTCTTATGAAAGAAAACGTTTAACTGGGGGCTTCCCTGCAGTTTCAGAGAGGGAGCGTGGCTGCACGCATGTCACTGAAGCAATACCTGAGAGCTACATCCTGGTCTGTAGGCAGAGAGAGAGCGACACTGGGCCGGGCTTGGGCTTTTAAAATCTCAAAACCTAACCAAAACACACTTCCTCCAACAAGGCCACACCTCCTAGTCCTCCTAATTCCTTCAAATAGCGTCATTCGCTGGTGACTAAACATTCAAATACATGAGCCCATGGGACCATCATTATGCAAACCACCATATCTGTGAAATATTAAGTTTATCTCTCTTCAATGCGAGGCAATTCGCCAAGACAATATGAAAGGTTAGCACTACAGAGCCAAGAAAACGATACTAAGATCACAGTCAAGGCAAGAAACAAATGACGGACATTTTGGGTTTGTTGTTGTTGGTGGTGTTGAAACAAGGTCTCACTGTGTAGCATAGGCTGGCCAAGACCTCAAAAATCCTCCTGCTCCAGACTCCTCTGTGGTGGGATTACAGATGTGCCCCGCCACACCCAGCTCGTCATATAAATCTTCAATTTTTCAAACTCTTAGAGTCCAGTGAGGGAGTCTTAGAGAGGCCAGGAGAAGAATATGTTGGTTTTTAATGAAGTGGAAACTCTTAAAATCCCATCTCATATTTTACTCCTTCTTTCTCCCTTATCAGCAGAATACTTTTAAATAAGTTGGGAAGCTCCAATACCCAATTTTTTAAAAAAAATGTCAATTCATATACACTTTCTTGACATCAGTCTCTCTGCAATGATTGCACTGTTGACATGCTCAGGGCTTGCCAAGTGCCAGGCTTGTGCAAGAGTTTGTGTATATTTGCGCAGTATCATGTCCTTTCACGGTCACTAAACAGCGCGGGGTAAATATCCATACCCTATTTTACGGTTAAACCGGGTTCAGTGGGATCTGTGGTTTACCCACCGGTCCCAGAGGGTAAATCTCTGCCACCATTGTCTGTTCATTTAAGCTTTTTCATACACATCCTTCATGCCCTGCTTTGCAAATAGGCTGCTGTCACTCCTAGACTCATCAGTTCAAAGGGCAATGCCTGAGGACTTCAGTACGCCAGAGGTGACCTGAGGGTGTCTGCAGAGAACCCACGCCACCTGTAAGCCCCCTATTTGTGGGAAAGTCTCTCCTCCGGACATCTGTCGTACAATGTCATCAACAGTGGCTCCTCCTTCAGTCCCACCAATTCTTGATTTCTCTCCATCAAGGCCAGAGCCCACCTTCTATAAAACATTTTATGAAACACGCCCTTCTGGATAATCTTGGTGTCTCTGGGCAGGTGCTCTAACTGGAGATGTCCCTGCCGTTCTTTCTCAGTGAAACTTGTTTGGGGCAGTTCCGCGCTGGGTAGGTAACGAGCCAGCTGGCTAATTTGGGAGGAGTCTGATCACAGATTAACTAGAAGGCTACAAAGAGATGTGACTAATCTGTTTTAGCTCCAGGAACACCCTAGAGGGTGCCGTTAGGGATCAGGTGATCACACGGCTGGATGGAGCTTGAGGGAAAAAAAGTTATACAAGTTTTACCTTCACCTGCGAGAGACTCAAGACTTGAGCACAGTGTTCCTCACGGGCATTGCTTTGGCGGCCGCTCTCTAGGCATACAGGAAGAAACTGGTGGGAGGGAGGGTGAGATGCCCACTCAGAGCTTGGCCTCCTCTTAGGGGAAGGACTGTCTGTCTCTTCACATTGAACCTTGAATTACTCAAACTCCTGTCTTCCTTCCTCTCCTAGAAATCATTGCTGTTGCTACACAGGTACAAAGCTTGTTTATGCTTTTCTTCCGGTGGACTATTTTTGGGTCCCTAAATTACTCTCTTTATCTCAACACAGAAACATTCATCTCTGGAGCCTGAGTGCTGGACCGCGGTGGACAGAGATTGAGTCATTACCCTCTGCTTGCCTCTGTGATTAGTTTATACCCTCTAACCTTCTCTGCTTAGAAGCCCCCTGACCAGTAGACACAGGGGTTATGGCTGCTGGTGTGGTTTAGCCAGTGGGGGACCTGGACACCAGAAGCCAGGGCGTGTTTTCTCTGGTTCTTCTGATGGTGACTCCCTCGTGGTGACATGGTACAGGGTTTTAGAATTCTGGCAATGGCCCTAAACCTGCAGGTTGGGACCCAGAGAAGAGCCATGGGGAGCTGTTGGTTTTTACTAACTAAATGTTCAAGAGCCTGCCAGTGGAGGCGGAGACAATCATCTACCCTATTTTAAAAAAGAAGCCTATATTCTCCATTGCAAAGATTCGTTATCATAAAAATGTCTCTTCCTCTTAAATTGGTCTATAAACAATAGACCAATAAAAATAGCAAATGAATTTTTAAAATTGGAACCTAGTTGACGCCCAAGTTTATAAGGAACATTAAGTGTGAGACACAGTCAGAAAACAGTATCTAGGAGAGGCATGGAGTAATGGTGTACCCTGTAAAACCAGCACTTGGTGGGAAGAGTTCCCCAGGCTCTCAGTCTCACGCCTACCATATGCTCCCTGCCACGCTGCCTTTTCACCTCAAATCCCCCTAAAGTAACAGAGCTAAGTGACCACGGATTAAAGTCTCTGAAACTGGGGGCTGGAGAGATGACTCAGGGGTTAAGAGCACTGGCTGTTCCTCTAGAGGTCCTGAGTTCAGTTCCCAGCAACCACATGGAAGCTCACAACCATCTAGAATGAGATCTTGTGTTCTCTTCTGGCATACAGGCATAATGCAGACAGAACACTATATATAGTAAATAAATAAGTCTTTTAAAAAAAATCTCTGAAACTATGAACCAAAGAATGGGGCTGGGAGAGGGCTCTGCAGGCAAAAGTTTTTGTCCCAAAGGTCTGGGTTTGATCTCCAGAGCCCACCCCAGAGTCCACATAGTGGAAGGAGAGAAATGCCTCCTGCAAGTTGTTCTCTGCCCCCCCACTTGTGTGTGCCCCCCACAAATAAATACTCTTTAAAAATGACAAATGGTTTAATAACCATATGTAAACAATCATGTTATGCAACTTAAATGTATATTTACACATACTTACACATTCACAACTATGATGAACTGTCCATTCATACAATTCGCTCTCCTATTTATGTTCTAGAAGTGGGGGAATTCTAGTACAATCTTAGACTGGCTATCTAATTACAAATAGAAGCTATGAAAATTTAAAATCATAAGTAAAAATTGTTTCAATCTAAAATAATAAATTTAGCTACATCAAAGTAAAGGAATTATATGGTAAAAGCCACAAAAAGTAAAATAATGAAAACACAAAAAACATGGAAAAATGTTATTCAGACCTCAACCAAAGATCACATCTTTTTAAGGGTATAAATAGCAAAATGTCAAACTTAATTAGTAAAATAAAGACACATTTAATGGAAAAATTAAAAAATTGATGTGTGTACATGTGTTCAGGTGTGCATATATATGAACAGGAGGCTGTTGGTGCCTGTGTGTGTTCATATGTATGCATATACATAGGAGCAGGAGGCTCTCTGCCTGTGGTGCGTGTGGGTGTGTATTATGTTCATACACAAGAGCAGGGGGCTGAGCATGTATGTGTTTGTATTCATGTGTTCGTGTGTGTATTGTGTGCATACACAAGAGCAGGGCGCTGAGCATGTGTGTGTTTGTATTCATGTGTTCGTGTGTGCACGTGTGTATTGTGTCTACACAAGGACAGGACATTGTGCATGTGTGTGTTTGTGTTCATGTGTTCGTGTGTGCATGTGTGTATTGTGTCTACACAAGAGCAGAGGCTGTGCATGTGTGTGCAGGCCATCCCCAGGAGTTGTCTCTCAGGTTCATCCTATCTGCATTTTGAGAAGGGTTTCTCACAGGGCTGCTTAGGCTGCCCAGGGAGCCCAGAGATCCTGGTGCTGGCCCATCTGCGGCAGCCACGAGCCTTCGCCAGTACCTGTGCTCCTCCCTCTGGGTTGGGGCGCCCTCTTTCTTCTGGGTCTCTCTTTTTTCTATTAAGATAGGCTCTCAATCTGTAAGTCTGTAGCTCAGGCTAGCCTGGAACTCACCGATAGCATATATTGACCTCAACTTCACAGGAATCCTCCTGCCTCAGCACCCTGAAGTGCAGAGAGTACAGGTGTCTATACTCTCTCTGACTCTGAAGTGTATTTTCTTTTTTTTTTTTAATTGATTTTTATTGACCTCTACATGTTTCCCTGCTTCTCTCCTCCACTTCAACTCTCTCCCAAGGTCCTCATGTTTCCAATATACTCAGGAGATCTTGCCTTTTTCTGAAGTGTATTTTCTTTACAGTGGCTTGTTTTCCCTTTAAAGGCTATCCTGGTTTATATACTGTCTATATTTACACTGTTTTCTGTGCTCCCTGGGAATGAGGAAAGGCACAAGTAAATATAAATAAGCTCTGCCTTGGCCACTGTTCAGCCGTGACATACCATCTCTGGTCTGCCTCGTACTGGCCTCTGTCCAGCACCCTGGACATGAGCAGGGACAAGGTTCAGTGAGGGGTCACTATAGGGTCACTATAGCACTTATCACTCATGAGAGTCCCCGTGGCTGTGCCTCCCAAGGGTGGGAGCTGGTAACTGCTGAGCATGTCGTGGTTAGCCCCGAGGTTACTGAGCTGCCTGTGACCACTGTCCACAGAATGCCAATCTGTCATCCAGGCTGCTCCACGTCAGTCAGTCACACACCATCTGGGAAGACACTAAAACTTCCCAGCCTGAGCTGCAGGGGCTGCCTGTGTCCTGCTACAACCTCTACTCGCACTGGGCTTTGTTTCTGTCATAAAAGATGGATTCCCTCTCTCCAAATAGAAAGACCAGACTTGGGCTACATATACCTATACTGAGGGAATCTTAGGATTATAAAACTCTGAGATAAAATGTCTGACAGTTTGAGGAAAGTGGGAAAGGCCGGGTTCTGGAGTCTAGAGTCAGCACTGTAAGGAAATCGTTAGGGTCAGAGGAGTGGGTGAGGACCTCACAGCCAGCCTGGCACCTTTATCTTTTGCTTGGGGAGTCACTGAAAAACCCTGCCTTCCTCTGCTGGGTTCCTCCGGGGTCCTGTCCAGGGTGTGTTTGGCTGCAGGCAGAGTATGTGCCTCTTCCCTCAGAGACCTGGCCTACCCCGTTCTTTTTCTAGTTTTTCACTCTCTGGCAGGTTCCACACACCTGCTCACCAGCACCCGAAGACACCATAAGCCTCAACACCCTAGGCCCTTTACTCTCTCACTCCCCTGGAGCAGTGGTTGGCTCACTTTGTTCCTTGGCCCAGGCTCTCACTTCCTGTGGGTTTTCCTCCCCGGGTGTGATCCGCCCTTCTCACATTGTCCTAGCACCATGGGGTCCCACCTGCCAATAGGAGGCAAGCAAACTGGACATGCTGGCTGCCCAGTGAGCTCATGAGCCAAGAGTCTTGGACAGTTGTCATAGGCAGCAGCCACTCTGGGCAGAGGCACTGGCCCAGCTTGGATGGGGAGGAAGCTAAGCAAGTGGGGTAAAGACCTCAGATGTGACCCAGGAGGCCCACCAGAGGCAGATGGAGACACACAGTTGGGGCCAGGAACCTAAATCTGGGTCCTGAGGCTTCCACTTAATAGTGGGTGAACTTTGCTGTCTATTTTCCTCGTGTACAAGCCTTCACCATCATGGAGGTCAAGGTCAGCACTGAGGTCAAGGGCAGCAATGAGGTCAAGGGCAGCATGGAAGTCAAGGTCTTCACTGAAGTTAAGGTCATCACTGATGTCCAGGTCAGCACTGAGGTGAAAGCCATGATTATACAATTGCTTAAGGGCCAAGGGTAGCCTCTGCAGAGAAAATTCCACACTCCACTCCATAGACCAGTTTTTCAGGGGAAACTGAGTTCCTCTTCATTCCTTCTAGAGCTGGACCCCAGCCCTGAAAATCCTGGACTCTTTTGGGGTCCCTTCTCTGCTTGATTCCCTGACAGAACACAAGGCTGCCAGGCTCTCCCATAGCTGGGGTTTGGGCTTTTCCATCCCTTGGCCTCAGCCTTGGGGACTCACTTGGTCTACCTGGATGAAAAGGCTCATTGTTTCTGTTGCTATGGCTGCTGTGAGCACCACTAGAACCCACAGCCTTCCCTGCACACCCAAGCAGACAGGTCCGTGTTGGCACAGACTGTGTCCAGACCCTCCCTTAGCACAGGTCTTATGAATGGTTCCTTTAAGCTCCGGGCCCTCATCTGAAAAGTTAAATTCATTCACAGCCATGGCAGTAAATTTCCAGAGTTGTGCTCCTGGTGTCTGCACCCTGTGTATGGCAGCCCTGTGTCCAGGCCAGGGTCACCTGCACCACTGCGGGGAACAGCTGCGGCGGGGTTACTCATATTTGCTGTTGCCTGTAGGGCTTACCAAGAGGAAGATGAAACATCTGTTGGGTGTTTTCTCTTTCATTTCCTTCAGCCATCAACATCTTTCCTTCCCAAACAGGAAACTGAGGCAGAGTGGGGAAGTATTCCAGGAACCCAGGACATGCTGGGCTCTGCATACCCTCGCCACACCTGAGGACAATAGCCTGTGGATAGAGTCTGGTCACCTACGGCTTCAGCTGAGCCCTGCCATGGGTATGAGCGAGTTACAAGGCCAGGGAAGGATATACCCATCGCTTGTAATCTTCAGACACAGTCAAGGTGATGCTTAAGCTCCAGGATGGAAGACAGGACACAGCCCAGCCACACCACTCCTGGAAGCCCTTCCTATGCCTCAGTTCCTCTCATAGGCTTTCATGATTACTTTCCTAATTTGTGTGCCGTGGGATGTCTTTCTGTATGCTGTGAATATGTATTGATCTCATCAGTTGATAAATAAAGCTGATTTGGCCTATAGCAAGGCAGGATAGAGTCAGGTGGGAAATTCAGGCAGAGATACAGGAGAGGAAGGGTGGAGTCTGGGGAGATGTCGAGATGCCAGCCAGTCAAGGAAGCAAGACATACAGAAAATGAGGTAATGACGCGGTCACATGGAAATGCATAGACTCATAGAAATTGGTTGATTTAAGTTGTAAGAGCTAGTTAGTAAAAGCCTGAGCCATTGACCAAACATTTACAATTAATATTAAGCCTCAGAGTGGTTATTCGGGAGCTGGTGGGTAGGAGAGAAACCTTCAGTTACATTTGTGCTTAATTTTCTTGTGGTTCTTCTGTTCTCCCCTCCCATGCATCCAAGCGGGGGGGGCAGTGTCACCCTCTTCTACTTCCAATCTAGCCTTGGGCTATGCCAAGGCACTTGGACACCCAGCTCACAGCCAGCAAGGACAACCATGGACGCTGGATCCCAAAGACGGTGGTGAGCACTGGCCTGGACAGGGAAGAGTGGGGCTGTGGAGTGGGTTTAGCAGAGTGGGAGCTGGGACTGAGAGAGAGGAGGGTGGGAGCGCTTTCAGGGAGAGGGGAGGACCAAAGGCATGGGGAATAGGCCCAGACCAGGGTAGAAAGGTCAGTACGAGGCCAAAGTCTGGAGATACTGGGTTAGATGCCCAGAGTAGGTCTGGAGTTTGACTGGCCCCTGGGGCCTGAGACTGAGGCGCCTTCCCCTCTCACATTCTGACACCAGCCTGTCCCAGCTTGTCAGCGCTTTCAGGCACAATAAAGCACTTGGATTTTAGCTGCACCAGCTGACTGAGTCTCTAGGGGTTTGAGAAAACTAATAAACCCCAAAGATGCCACTGCCGGAATGCCCAGGACAGCCAGCCACTCTGCAGACGACACCTGAACCTGAGATGCATTCCTGCACACTCCTGAGGAGAGGTTTAGAACGGACCCAGAAGTGAAAACTGAGAAAGCACAGAGCTAGGCCTGAGAGAAACTCAGAGAAGAGTCCTCCCCACCTCCTCCTTTGTGAAGCTCCTCCCAGCGCTGGTGGGAAGCTGGCGCTCCCCTCCCACACGCTCAAATATCCCAACAATGCTGAACTTCCCTGCAAGCTGGCCCTGGCTACAATGTTGCTGGATCTTAACTCTCCCTCAGTTAAGCTGCTGCAGTGCTAGAGGTGTGTGGAGATGACTTTATCGGTCACCATCAATCACTGCCACCCAACTGAGGCGTTTTCATCCTCCCCATAGTGGGAAGATTCTCAGCGCAACACTTTTTATTAACCCAAGTGAGGGAGCGCTTATGGCACGTGATGGGTAGAGGCCCAGGATGCTGCTGAACATGCGAGAACTCCCAGTCATAAAAACATTCTCTGCCCCAAATGTGAAGAATGACACCCAGGAGAGAGCTTGCTTCCAGTCCTGCTGGTTTTGTGGCTCGTTCCTGTGGTGGCCTCCTTTCTTGCCTCGCTTGCCACAGCTGGATGAATGATGAAGATTGTGGAAGCAGCTCCTAGCTACATTTCCGCCTTCGGTCTCCAGCCCATCTGACATTTTGTGAGGAAGAGACAGGCCACTCTCCTGCCCTAGGCAGCCCAGACAGGGAGGGGACCTCATTCTCAGATAGCTCAACTTCAGGAGCAATGAGAAGGAAGGACCAATGAGTCACCTTAAGGTCCCTCTGGAACTGGCTTGTGGGTTTCTCTAAAGCAGTGGTTCTCAACTTCCGGATGCTGCGACCCTTTAATTCAGTTCCTCGTGTCGTGGTGGCCCCCAACCGTAAAATTATTTTGTTTCTATTTCACAAATGTAGTTTTGCTACTGTTATGAATCGTAATGTAAATATCCGATTTGCAGGATATCTGATGTGAGAACCGCTGCTTTAGAGGAAACACCCCAGCCCAGAGCCAGGCCTGTAACAAGGTGATGATAAGTCACTCTGGGCCTTCCCTTCTGTTACTCATTCCACAGCCTGGCAGCAGGCCAGAACAGGCTTCCCCAAATGGGAGTTCCCACGCATGTGCAATCCTGTCATTTCCACTAAACTTGGGGAGGGAGGAAGCCTGCACTCTACCCAGCCCCTCCTCACCAACGTCAGGTCTCCAGTCTCTTGTGCTGAAGACCCCCAATCCATCCATCCCCCTGTCTTTCTCTCTCCTGCTGCAGGGAGGCCCTGAAGGGAGTGGGAGGGACAAGGTGGAAATAGGCTCACATTTTTGGGCATCCACAAGGGTACAGGACTTTTGCCACACTTTCATAATCTGATGTCTGTCTGGTCACCAGAGAGCTGCAAAACCCCTTCCTTACTCAGTTGTCCTGGGATAGTAGAACATACCTGTCCCAGGTTTCCTTTACCTTGTTTTTCCCTGCGGCCCCAACCCTTGGGCCACTCCCACGGTCACTATCCTGATGTAGGATTTTTTTTCTCCTGGTACCCAGGCAGAGTGACTCCTCATCCTCTTGGCTGCCTTCCCATCATCCTCTACCCCATGCCTCTTCTCATCAGGCAGCCCAACCCCCTCTCCCCCAGCTCACTGCTCAGCTCACTGCCTCCTTCCCACACCCGCAGAAAAGAGAGAAGTGGAGAGAGGAGGGCCCTTGCTGCTCACTGAAGCTCCTGCTCGCCAGCAGCCTCCTTCAATGGAAGGGATTGAGCTGAGGCAACAACATGTAGGAAGGTTGGCCTGACGAGGACTATTGCCGGCTTTCCACCCATCTTCAGAGGGATGGAGGAACCCCCAGAGGCCCTGGTCTCAAGAACACTTTAGAATCAGGGATCTCAAGATGCCACATTGTGTGGAGAAAGGAATAAGGATTCAAATGTCTGCATGGTTCCCATTTCACAGATAGGCAATTGGAAACTGATGACTAACATTCCCGGGGTGTTGGAGGCATGCACTGGAGCCCAGGGCATGTGGTGAAGGAGCCCAGGCTGGGTGGTGCAGGAGACCTGGCTATGTGACACAGGAGCCCAGGCTGGGTGGCACAGGAGATCTGGCTGTGTGGCCCTAATAGGCCTCTGGTTCTGGGAAGGAAACAGCAGGAAGTATGGCCATCACAACTCCACTGTGGAGTGGAGCAGAGGAATCGGAAACTTTCCCCACTACCTTCTCAGTCATAACCCTCTCTGACACCGTGGCCACCATGCTAAGTGCTAAGGCTGGACCCATCCAGGCATGACAGAGGGGCAGTGCAATGTGACCTCATCTGAGTGTCTCCCCTCGGGCACACTCTTGTCCCCAGAGGTTTTATCAACTCCTTGCCAAGCCTCAGCCTCTTGCACGCTGAGCCTCTGTGACTTATCCCATTTCATCTTCCCATGGTTATAGCCATTGTATGGAAGAGTGCTCTCGCTGTTCAAAGTGACAGAGCTAAGGGGCTAGCCTCTAACCTTAGGGCGCCCAAGTCCTCCCTCTCACCCTGATGCTTTCAGAGGCTGACTGACATGTGCACCTTGCTTGGCTCTGATGTGAGGACCGGGCCATGACAGAGAGTAAAGGATGGACAGGAGACAGGTCCCCAAAGTCCCGCCCTCTGCCGCACAATCCCCTGCCATAGTCACCTTTAGTTGCATTGAAATAAAAACTACAATTACATTCCTTCCACCAGTCATAAGGATGCACATCTATACTCCAAGTACATGGGAAACTGAGGCAGATGGAGCTCCTTGAATTCAAGACCAACCCAAGCTATAATATGAGAATGCATTTCACAAAACAAAACCCCCAGTTCAGTTCCTCGGTTGCATTCCTCACAGTTTGGGTGTCGCCGAGCCATGTGGCTGGTGGCTACCATATTGGACAGTGCAGCTGGACACTTGCATGGTTGCTAAGTACTCGGATGAGACAGAGCTGGTCGACCTTGCCTCATTACACACCTGCCTTCTAGGCCACCTGCTCTCAGGCAAGTCAGAGACAGCATGGGCCATCTCATCCTGGGGCTCACCGATCCACGCAGTGATCTTGCCTGGACCTGACTGCACCTCACAGGACATGAAGTCCTTACTGCTGCAGCCCCATATAGCAGCCTCCCTGGAGCTAACACTGTTGGGGGCTGAGGCTGAACAAGACTCCGTTGACTTGGAACTCTGCTCCCAAGCACAGGGGAGGTGACGGATTTTAAAATCACACGCTGCAAGTGTGGGCCTTAGGAAAATCTGATCTAACTCTTTCTTCCCAGACATGAGATGACTGAAGTCATACATGGATGTGCTGTGGCACCCAGCCACAGACAGCTGGTGGGAAAGTTGAGGGAGTGCCCAGATAGCCAAAGAGCATATCCTGATCTACAGACCTAGCAGTCAGTCCCACTACCCGCTGGGCACGCTGGGGCTTCAGAGGACAGTTGGAGGTGAGCTGGAGGCTCTGGTGGATTCCCACCACTCTTAACTCCACAGCCAAATGCAGAGCTAGCTATCATGGGAGGCTGTAGCCTTGCTGTCTGATGGCTGAGCCTGGGGCCAGCCAGGGCAACACAGGGCCTCAAGCCAAAACAGAGGCCAGCATTTCACCGGAGCTCCACCGCTTCTGCTGCCTGAAGCCGCGGCAGGGGAGACAGCTGGGAAGCAGACATCAGCCTCGGGAGAGAGCTATGTTAGAGCCTTTGCAGCAGAAAGGAAGTTGCGGAAGCCATGACTCATAGATACTAAAGTGTTCCGGGAGGGGCCTCTGTGGGGGTGGGGTGGGGTGATGGAGCAGGAGGGTGGGGTGGGGCTGGGGGTAAAGGACCTGAAGAGAGAAGGATGGATTCACTTTCTTCTTTAAACTAGCCTACACCCGTTTTCTGGTTATTGTCTAGTTTTTTTGTTTGTTTCGTTTTTTTAACGACAGGCACCATCATCGTCTTCTTTAATTCTTACTCTTCTTGTTAATTTGGTGTGTTTCTGAGATAAGGTTGCCTGGAACCCTTAGTAATCCTCCTGTCTCAGCCTCCTGAGTGCTGGGATTACAGGCACCACCGTGCTGAACATTTCCACGTATTATTTTAAAAGAGGCGGCCGCAAATTCCAAGGGAAGGCCGTCATACACAATTCTTGGCTGGTACTCTTTGAAACTGTCAAGTTCAACAAAAAACAAGGAAGGGCCGAGACACGGTCACAGTCAAGAGGCGCCCTGGGAGACACGACAGTGATGTAATGTGGCATTCTGGAAGAGACCCTGAACCTAAAGAGTCTACAGGAAGTGTGGCCTTAGGAGAATGCACCGATACTGGTTGTCAGTGGTAGCAGATGTACCACCCTCACTGAGACAGTCGTAAGACTGGGAACTAGTTCCGGGGTATAGGAGTCTCTGTGCTGCCTCCTCAATTTTTCTGCAAAGCTAAAATTATTCTAAAAGCACAAAGTTCATTAAAATGCAAAAATTCCTATTATAAAAATGAATTTAAAATTCACATGTGGGGGCTGGAAAGATGGCTTGCTCAGTGATTAAGGGCACTGGATGCTTTCCAAGGGGATATGAGTTAGATTGCAGCATCTACACAGTGATTCACAACCGTGTAGCTCCAATACCTTTCCTGGCCTTTTTTTTTTTTTTTTTACTATTTATTTATTTATTTATTTATTTATTTATTTATTTATTTATTTATTATGTATACAATATTCTGTCTGTGTGTATGCCTGCAGGCCAGAAGAGGGCATCAGACCCTATTACAGATAGTTGTGAGCCACCATGTGGTTGCTGGGAATTGAACTCAGGACCTTTGGAAGAGCAGGCAATGCTCTTAACCTCTGAGTCATCTCTCCAGTCCCCTTTCCTGGCCTTTTTGAGCACTACACAAACAAGGTATACCCACATGGGGGGGGGGGAGGGAGCAGAAACCCATACATATAACGTGAAAAAAATTAAAAATTTAACATTTTAAGCCAGGTATGGTGGTACTGCTGTAATCTCAACACTCAGAAGACTGAGGGCGAGAGCATTATGAGTTTGAGGATGGGATAAATATGAATTCTAGGCCTGGGCTACATAGTAAAACCCTTTAAAACAAATGACTAAGTATGAAATCCAGGCATGGTGGTACAATTTATAATCCCAACATCTGGAGTATAAAACTGGAGCACATTTGTAATCTCAGTGCTCAGGAGGCTGAGGCAGGAGGATTGCTACAAGTTTAAGGATACCCAGCAAGACACTATCTCAAACACAGAACAACAACGACAATAATAATAATGACATATGAAATTTTTTAAAAAGACAATAACTAGGAAATAGGTGTTGGCTACTTTGGTGGGATAAGCTGATCCGTCCTCCTCTCTTTCTACAATGTACCTAGTGGACAACAAACCCAGCATTTAGTCTCCAGTCAATGACCTGTCTGAGCTGCATTGTGAGTTCCAGGCAATTCTGGGCTAACACAGAGGTATTTTCTTTAATGGTTTATTTCCTGACTTAAAACCTTTCATTTTTAGTTGTTTAAAATGTTTGAAAGTTCAACTCACAAAACTAAAGAGCGGGCGCCTGCCCCATAATGCTTCCTTCTCCCCCATTTTCATCTCCTGAGAGCTCCAGACTTGGGCGTGCCCTTCCCACCATGGCATGCGCACCCTTGGATTCCGAGCTCTTCAAACAGCAAAGGTTCCGCTTCTAATCCAACTTATCTCTCTCCTTCTCTCCCTTTGCAATTTGGCGAAAGCTTTTCACATTGCTGGGCTCTATTATTGCCTCCACTCCCTTCCACTTCCTTAGGATTCTTCAGAGTGCTAACTCTGGCTCCTACATTACGCCACTTCTCCAGCTCTGGGAGGGGAATGTTTCATTATAGAGATTCTTTGACCATCCTACAGGGATGGTTAGAGATAACTGCCAACCTGAAAGACTTCAGGATCACTTGGAAGGTGGTTCCCTGGACATGCCTGTGGGGGATCATCTAGATGACATTAACTGAGGTGAGAAGCCCTGTCCACTCTGGGAGGCACCATTCCCTGAGCTTTGGATAAACGACGCTGGACAGCAGCTTGTGCTCATCCCTCTCTGGTCCTGACTGCGGACATGGTGTAACCACGGCCCACAGCTCTGCCACCTTGGTTCCCCGACCATGGACTGTATTCTTGAACTGTGAGCTAAAACAAACGCTTTCGCTCTTACGTTGCTTTTATACGAGGGTTTCACCCTAGCAACAGGAAAAGTAGACCTCTACCACGAATCCCATCCCAAAAAATCCATCACAGGTGTATGCATGCGCATGCGCATGCATGTTCATGCATTTAGTACAAAGCCTGGTTTTCCTTAAATGTCTTCAGAGAACTTACATTACCTACAGGTGGGCAAAGTCCCCCAACACAAGACCACATTATTACAAAATGTTGAGTGTCTCGTGTACTTTAACAAATGCAGCTCAATGCCCCAAACACTGTATATTTCCCCTCATGAGTAAACGGTTGACGGGAACTCACTCGCTATCACCCCCAGCATTTGGGACTGAGTTCTGGGATGTATGCTATTAGCCAGGAAAAAAACCAAAATCCAAAGTGTGATTTTGGACGAATGTGAGTGCTCTTCACAGCATTGCAAAGCTGAAGAGGGCTAAGATGGACCATTGCTAAGTTGGCTGCTCTTTGAGTTCTCACTACTACAGAAGGGAAAACTAAAGCTCACAAAAGTTGGGTGGCCTGCCCAAAATCATAAAGGCTATGAAGTGGTAGAGGGCATAAAACCGGAAACTCCACCTTCAGGGGCACCTTTCCCACCCAGCTGGCTCCCATCTGCCTCTCTGAAGAGGGAAACACTAGGAGGCTGTAGGGAAGGGCACCCTGAGGTCAGACACTTCCTGGTGGGTCTTCTGGGAACCAGATGGAGGTGGAGGCAAACTGACTCACTTCAATGGCCCAGAGAGCACAGGTCTGCAGTTTGAACAGCTGGGACAGCAGGGGGAACCCTACAGTCTCGACTGGATGCCAGAGGCCTGCTGGGCACAGGCTCGGTCACCATCAGCAGTTACAGAGCCTCTGGCCTCTCTCTGGGTCAGTCTGGCTGAGGTCCGGTCTTTTATTTCCAACCTTCCTTGAGGAAGGACCGATTCTTTTTGAGGAGTCCATGCCTGGTCCAGCCGCCTTCTGCAGTACAGGTGGCTCATGGAGGGAGCCCCTCTGTGCAGGCACACATGCTCTCTTCTCTCTCTCTCTCTCTCTCTCTCTCTCACACACACACACACACACACACACGGTTTGAACCACTTGAGGGACGAGTACAAGTCTAAGGGTGCCATTTATGCAGGCTCACTGGGTCTCTGAATGCACTTGGGGTAGGAGGCACAAGTGGAGAAAATGAACTTGCTCAGCTCAGCACCATGGGTTCAGACCCCGGGTGGGCTCATAAAGTGAGTGCAGGACCTGGCATCAGACCAGGGTTCAGGCAATGATTAGAGCGCAGCCTTATAAGGCCCTCCTCTCTGTGTTTCAGTTTGCATATCTGCATAGTGGTTGTAAAAATATCTACTTGGGCTCAGGGGTTAAGAGGACTGGCTGCTGTTCCAGAGGTTCTGAGTTCAATTCCCAGCAACCACATGGTGGCTTGCAACCATCTATAGTGAAATCTGATGCCCTTTTCTGGCATAAAGTCATACATACTTACAGGGTACTAATATATATAAAATAAATTAATAAATCTTAAAAAATGTATCTATATGGGACTTGGGATGGCTGCATATGGTAACGAGACCAAACCATACAAAAAGACACTGCTGTCTGAGTCACCCACTGTTTCTCAGGGGAGGATCCTTACTGCTCACAACCAAACCCAGGAATAGGAACAGCCAGCCATGAACAGGGAAGGGCTTGCTTTTATTGATTAATTCGTTGCTGCCACTGGGATTGAACCTAGGACCTCATCCTGCCTACTGGTCAAGCGTTCTGCCATCGTTCCAGCCCACAGCAAGAATAGCTTTAGAGGGCTGAATGCCACCTATCAGTGGTTCTGATGCCATCTTATTTAACTTGCTTCCCTCTGCAGTTTGGGAAAATTGAGGTCTCCAGTGATGCCTGGGCCAAGGTCCCCCAACTCCTGACAATCATTCCTGAGCCTGTGTCTCTGTCACAGCCCTGTTCTGCCATTCCTGAGCCTTTTGGGACTTGGGGATGTTACCACCCCTTTGGGACCTCATGCCCAGAAGTCAAAAGGAAGGGCGAGAGTTCAGTAGACTACATTTCATGACCCACAATCTCATTAGAATCTTCCAGAATAAAAGCCAAGAGAAAATAAAATGGCTAATCGGGGCCCTTCAGAGACCTTAAACATTAGATCAATTACCAAGAAAGTTTAGGAAGGTTTATATTTCCCTTTTTCATTCGGTTCTGGACATAGAGCAAGCAATTTCTCCCAGGAGTTTAGCTGTATGGCTCCTCCCAAACCACCTGGTGGAACTGAAACGGGACTTAACTCGGATGCTTGTAATGTGTGGCTTAGCCCTTAGTATATTTTCAGAGTTCTGAAGCAGCTGTTTAGGCTGCGAGTAGGGCTCAGTAGCTGCTGGATTTTTCCAGATCCTTCAAAAACTTCCAGCTTGGTCATAACCTTAATCAACGCCCAGCCCTTACCACCTCCACTTTCTCGAGCCAGTGGCTGGCCCCCACGGAACACCTTAGGTACCCTGGGGTACCAGTCTGCTCTTTCCTGGGAAGGGAGGGCAGAGAAGGGAGGCCTGTTTCCTTCAGGTGAGAAAACTCTCTGGCATCTTAGGAATCCACACTTAGCATGGTTGTGTTCCAACAAGTCTGGATCCTGTTCTCCCTAGAGGTTGCCCTGTCCTGAGGATTTGCACAGGCTGTGATGTCCCCCGCAGGGTGACACGTTGGCAGGCCTCTTTGTAGGGAGGCCACCTCGGCACTTAACACACTAGGGCTCGGATCAGACCAAATGTCTGTACACCAGGCCTCTTCTCTGGCTACAGTTTGGTTTTAGCACACTTGTCTGCAAACTCAGAGTGACCAGGGGTATCTTGGAGCGTGGACAAGTATCGTTTAGTGACTGGCTTAGGAAATCATGGCTGCCATCATTAAGAGATCAGAACCTCTGTGAAGAGGGCTCGGGAAGGTGGTGAATTCTGGCTGGTTAGTTTTGCTACCGTGGGCTTGTTTGGGAAGCCGGCTGAGGCGGACAGCATGTTTCCAGCTTATCATTGCAAATAATCTGCTCCAATAATTATAGGCCCATGTTTATTATGTATAGGAAAAAATGAGGGTGGATTTTCACCGCTGAGAGTTCAGCGAAGCCCGGGAAGTTTCAGGACAAGGCTGGGGACTCTGGAGCCCGAATCCTCAAACACAGTCCTCTCAATCTTGATTGATGCCTGGGCTAGTTTGAATCCATGACCATTACAATTGTGTGAGTGTCCACGATCATCACAGCTTACACAGGGAGCCAGCTGCCTGCAGGGCTGAGCTGGCCCTGGCGCTTCCCCTTTCCTCTCAGCAGAGGTTTCCCCTCCTTCACACGGTGCCACTGCCTCCTCTTGGGGACCTGTTTTGAACCTCACAGAACTTCCATCTCAGTGTTGTGGCTGGCTGGGGGACATCCCCAGGAGACAACATGTCCAGGGAACTTCTGGGAATGGAAGTCACCACACGGCTTGAGAACAGAAGCCATGGAACTTGCAGCTGACGCGGCACAGGTTGCTCCAGACCCCATGACTTACCCAAAGCTCCTTGGCAGATATCTGTGCGGGTGGCTCCTCCAACAATGAACTGGGGGTCAGAGCAGATCTCCTGGAAAGAAACCCACAGAGTAAGGTCACTATAGCAGGCAGGAGCTTGTGGGTCCAGCCCCTCCTCCTCCTGCTACTTGGCTTTGAGGGCTTAGAGGGGAGTTCCACAGTCAGACCTCGGTGCCTGTCATCTGACCCTGCTCCCTTTGTCCTAAGGAGGGGTGGGGAAGGTGGGGGGAAGGGGAACTTCCAGGAAGTCATCAGGCCCCACACACTTCAAATCACTTGCAGTCAGCTCCTTTATGCTGTTTACCAAGAGCAGGGAGTACATCCAGCTTCCTCTGCCAGGCTTTGAGACCCTCTGTGCTAAGTGCTCGCTGCCCACCATCCTGGCACCTTCTCTTCTGGGCCTGCATGCTAGTGGTTGGGCTTACAAGGCATTCCTCTTTTGCCTACATTTTCCCAAACCGTTCATCTTTCAAGTCTCCCGCCCCTCTCTTCCAGGATGAAGCCTTTCCTCCTCATTTAGCTCCACTCTTCCCTTTGGAGTTCCATTCCAGAGCCTTTGGGAACCTAAACCTGTGCTGTGCGGTGGCCTTCACGGGTACTCCTCCACCTTTCTAATATACGTGCTTCTTTGGGTCAGGGGACTGGATCCAGCCCTTCTGAGTTCACCCCAGAACCAGGAGAATTCATGCACTCTGCACCCGCTGTGCAGACACTGCATGGAGCCTTATCTCTAACAGCCCTTTGGGGGGAACTCAGGGTGATGTTAGCTCCTCTTACATGTAGGGAGCAGCTCAGGAAGTAAAGTGATTGTTCAAAGTTCCTTGGCTCCCCAGAGGTAGAGATCACTGGGATTTGAGCTCTTTAATACTAAGCCTCCCCACCCCGTGCCTCTGCCATGGTTGTTCCCAACAGCCTGATAGAAGCCAAGGTGGAAGGGCTCAGCCCTCCAGCAGCCCCCTGGGTGTGTTTCCGGATTTTGAAGAGCTCCACCCAAAAGCCACAAAGGAAGTCAGGGCCCAAATCTGAGCTGCTTTTGACTCAGAGATGTTGGTTTGTAGGAGTGCCACATCGGCATAGAGTGGCCTTGTCCCTTGGGCATGCTGCTGTCTCCAGGAGTCTTCCCTGGGTAAGAGCTGGGTCTAGCATGGGGCCATCTTGGCAGCCTCCAGCACCACACCAGCTCACAGAGCATGCTCCCTTCCTGCTTCCCCATCAGTCTGCCTGGAGGAAGAAGGGATAGCGAGAATGCATTTCTCTCCAGGCATGGAAGCCAGCTTTCCCTAAGGCCTGCCAGGCAAGCACTTATCCTAGAGGTGGCACAGACGGGGCTCAGTTCCAGGAGCCTCCTTAATCACACTGATCAATCAGGGACCAAGCTCTCACCTCCGGAAGGGGCTACCATTACACTTCAGAATTGCCACAGGGTCTCCAGAGAAGCCAAAGTTCAGACTTCACAGCTCAGAGACACTTGAGAAAACAGCCCTGCCTACAGCCTTTGGAGCCTGGAATTAAACACTGATGTAGCCATGCAGCAGTAGAAGAAAGGAGGAGCAGGCACAGGCCTTGGATTCTGACAAGGCAGTGAGAATCTTGGTGGTGTCTCTTATTGCATAGGTCCTAGGATGTGGGTGGGTTACTGGACACCCTGGAACTTGATCTGCATCTGTAAAATGGGTTTGAAGACAAATGTACCGCCCACAGAGACTGTTCTCAGGGTCAGGGAAGATGAACATTAACGGCCTTGCCAAGAACTCTATAAATGACAACTCTATAGAAGACCGGATGTGCCAGCCTTGGGTGGTGCAGTGCCACTCCTATCAGGGGCCTGGCACTGGCCCCGCCCTCAGTGTGGCCGTGGTCATGTTCTACCTCATCCCTCTTGTAGTGGAGCCCTTTCTTGCCAGTGTCATGACATCCCCTCAGGAAGAGTTAGCAGCACCCGGCCCCGCCCCCAGGATGGCTAACCAGATCCCTTGCCCTGCCCTGCTTTCTCTTCCTCATGGCTACTTCATTCTTTCTCTGGAAGTCATCTTTAATCCCTTCCTCTCTCATGACTCAACCTCTAACAAACTCAAGTTGCCCACAGCTGAACAGTCTCTCAAATCAAGCCATAGGTGTTAGTGCGTGCTCTCTCTCTCTCTCTCTCTCTCTCTTCCTCTCTCTCTCTCTCTCTTTCTCTCTCTCTCTCTCTCTCTCTCTCTCTCTCTCTCTCTCTCTCTTCCATTCCTCCTACTCCAGGGTCTCCAGCCTGCCTGGTCCCTACCCCACCCTACCCCACACCATCCAGTGACTGATAAGCCCAGGGGGGACTTTTTTTTGTACCATTGCTTGACCCCACCAAGGTCTGGCAAGATAGGTCAGGGCAGAAGGCAGTTAGCCCGGGCCTGACTCCACTCCTGTTTTGTTCTGAGGAAGTCTGACATGCTCAAGCTTTTGTTTCCCCAACTATAGAATGGTTATGAGGTGTGTGGCCAGCTTGCCCTAGGCTGCTGAGTCCTGCTCCGACTTTCCCTCAGTGAAGCGCTATAACCTGGAGCTGTAAGCTGAAAAATCCTTTCTTGCCTTCAGTTGCTTCTGGTCAGGGGGGTTTATCACAGCCACAGAAATGAAACTTGGATAGAAAGCAAGTTGTAAAACAGTACACAAAAGTCAGGCACATTTTCTCCTGCGTATGAGTCACCTCCCCAGCCGGGATGTCATTCAAGGCTCACAATGATTGTACATCCGTTCGTTCATTCATTTTCCAAATGCTCAGTGACTTCGTTTCATTGGTTTGTTTTGTTGTGATTGTCATGGATGTCTCAATGCCTGGCCTAGAACAGCATTTTATAAATGCTGAGGAATGAATGCACGGGTGAATATTGAAGAGGAACGATTCCCTGAGACCCCCAGAGCACAAGGGCAAACAACACACCAGCTCGGCAGAACAAGAAAACACATGGAACCACACTGGTTCATGGGGAAAATGCTAGGCAGAAGAGAACAGCAGGGTGGGGAAGGTCTGCTAAGGGTGGCCAGGAAAGACTCTCTGGGGAGGAGACATGTGACAAAGCCCCAAAGAATGTAAATGAACTAGACTTGGAGGTCGAGGGGAGAGCATGCCTGGCAGGTGAGAAGGGCAAGGGAAAAAAACTGAGTGTCTCTGGGACACGGAAGCAGCTGTGGCAGCTGTACCCAGTGTGCTGGACAAGAGAGGGCATAGAGAGGCTTGGCTTGCTTCATTCTTATCTTTTCGTTTGATACAGTCTTACTTTGTAGTTCAGATTGGCCTGGAACTTACTAAGCAGTCAAAGCTGGGTCCAAGGTGTGTACTACCCCACCTGGCTGAGGTGAGGAACAGAGGACCAATGACTCACTCAGTGCACCCAGGTGCTCACCGTCCTGCTCCACAGAGACTTTTCTGGTTTTCCTTTTTATTTATTTTTTAATTTGAGTCAAGTTCTCATGTAGTCCAGGCTGGCCTCAAACGCGCTATATAGCCAAGGCTAGCTTTGACCTTCTTTTGTTGTCGTTATTTTTGTTGTTGTTATTATTATTATTAATCTATTTATTTTGTGTGTGTACATGCCTGCAAGAGTCCACATGTGTGCCACAGTGTGCATGTGGAGGTCAGAGGACAATTTTTGGGAGTTGATTCTCACTTTCCACGTGGGTTTCTGGGATAGAGTAAAGGTTGTTAAGCTTAGTAATCAAAGCCACCTCAGTGGTGCCCCACTTTAACTGATCCTCCTGTCTCCACCTCCTAAATTCTGGGACTATAGACTATAATCTATAGATTATAGATTATACATTACTATGCACCTGGTTTTATGTGGTGTTTGGGGTAGAGCACCTAGCTGCTCTAGGGTACTTTCTAGATCTCCAACCGAATTCAGGATAACTAAAGTGGTCTGGGAGGATCAAGAGAATGGGAGCAGGTCATGAATCTAGATTTCCTCTAGGTTCCCTGGGAAAGTCAGGCCAGCCAGGCGGAATTCCACTGGAGACTGAAACCACTCAGGAACGGGAAGGGCGTAAGGGCAGAGATCCTGAGGGTTGGCCCAAGAACATTTGGGAGTTGGGGGACAGAGTTCCCCGGTGAGAAATAATGAATAACAGGATCCTTAAGCCTTTCAAATATTTGTTAAGTTACTGAGGAGTGAGCAGGGGCATGCTAGCTACACTTTGAGAAATAAACAAGATCCAAGCTGGATAAACCCAACCTTCACAGATACTTGTGACTACCTATGTAAGCCCGCGCCAGGCTGTGCCCACCCTTGCCTCCCTGAAGCACCGGAAGTCTTCTACCCTATCGGATACCCACCCGCACAGCAGACCCATGTCCCCTCCCTCCATCTTACCACTAGAGTGCAATAAAAGTTTCACCCCAGCGGCCCTGTGTCCCAGAGGCTTTGTGAAGACAAAGTCGGCCTGCTGGGCGTGCCCGCTACTGGGATTTGGGGTCCTGTCCTGCCAACCGCTCTGGGCTATCCGGAGGCAGGTCTACTGGGTGGGCCACAGCCTGCATCTGCAGTTCCCTTAGCAGCAATCGCGGAGCACAACCAAGCTAGCACTACCGAGCTCAGGAGCCTCGGGTCTTGGCCCGTAGCCTTCCACTGCAGCTCTTCCCGGCCCCACCCGGTCCCCGGGTGCTTCCTACCGTGGGCCGCTTCCATTCGATGCCCCGAGTTTTGCTGGAGTAGGGCCCCAACTCCTTGTATCCCAGAGAGGACGGCAGGGCGGGGAAGGAAGGATCCTGGAAGAGCGTCCCAGCCTCCAGACATTCGTTCCGCAGCGTCTCGTAGTCCTGGTTGAGGTATTTGACTGCTCTCTCGTGCGATCCCAGCCCCTCGGCCGCCTCGCGGTCCTTGGCTAGTTTGATTGCGATGCCCGCCATGGTACCGATCGGGCTGTCTCACTGCACAAGGAGATGGCTCGCGGAGACGCAGGGCGCTGCACTCGGCTGGGGTGCGGCCGGGCCCGGGGCGCTGCAGCGGATCGCGGGAGCCGCTGCTGCAGGCGATGATTCACCGGCTGGAAGAGCCTGGGCCGCGGGGTGTGGCCTCTGCCTCTCCCGGCCTGCTCGTCGCCTAACCCAGGACGCGGTCAGCCGGCGACCTGCACAGCGCCAGCCCGACCGTGGAGGACTGCGGGGCCGCTGCTGCCACCTTCGGACGGTTCCCGGGATGACGCGACCCGGTGGCGGGGAAAGCTTTCAAATTGGGGTGGGAAAGTTGAGACTCAAACCCCAGCGTGTCGGTCGCGAGGAATGCCGGGCGAAACTCAGCAATGACTGTCCAGGAAACAGGATGAGTCAGTTGCAGTGTGAGCGCAGAGACTAACCCAGTTGCCACTCACCGGCCCAAGATCCTAACAACTCTGCAGACTCTGGACAAGTGCGGCAATACCTGAAATTTTATGAGAAGTGGTTGCCGGTGTACTCATCTCACAGATGAGAGACTGAGTCCCATAGAAGCTCAATGATGTAACCCCATGAGTTAAAGCCTGCCACAGGCAGAACAGGGATTCTAAGGCCCCAGGATCCCTGCAATTAGCGGACAGTTACTTGTGCATAAGTTGGGTTGTACAATTTGGCAAAAACAGCCATCCGGGTTAAATCTGAGTTTTAAGTAAAGGGGAAAAAAGTGTGGTTTTAGTATGGGTAGCCCTCAAATACCACCCGAAACCAACCTATACTAGAATAACTGTGTGAAGTGTATCTAAAACTCAAATTTACCTGGGAGGATTTATTGAGTTAACACTGAGAGAACATTTAGAAGACAGCCAGTGTTGTGTTGGTGACTGGTGCTACCGCTCTGTCGAGGGAGAATTTCTGAGCTGCAATTCACAGACAGAGAACTTGCTTCTGGAATGAATACTGGGAGGGCTTAGTATCTGCCTGTGCTATGAATGGTTTCCAGTAGGGGTCCTCAACTGGAGGCAACCCCCACCCACCCATGTGACCCAAGCTGCTTTTGGAGATAATTGCGGATATTCTTCATATTTTCACCGTTGGGAGGGGAGTGCTTCTGGCCTCTACTGAGTGAAAGTCAAGGATGCTACTATAGAGTTAGCGGGTTTTGGGCAGTGCTCTACAGAGAGAAAAGCCAGAACAATGCAGTCTGAAATGTCTCTCTCCGTACCAGACTCGGGAACCATGGTTTGGAACCTCCCTCCAGATCATCATGGTCTAGCATCGTTTCTGAGTTAGTTTGTAGCTCTGGAAGTTGTAGGTAACTGTAGCAACTTGAAATATCTATGTGCTATGCAAATGACTCTGTTCCTGCAGGAGTGGAAGTGTCTTTCTCCCTGTGTCAAGACCAGTTTGTCTGTTAGCACTGCCGACTCATGCGCACTCCTGTGCATGAAGCATGTCCAGAGTCCTCCTCTTCTCTTTGAGTCCTGACATCTTGGCGGGGCCGATGGAAATCTGACAGTGAGAAAAAATTAACAGTGTACAAACAAACAAAAAAGGTTTTTATTTTATATCAATACAATAACTATAATTTTAGGTTTAAGAGATATCCACACCACTCCTTACCATGTCCATTCTTGTCTTTAACTGGGAGTCCACTGTTGCCCATGGCTGACCCTCTGCTTCCTTTGCTCAGGGTTCCTTCTTTCCTTACTGGTTCCCCAGCTCTTCTTCCCCCAGGCCAGAGCACACACAAACGAAGCTGAGTGTCCCCAGCCCACCTTCACCAGCCAGAACTTTCCCTACTTGGCTAGGCAGTTCAAGTGTTTGTCCGGCTGCTCTTCCAGATTCTACGTGGCTGTTTGGCCCTCCTCTGCCACAGAAAGACAAGCCCCTCCCCCAGTTCTTATGAATCTGAGATGCTTGCAGAGCCCTGAGACAGGACCATTCTGCCCATAACCACAGTCTTTCTTTCAAATGACAACCTCTCCCTACCTAAGTTTGACTTTGTTTCACATGCTCTGTCTTCAAGTTTCAACTCTCGGCACATTGCCTGACAGGCACGCCGCTTGTCACCACACCATCTTGTGCGCCACCGAAAGAAACAGCAGTTGTTTGCAGGTTAGGGGTTTTCTTTTCAATGGTTTCTGAAGCTTCACAGTCCTTTCCTGGAAGCCGCTGATTTTTCCACCGTCTAATTTCTATTGGCCCCACCCTGATCTCTCCTGGGCTCAGGGCTCTTGGGGAAATGCTTGTCCCAAACCTGTTATAGTGGAGTTTGACTACTACCTGGAGGAAGTGCCTCTTCCCTGGCAACTGGAGGCCAGGCCCCCTCCTTTCCTGATTCTTTTAGCAATAAATGTCTGGGCAGATTACACCCATTACCACCATCAAGGCAGAAACTTGCAAGATGGAAGCTTCGCAAGGCTAAGGCAGCAGAATGTCTCTTCTCACCTACAGCTTCCTTTTCCGGTTTAGTGAACACCCACCACGGTGCATTCAGGCAGGGCAGCAGACCTAACCTACTGTGTACATAGAGTGCTGCTCCCCAAAGGCTCCAGACCGTCCAAAGCTGCTGCAATTGATTTGCAAACATATAAAGACTGACCTCACCATTTGGACAGGGGCCAGTTTGTAACCTGAATCAACACTGCTCTTTATGCTATCTCAGGGGAGCTGGCCAAGTCTTCTCTTTTAGGCAAACATGACTCCTGTCAGGGAAACATAAAGACACACACAGATCCCCTCTTCCAAAATGAGTCATCCAGACCAGAAGGGTAGCGGGTGAGCCAGAAACAGCTGTCTTATCTAGAATATGAGCAAGATGGAGAAAGAGAAAGTGGGAGGTGTGTGTGTGTGTGTGTGTGTGTGTGTGTGTGTGTGTGTGTGCGTGCGTGCGCACATGCTGCAGTTCTCTGTTGGGCTCACAGACTTCACACCTGCCCACGGGGAATCCTCCCTCCTTGTTTTAGGAAGGATATGGAAACAGCTGACATGGTGAATTAAGCCTCGCTCTGAAACCCTAGACTACAGTCCCAGGGCCTCCCTTCCTGGCTTCAGACAGCAAAGGACAAGGCAGGTCTAGCCTGAGGAACACCATGTTTTCCTCTTCTCCCTGTTTCAGGTCTGTCATATGAATTGATAACAGGTCACAGACAATAGGAATTTCCAGTATTATTAAAAAAACACTTGGAGCTGTCGTCCAGCAGTGGAGCGCTTGCCTAGAGTACACAGGTTGAGTTTCATCCCCCCCCCCCATATTAGTGTATAGGAGACAAAAACAGACAGCCCAGTTTTGGGTGCCAACTTTTGTTTGAACATTAATGCCCCCCACCAGGCTGGGGTGTTGAGAACTTGGTCCCCAGCTGGTGGCACTACTTGGAGAAATGGTAGGAACTTTAGCAGGCAGGTCTTGGTGAGGGAAAGAAGTCCCTGGAAGGAGGCCTTTGAGGTACGCATGGCCTTCCCGACCTCTCTGATTACTTCCTGTCTACAGTGAGGTGAACAGCCTTCTCCTTTATAGGGCCAGCCTCTTTGGAGCCTCATCTCAGCCCTAAAATAACAGGACCAGCCAAGCACAGACTGAAGTTCCTGAAACCCTGAGCCCAAGGGAGTCATTCCTGCCTTTTATCTACTTTCCCAGTGTTTGGATCTCAGTGACAGAAAGCTGCATAGCATCAGTGAGATTTCTCTCCGCTGCAAAGGTTCCAGGATTGATTCTCTCCTCAAGATCGCAGAGCAGGCCATGAGGCAGAGGGAGCTTCTGGAGGGTGGCCGAGAGCTGACGAGGAGATTGGACAGGCAGGTGTCTCTTTAATATCAATCTGTGGGAGTGCTAGGACTAGAAGGGGAGAGGAAACAGCCCGAAGAAAGTTCCAAAAGTTCCAGAGGCCCAGTTCTTTCTGAGCATGTCTTTGCCTGTGTCTCCAGCCTGCACACACGGCCACAGACGACACACTCCAGGCATTGAAAGGCTTTCTCTGAGAGAAGCTTTCATAGCGGTTTCTCCTAACGGCAGATCAGCTAAGGATACATTATGTCTTCATTTGTGTGACTCCTTGACATTTTCAAAATGCCAGCTCCTCCTCCCCCATTCACTTATCTCTGTGCCTGATCGTTTTTGTCAACTTGACACAAACTAGAGACAACAGGGAGGGGAGAGTGGCCTCCGTTAGACTGACTCCTGGACATGTCTGGGGTGCATTTGATGGCTAACTGATGGAGGAGGGCCTGTCCCACTGTGGTCAGGTCTACCCCCAGACAGGTGGGCCTAGGGTTGTATAAGTTAGGTAGCTGAATATAAGATACAGCACGCCTAGAAACAAGCCAGGATACAGCACGCCTCTGGAGTCTCTGCTTCAGCTTGCCTCTGGGTTCCCACTTTGAGCTCCTACCCGGACTTGCCTCCATGATGGACGGTAACCTGTAGGGTGAAAGTGTTCTATCAAAGCAACAGAGAAGCAAATTCGGGCTTCTTCTCAAGCGGGGACCTACTACTGCCTACTTTGCACGGTCAGAATTGTTACACATATCAGCTTTCAACGTCTGGGAAATGTCTGGGATAACAGCAGGATCATTGCTGTCACCATCACTGCCATGGGCAGCAGCGGCGGCACCTCCATAGGAGGGCACCTGAGAGCCTAGGCTGCTGCAGCTGATCTTCTGTCTTCACAGTGCCCGATGAGGGGAACGGATGCAGAGATGAACATTGCCTGCTCTATGGGAAGCACCCCAGGGTGCCAGAGAGGTATGGCCCCTGCAGGGTTTCCATCAGCAGTATCCCCAAGTCCTCCAAATCAGTGTTTTGAACCAGAACAAGTTGCTTTCTAAGCAAACCTAGCTACAAGGCAAGCCTTAGGACCACCCTTGTGACTCCACCTACCGCCTGCTTGTTTTCAATTCTCAAGTCCCTCTCAAAGAGAAATTCTAGAACTGCCCTGATATGTGCTCGAGTTCACAGGGCGAGAAGCCAGTGTGGCACTCAGTCACTTGGCTCCTGAGTGTGCAGTCTGGATGGTGTAATTTTTCCCAACACACCGACCACAGAAGTAGCAGCTCCCCAGGACTTCTAGGCGTCATCTTGGTTGTAAGCATCCCTGGGTGTCTTCGCGCTAAGTTACTTTTCTTACTGGTGTGACACAATATCTGACAAAGGCAATTCAGGGTCTGTTTTGGTTTCAGTCTGAGAGATACTGTCCATGCTGGCAGGGAGAACATTGTTGCATGGAGAGCGGGCCCTTTTATTCTGTCCAGGCCGCCTGGCTAATTTACACCTGAAATAATAACACAGAACTGTATTCATTTAAACAGTGCCTGACCCATTAGCTCTAACTTCTTATTGCCTAATTCTTACATCTTAATTTAACCCATTTCTGTTAATCTGTGTATTGTCACGTGACTGTGGCTTACCGGCAAGATTCTTACCAGCATCCGTCTCAGGCAGGAGATCCATGGTGTCTGCCACTCTGGTCTTCTTCCTAGCATCCATTTCTGTCTACTCTGCCTACCTAAGTTCTGTCCTATCAACTAGGCCAAGGCAGTTTCTTTATTCATTACCCAATGAAAGCAACACACAAACAGAAGGAACTCCTACACCAGAACATGAGGTGTCTTATCACACTACAGCCATGGTCACGAAGCAGACATGGACTCTAGTGCCCAGCTGGCCTCTTGTTTTTCTCATTATCCAGTTTGGGACCCTAACCCGTGGAGCTACTCACATCCAGAGTGGGTTCTCTTTCCTCAGTTAAGTCTTTCTGGAAACACCCTCAGGCACATCCGGAATTGAGTTGTTTTCAAATCCATTCAAGGTGACAATGAAGGTTAAGTGTCACACTGGGCTTGCTCAGTTACAGGAGCGTGGGTCAACCTGGTCTCTTCATTTTTCCTTCCCCCAACTCCATTCCTTTTCTCAATCAGCGGGTGAATAGGTTCGTTGCCAGGGAATGACACTGAAGATATCGAATAGCACTGTGGTGTCAGACATCGAGCTAGTGGAGGGTAAGGTCCCGCGGCAGGAAGTCTGTCGGCCGCTAATCATTGGGTGGCTGTGCTGGAGGGAGCGTATGGGGGTTGCAGATAAGGAGCTGAGGGGCCAGGATGCTGGAATAGTAAAGAGATAGGAAGGGGCTGGGAGAGCCAACCACCGGACTTATGAATCAGCTTTCTACCCCTTGACAAAACATCTAAGACAATCAGCTTCAAGGAGGAAGTTCATTTTTGGCTCATGGTTTCATAGGCTCCATTTTGTGGTCACCTGGTCCTGTGGGTTTGAGCTGATGGTGGCATAGTAGGTCATATCAGGAGAATGTGGCAGGGTACATACATACATTTACCCTGTGGCCTCCAGGAAGCAAAGAGAGAAAGAGAGAGGCAGGAGAGGCTGGAGTTTCAATAACCCCTTAAGGTTCATGTTTCCAGTGACCAAATGTACTAGTTACTTTTCTATTGCTGGGATAAAACACCATGACCAAGTCAACTTAGAGAAGGAAGGGTTTATTTGGGCTTCTTGTTCCAAAGGGATAGGGTCCTTGTCAATGGGGAGGCAAGGCAGCAAGTGGCAGACACAGAGCAAACTGAGAAACTACATCTTCAATTGCAAATATGAAGCAGAGAGCAATTTGGAAGAGGGGTGAGGCCATGAACTCAACGCTTGCCCTCCCCCCCGCCCCCGAGAAAAACTATCTCTAGCAAAACCTCCTAACCTGCCCTAAACAGTGCTACCAGTTGGGGACCATGTTTTCAAATGTGTGAGCCTACAGGGGATAGTGGTGGTTTGAATAGGAATGGCCTCCATAGGCTCATATATTTAGATGCTTGGTCATTAGCGAGTGGTCCTACTTGCCAGGGAATAGGTGGTGTGGCCTTGTTAGAGAAAGTTTGTTACTGGGGGCGTCTTTTGGGAGTTTCAAATGCCTCTCTTCCTGCTTCCTGCTACCCATCTGGATGTACAACTCTCAGCTACCTCTCCAGCATCATGTCTGTCTACACACCACCATGTTTCCCATCCTGATGATAATGGACTAAACCTCTGTGATGGGGAACTTCCTTTAGTCAATGATCTTTAAGAGGTTGGACCAGGTTGGTTTTCCAGAGAAAAACCACTGGCTTGCCCAGGGCTCACTCTCTGCCTCTGGTTTTCATGTTACATGCCTGAGGTTGAACTTTTTGTTTCTGTTTTGTGAGTTTCCCCTTATAATAAAAAATTATAACTAAAATCTTTTGGAGTAGCTTGGGATTATTTGACTCGCATCCACACCCCCTTTTTAGTAACATCTGGCTCCCCATTGTGGGTCGTGGGGACCAGTCTACTCCTCTTTCAGGACCCCATTGGGCACTGACTCTCCCCACCCGCGGCTCCAGTCGGCAGCAGCTTGTGATCCACAGCTGTCACTGGCTCCTGCATACCCCTCCCCCCAACACAGCGCAGCTCTCCACAGGCCTCTGCCTCTCCAGCCAGGGATCCCCGTGGTGCGCACAGTCTGAGACTCGCACTGGTGGAAGGGTCCGGGTTTTCTCTCTATCCTGGTCACCAACTCTCTGTTTCTACCACTGTTTAAGATATTTTGCATATTGATACAATTTTTAGGATATATTTATCATATTGCATTATATATTTCTACCTCTAATCAAGATACTTATACATTGTTTACATTTTGAGGTCATTATTCTCACTTACTACATAGTTGTTTAAAGATTGTTTAATATTCTAATATGAAGCCTTAGTCTTTAAGTTATATAGATATTAAGTATTATACGTCAATAGTCATTCATGCTTGTTATACTTATAGTCAGATTAATTAGGTTCTTTAGATACATAGATATTGTATTCTGCATAGATAGGTAATCTTCATCCTCTTCAAAGATATATAGAACATGACATTTAAATAACTTTTGATTCTATTGACGTGAGACACAATTGGTCCTGACAGCACCAATCTATTCCTGAGAGAATATTGAGCACTGAAGACACTCCACTTGGAGTTTGTTTTCTTCCTGGCACAGCTGGCCTTTGGGCAAGGAACTGCCCATGCCTTGACCTCTGACAAAGTGCATGGTGTCCAGATTGAATAAGCAGGACACACAGAAAAAGACCGCCAAATCTTGCCAAGACAGGATAAGATGGTTCTAAAAGTTTTCCTGCCTCTGAAAATGGTCTGTCAGTTACTCTAGGCCTTAGCCAAGGTTGGTTGCTTCAACACTGCAAATGAGACTTTGAGTGATTTTACAGGTGGTCAGTTGTCTCTGTCATATACTAGACATTTTGGAAGCTACTTAATTGCACTTCCTGCTTACTCAAGTAATATTATCTCCCTTCTCAGGCCTTCAATGGGATTGAAGATTAGATAGAGTTACTTTCCTCTTATGATTTGGCCAAGCCATTTCCAATGCAAGACTTAGACTCCTTAGAACAGAATGTTCATTAAAACATTTAGCATACATTCCTTGCTTAATATTGTTTATGCTGGTTGTAATCCTAATTTTATACTTAATATCTGTTCCTAGTGTATATAGCTTTAAATTGGGCTTACAACTCTCTTATTTATACAAAAGGCGGAGGTGATGGGGTACCTCCTTCAGCCAATGACCTTTAAGAGGCTGGACCAGGTTAGGGCATGACCTTTTGGGTACCCAGAGAAAAACCACTGGCCCACCCAGGACTCACTCTCTATGTCTGGTTCCCATGTTACACACCTGAGGTTGAGCTTCTTGTTCCTGTTCTGTGAGTTTGCCCCTTATAATAAAAATTATAGCTGAAATGTTTTGGAGTTAGCTTGGGTTTATTTGCCTCGCGTCCTCACCCCCTTCTCAGTAACACCTCTGGACGTAAGCAAGCCCTGATTAAATACTTCCTTTTATAAGAATTGCCGTGCATGACAGCTCTTCACAGCGACACAACATTGACTGATACAGGGATGTTTCTCAGTCGAACAACCACATCACATTTTCTCCTACTGTGCCCGTCTCCTAAAAGTTACCAGTTTTTATCATAGTGCTGCAGGCTGGCATCTAGCCTTTAGCCTATAGGCCTTTGGCAGGCATTTAAAATCTAGATCACAGGCTGGAGAGATGGCTCAAAGGTTAAGAGCGCTTGTTGCTCTTGCAGAGGACCTGGGCTTGGTTCCCAGGATCCATGTGACGGCCTGCAACCACTTGCAACTCCAGTTTCAGGAATCCAGTGCCCTCTTCTGATTTCTTCAGGTACCAAGCATGCGTGTGGTGCATATACACACATGCAGGCTAAATACACACATAAAATAAAATGAATAAATCTTTAAAAACATCTAAGCCACAACAATCACATTTCCCCTGGTTCTTGCTATATATGGCAGTTGAGACTTGGTTCATACACTTCCTCTGCTTCCTGCTGTGGTCTGCTGGGGTCAGGTGTTATTTCCTTGCTGTTACTGACTTGCCTCAGTGACATAACACTGTTTTTGTGGTCTCATTTGTTGTAGGGCTTTGATTCCATACACCCTTCTGGTTCTCACTTCTCATCAATAGTGAGTGAGTGAGGCCCTTTGGTATCCATCCATCTGTCAATCAGAAGGTAACTCAGTGATCACACTAAGAATTTGCTTGACTATGGATCTGAGCCAGTGTCTTCAACTTCTTAGGCCTTGGTTTCTCTGTCTGTGAAAGAGGGACCGTGACATCCATAATGCTGGCAAAGGGCTGTGTAGCTCTCAGGTGGATGAAGGCTTACAGATACAGCTCAGGTTGCTGACACAAAGCAGAGGAGGGCTTGGGGTTTCCTCTGTGCAGAACAAGGCCCTGGCTGTGCCATACTCACCCAGAATGCTTCATGATTTGAGGTCTGCAACGCAGAAACAAGGGTTGGATGGAACTTCAGAGGTGTTCTAGACCAGTGACTTGCCACTTGACTCTGCAAAGCAGCCCAAGTATTGTGAGATGTCAATGGGTGATCTCTGTGTGAATGTGGTTCTGTAATTTTTTTCAGGGCCAAGAGATCTTGGAAAATGCTTCACATACAATTTGCCTCTTCACGAGTCATAATGCTGATTATATGTGAAGGACTCTGACCAGTCCTATAGCAAAGAATTACATTTAACTGAGTGTACCAATTTGTGTCTTCTAGGAAGCAAATTTTTCCCTCAAAAAAAAAAACCCACAAAGTAAGAAATTGTGGTAGGCAATCTTCATCACCAACTTGACCCACCTAAGTTGAAGAATTGCCTCCATTGGGGGGGGTGCCATTTTCCTGATTGCTAATTGATGTAGGAGGGCCCAGCTCACCGTGAGCTGTTGTCATTCCTAGGCGAGTTGCCCTGGGCTCTATGAGAAAGGTAGCTGAGAGAGCCAGAGGGAGCAAGCTAGGAAGCAAGGTTTCTCCTTGGTTTCTGCCTCAAGCTCCTGCCTTGAGTTTCAACCTTGGCTTCCCAGGATGACCTGTAACCTCTAAACCAAATAACATTTACTGCCTTCAAGTTGTATCATAGCACTGTAAAGCAAACTGGAACAGAGTTCCAGGGGAGCTGGGCATGGTGACTCACACCTGTAATCTCAACACTAGGGAGTCTGAGGCCATGGGGGTTGCTATGAGTTTGAGGTCAGCCTGGGGTGTAGAGTAAGACACTGTCTCAGAAAACCAACAACAAAAGACGCAAGAGGCTGGGGAAACACAGAGAGAGGGAGGTAGAGAAAGTCTTCAGACCCCCCAGGAAGATCTTACAGGAACAATGAAGAGAGACAAGAAAAGACTGTGGGGCAAAAGTGCCCCTAGAATACAGTGTAGCTCTGAGAAAACCTCGGTCACCCAAATGGAGACCCCAAAATAAAGCTGACTCTGCAGAGGTCTGCCCAAGGTCAAAATGGTCCACCTCTCTGCACTGTCACTGGCTGGAGCGGCTGGGGAGTCCATCTCTCCTTCTCAAATGTTTGGCACGTATTCAGTCATTAGATCCCCACGTTGTCCAGTGAGCCGTGTCTTGCCATCGTTGCCACCTTTACAGCTGGGAAAACGGAGTCATCAAGAGATAAAATTACTTCCTCAGGAGAGTGCAACTTCTGGACTGTGAAGCCGGCACTGGAGCTGGGAGCTCAGGCCCTGGATGTAGTAGATTTTGAATTGTGCCCTTGCATCCTGAGCTCACCGTCACAGCACGCTGAAGACTGCGGGGCTGGCTGTCACAGCTCACTTTCCTTCTGTGGCTTCCCGATACTCTGCTGCTCCCCCCCCCCCCCCCCCCCCCCGCTTGCATAGCGACCCTTCTCTCTTCTCTCCGTGATTTGCTCCCGCTGTCCTGATCATCTTAATCTCGCTCACCATCCCCTTTCCCTCTGCTTGTGTCTTTGTGTAGGACATTTTGCCTTTTCTGTCTCAAAACCTGCCCAGCTCGTGCTTTTAACTTCCCATCCCAGGGGCCACACCTAGGATCTGGGGTAAAAAAGATAGGATGCTTCAGCTGGTGGAGACTTCCTCTCTTCCGCCCCCCCCCCCCCCCCCGCCTTGATCCTCCCTCTTGCCCTTTTCTTTCCCCCTTTCTCCTCCCTTTTCCCTTTATTCACCCAAGGAGGAGATTTTTCTACTGACTTGGGTTATCCGTTCATTACACTGTTAGAGTGGCTTCTCAGGCACAGGTGGAGGACAGCTGGTGCCTCTTCCTTCCCGGTAGGATCTGAAGTCTTGGAGAATGAGACATTCCTTGCACCCAGTCCTTCTGGAGAGCGAACCGGAGAATTGTAGTGCCTGTCTGAGGCCATTTGTTGCTCTGCCCGTGAGCACTCCTAAGAGAGATGAGGGAAACCCTGCCTGGGGCCCAAAAAGGGTACATTCTGGGAGGAACCTTAGAGCTGAGCCTGGGGCTGAGTCACACTCAGCTCAGCTCTGTGTCCCTACGCTTCTGACTCAGCAGAGATTTCTTCATATTCAAAAAAGCCTCTGCTCTGAGGGGACCCGAGGGATCTTCTAGTTCACTTAGTCCTGCATTTGTGGCTGAGCAGCAGGGGTCCAAATAGTGAAGGCTGGCGACAGGTCAGCGAAGATCCAGTCCTTTAGGAGTGCTTGGTGCGTGCAGGTGCTTGGGCTGGGCTGGGCCTGGGGTTGGGGTCGGGGCTGGAGCTGGCATTTCTAGACTCTCTGGAGACAGCGCGTTCTGCCTCTGCACCTTAGGTTGAATGGACTGAGGGTGCTTCTAAGGCCCAGCTCCTCTGTCCTGAATAGGTTCTGCAGGGAGGCTTCAGCCTTCTGACTCATATCCAGAAGGGAGTGTCCCGGAACAGACTTGGGACTAATTGAAATGCAAGTCATATCAGGAGTGTGGATTCTGTCTCCTGAGATGTGGACTCATAAGCCAGAAGACACAGCTGTCGACTAGTGAAGTTGTTCTCTGTAATAAAACTTAGTTCTATTCATTGCTTTATTATTTTTATTTGTGTGTGGAGGGTTGCATGCCCCTCTTGCAAGGGCCAGAGGTACTGGGGGTCCCCTTATACCACCTTGTCCTCCGCTTTGAGGACAGGCCTTTTGTTGAACCTGGAACAAACACATTCATCAGCATTCATCACATTCATCAGCCTGTAAACCCTAGCTATTTCCGTCTCTGCCCACTCAATGCTGCGGTTACAGATGTGTGCAGGACCACTCCCAGATTTGAGGCGGGTGTTGGAACACAGACTCCAGTCCTCGCCTTGCTCAGCGATCTTGCACAGTAAGCACTTTCAGCCACCGAGTCACTGTTCCAGCCCCCTTAGCTCTTTCCATATGACTTCTGTTAGAATACTTGTACAATGGAGCCACAAATACCTGCCCCACTGTCCACTAACCTGTGATTCTTCTTCTCTCTTTTTCATTTTTTGAATTAATTTTATTAGTATATATTTGTTGTGCAAAACAATTGATTTTGTTGTGACATTCTCAAATAGTCACATAAAGGACTTTGATAATAGTCACTACCCCTACCCCAGTTCTGGACCTGGGCCCCCTGTTACTGTCATATGTTACTATTATTTCTAAGTTCCAATTCTGAAGTTGAGTGCCGTGGCACCTGTCTGTCATCCTGGGACGCCAGAGGAGGAGCATGGACCAGAGAAAGTGTGTGTGTGTGTGTGTGTGTGTGTGAGAGAGAGAGAGAGAGAGACAGACAGACAGACACACACACACACACACACACACAGAGAGAGAGAGAGAGAGAGAGAGAGAGAGAGAGAGAGAGAGAGAGAGAAAGAGAGAGAGAGATTGGTTTGTTGTGAATCGTGCAGATTGTCCATGGAAGCTGACTTAGACTCCTAGACTTGGTTTAGATAGATACTCAAGTAGTCCTATTTCTTTTTGAGATACTGCCACACTGATTTTCATAGTGGATTCTCTAATTTATATTCCTCCAATAGCCTATAATGCCCCCTCACCCTCACTCTGGTCAGCATCTATTGCTGCTTTTCTTGATGACAGCCATTCTGACTACAGTGAGACGGAGTCTATGGAAATTCCCCATTGACTAAGGATGCCAAATGTGTTTTGCATGTTTATTGGACACTTTGCTTCATCTCTGGGGACTGTCTGTTCATTTAATTTGTCCATTTACTGATTGGATTTTGTATTTAATTTTTGGTGTTCCTTATAGATTCTGGATATTAATAATCCGTCCAGTGTATAGCTGGCAACAATTGTCTCCCATCCCATCCTGTAGGTAGGCTCTCTTCACTCAGTTAATTGGTTCCTTTGCTGTGCAAACTCATTTAAAATTGGTTCAACCCCATTTGCCAATTCTCGTCATTTCTTCCTGAGCTATTAGAGTCCTCAGAGAATCTTTGCTTGTACCCACACCTTCAAGCATCAGCATCCCTCACCCCATGATTTCAAATTTTTACCTTTTATGTTAAGGCCTTTGGTCTATTTTTAATTTATTTTTGTAGAGGATGGTAGATAGTTTTATTACACCACAGTGAATATCCAGCTTTTACATTTGTGAAGGGGCTGTCTTTTTCTTTATTTAAATTTTTTATTCATTTTACATAACAACCACAGTTCCCCCTCCCTCCTCTCTTCCCTTTTCCCCCACCTCTCTCCCCACTACAATTCACACTCCATTCACTCCTCAGAAAGGGTAAGATCTCCCATGGGAAGTCAACAAAACCTGGCACATTAAGTTGAGGCAGGGCCAAGTTCCTCCTCCCTGCATCAAGGCTGCATCAAAGAATTCCACCATGAGAAATGAGTTCCCAAAAGCCAGTTCATACGCCAGGGAGAGATCCTGGTTCCACTGCCATGGGCCCCTCAAACAAACCAAGTTACATTACTGTCGTTCACATGCAAAGGGCCTAGTTAGGTTCCATGCAGATTCCCTAGCTGTCTGTCTAGAGTCGACGAGTTCCCACAGCCTGGGGTCAGCTGTCTCTGGGGATTTCCCCGTCATGATCTTGACCTCCCGTGCTCATATCATCCTTCCTCTCTCTCTTTCACTGGACTCCCAGAACTTGGCCTGGTTCTTGGCTGTGGATCTCTGCATCTGCTTCCATCAGTTGCTAGATGAAGGTTCTAGGATGATAATTAAGATAGTCACCAATCTGAATACAGGGGAAGGCCAGGTCAGGCACCCTCTCCACTATTGCTAGGAGTCTTAGCTGGGGCCATCCTTGCGGATTCCGTGGAATTTCCTAGCCCCAGGTTTCTCCCTAACTCCATAATGGCTCCTTCTATCAAGATGTCTCTAACATTGCTCTCCTCTTCCATGCCTACCCCAACTCGACCATCCCATTCCTTCATATTTCTCTCTCTACCCCCCATCCACAGTTTACTCAGGCAATCATGTTCATGTCGTCTAAAACCAACTGTTTATATTGCTATTTTAATCTTCATTACATTAATTTTGTTTTAACCTTCATTATTTCTTTTATCTACAGTTTTTGGGTATGGTTTATTATTGTTTTTCTAAGATCTCAAGATGCATACTTAAATTATTTATGTGTGATCTCTCTGATTTGCTTAATGTAGGCACTGTTAACTATAAACTGTCCTCTTGGAATTACCTTAGCTATTGTCCCCGAAGTTCTGGCAAGTTATGCTTTCATTTTAATTTGATTCTAGGAATTTACAACAATTTCTTGTTAATATTTTTAATGACACATTGTCCATTCCAGCGTGCATTCTTCAGTCTCCAAGCATTTGTGTTGTTACCGTTGTTTCTAGCTCTGTTTATTTGTAGTTTCACACAAGAAATTATTAGGTTCTCTTGTGTTTGTTAAAAGTTATATTGTGCTCTTGAATGTGATCTATTTTCAAATATCTGTTTGATGGAATATTCTGTAGATATCTATGAAGTCAGTTTCATCTATGGTGTAGTTTGGGTGAGCTATCCATAGATGGAAATGGAGTAATTGTATAACCCTTCTGATCTTTTATGAAGTGAAAGTGTAGCCTGGATTATATTGGAGATGCCAGAACTGTGGGATATCTGCCAGGAAGAGCTGCAGACAGGAAGTGGAACAAGCCCTAGACACAGAAGTGCCTTGCAGTCAGCAAAGCCTGAAGGGGGGAGCCCTTTGACATCAGACATGCAATGTGGGAAGGCCTTCTCTGTATGTGTTGCTTTTATTGATTGACGAGTAAAACTGTTTTGGCCAGTGGCTTAGCAGAGTAAAGTCAGGAGGGAAATCTGAACAGATATCTAGAGAGAGTAAACAGAGTCAAAGAAAGAGGATATGTAGGAAAAGAAGTATTGCTATGGCCATGTAATACACAGACTAATAGAAATGGGTGAATTTTGGATGTAAGAGCTAGCTGGAAATATGCTGAGCCATTGGTCAAACAGTGTTGTAATTAATATAGCTTCTGTGTGATTATTTGGGTCTGGGCATCTAGGAAACAAAAGTGCAGTCTCTGTTAACAGACATGGGGTTATAAATTTGAAGTTTTCCCTTCTGGGATTCAGGCATGCATTGGTCCAGCATTTCCTTGCTATGCCTCCATTCCTCCCATCTGGAATGGTAATGTACAATCTGTGCTGTTGTATGTTGGAAGTACATAATTTGATTTTGATTTTTACATAGGATGACAATTAAGAGATGGCCTTGAATCTCAAAAGAGACTTCGGATTTTTAAACAATGTTGAGGTTGTGAGAGACTAAGGGGATGTTTGAAGTTGAACTAATAGTTTGGGTTGCAGTAGGGCAGGGAATGGCGTATGGGGCCTTGAGTGAGAACAGTGAGAACGGCTCCACTAGGATCCTATAATTGAATACTTGCTCTCTGTTTGTGGCACTGTTCGAAAAGGATTAGGAGGTGTGGCCTTGTTGGAGGAAGTGTGTCACTCACTGTAACAATGAGGGCCAGCTGGTTGGGGTTTCTGTCCCACCCGGTACCCCACAACCGGTAAGCCCCAAAGAAAATCATACAGAGATCTTCATAAGTTATAAAACTGATTAGCCCATTAGCTCAGGCTACTTATCAGCTCTTGTAACTTATATTAACCCATTGTTCTTATCTATGCTAGCCACACGACTCGGTACCTTTCATATCAGGGCAGGTTACATCTTGCTTCTCAGTGGTCTGGGCAGGAATGCGGAGGGAGCTTCCTGCTTCCCAGAATACTTCTGTTCTCTTTGCTCCACCTCTACTTCCTGTCTGATTTTCCTGCCTATACTGCCTGCCTGGCCAATCAGCATTTATTTAAAGCATGATTGACAGAATACAGACAATTATCCCGCACCAACTCAGGGTGGCTTCAAAGGTTCTTGCCATTCCTGGTTGCCTCTCTCACTGCCTCCTACTTCTGGATAAGGATGTAATGTCTTGACCACTGTTTTAGCACCATGCCTTCCTGCTGCCATACTTCCTGCCATGATGGTTATGGACTCTAGCCCTCTGGAGCTGTAAGCCCCAGTAAACTCTCTTTCTTCCATATGTTGCCTTGGTTATGGTGTCTCTTCACAGCAATAGAAAAGTAACTAAGAATATATGTAAGAAGGGGAAATATAAAATAAAAACCTAGTAAGGTAAACTCAAAAATTTCTAAAAGTTTGCTGTCAGAAGTTTCTGTCCCACCCAGTCCCACAAAACACACAAGAGGCCTACATTAATTATAAACTAGTTGGCCTATTGGCTCAGGCTTCTTATTAACTAATTCTTACATCTTACATTAATCCATTATTTTTGTCTGTGTTAGCCATGTGGCTTGGTACTTTTGTCAGTGAGGGTTTCTCATATTGCTTCCTCTGTGGCTGGGTCACAACTACAGACTAAGTCTTTCCTCTTCCCAGAATTCTCCTGTTCTCATTCTCCCACCTCTACTTCCTGCCTGGTTGCCCCACCTCTACTTCCTGCCTGGCTACTGGCCAATCAGCATTTTATTAAAAATAAAACAAGTGACAGGATAAAAGACCATTGTCCCATAGCAAAAGTATGCATAAATAAATATTCAAAGGGGGAATTCCAAATGGTATATTGCATACCATGCTGAGTTGAACCTGTGAGGAGCCTGTTGTTGGTCCTAGCTATCTTAACATCAGTAGCTCCTTTCTTTGTATACCTGGAGCTTCTACTGGCTAACCACCCTTGACTTTGGAGGTCAGTGTGCCAAACCGGTACTTCCACTCTTCTAAGACTCCCCAGTTTATACACCCTGGGGTGAGTGATGTTCTAACAATGTCTCCTAAGTGCATTGAGAGTGGAGGAAGCAGCCATATAGGAGGAGGACCACACGGGAGAGCCTGTCTCCACACTTTCAAAGCCCTCTAAGTCTTCATTACCCCGCTGAAGAGATGCAGCTATAGAAACTTTGTGATCTGCTGGGGCTTCGCTGTTATCTGATGAGGGCTGTGCACCTCAGGACATACAGCCTGTTCTAGAGGTTGGTCTGCTCTGCTGATCCTGGCTTGGGGTTATCAAACTCTGGAATTATTCCCAGCCAATGATGTTTGCTCTCACCAAGGGAGAAACCATCTTCCCTATGCACTTGACTGCTGCTTACACTCTTTAGCTTCCTACCATCTGCCTTCCTGCTCTCCACACTAGGGGGACTGTCCAGATCTCTCTTCTCACCCTGCAACTGTGACAGTTTGAAGTAGGGCCCCCAGACTCAGGAGTGCTCCCTGTTCTCAAATCTCAAGGGTACTCATTCTTGGTTACCTTTCAAACAAGATGGCACCCAGCCATAGTCCTCTGGGCCAAGGCAGCTTCCCTGATGGCTGACTCCTTCTGCAAGAGAAGTCATTGCTTCAACAAGATCCACGATGGGATTTGAGGCTTGTGAGGGCTGTAGACTGGTTTTGTGGGTAGGATTGCCATGTGGGTAGGACGATCATGATAACCTAGAATACTCTTTCTCTCCAGGCACCTTCTACTTCACTCCTTGCTCCAGCCATAGAGCTGGAAACAGTATCCAGCTTGGCTTTCTTCTTCCAACACCCCACCTTCTGTTTCTCTGTGCTTCCCCACTGCCATATCACTCTTTTGGTGGGGTTCTGAAGATCTTCCTTTCTCTGTTTCTTTTATTAGAATAGAGTCTATTTTCAATTTTGTTTCTTATCCTGGCACCTCTCTTTGGACAAGCCATCTTGCAGGTAGGTTCAGGTCTGCCATCTTACCTGGAATTCCTTTTCTCTGATTGTTTAACATAGACATTGGCAATTAGTTATATGCTTCTTTTTTTCTGTATCCAAAGTTATTATGTATTGTGTTTTCATTTTCATTTGATTGTAGAAAATTTAAAAATTTCTCCATTGATTTTGTCAATGGTTCATTGATTGCTCAAGGGTGTGTGCTTGCTCTTGCGTCGCTGTTTCATTTCTCCAACGACTCTTGCCATTAATTTCGAGCTTTATTGTATTATGATATAAGATAGGAGCGTATGACCTTCTTGTGGGTTTCTGTGGTCTTGGCAGAGTGCCTGATGCTTGGTATGTGCTTTGAAAGGTTTATTGTTGTGGAATATTATTTTAAGATGTGTTACATTCGTTTATGCTGTGGAATATTTGTTTAATGATGAAAACATGTGTTGCATTCTTTTATGTTACATTTTTTTTAAAAAAAATTCTGTAAAGCTGAATTGCTTTGCCTGTCTTAAACACCTGATTGGTCTAATAAAGAGCCTAATGGCCAAAAGCAAGGCAGGAGAAAGGGTAGGTAGGGCTGGCAGGCAGAGAGAAAAAATAGGAAGAGAAATCTGGGAAGACAAGATCAGGAAACAAAAGGAGAAGCAAAAACACAGCCAGCCATGGGGAAAGAAGGAAAGTTTGAGAAGAGCTGCTTGTTGGTTCCTGGCAGCCAGGCTAGCTTAGACCTGAAGTAATCACACAGAAGCCATATTAATCAAATCACTGCTTGGTTCATTAGCTCTAGCTTTTTATTGGCTAATTCTTACATCTGAATTTAACCCGTTTCTATTAATTTGTGTATCACCGTGTGGCAGTGGCTTACCAGCAAAGTTTTGGCATATCTGACTCTGGTGGAGGCTTCATAGCTTCTCTCCTAACTTTGCCTTCTTCCTCCTATGCTATAGGCCAAGCCAGTTTTCTCTATTCTTTAATCAATAAAAACAACACACATAGACAGAAGGACCTCCCACATCAGGAAAGAAAGGTGTACAAAGTTTAAAGCCCAGAGGCAAAAGATAGACGAGAGAATTTAAGTTAAGAAAAGCTGGCTAGAGGGGCTGAAGAGATGGCTCAGAGGTTAAGAGCATCGCCTGCTCTTCCAAAGGTCCTGAGTTCAATTCCCAGCAACCACATGGTGGCTCACAACCATCTGTAATGGGGTCTGGTGCCCTCTTCTGGCCTGCAGGCATACACACAGACAGAATATTGTATACATAATATTGTATACATAATAAATAAATAAATAAATATTTAAAAAAAAAGAAAAGCTAGCTAGAAACAAGTCAAGCTAAGGCTGGACATTTATAAGTAAGAATGAGCCTCTGTATATTTATTTGGGAGCTGGATGGCTGTCCCCTAAGAGTAAAGAAGTAAACCAACTAACTCCAGTTTATTGCCTGGAAGCTAGAGACACAGATCTCTCCTGAGGCAAAGATTGTTGGCATCTTTAATGTCAATACCACTTACATTGGCTGGGCAGGGGTGCTGTTGGCCTTACATCCTGCATGGATGGAGTATGATGTGCCATCCCTCTTTACAAGAGAACACCCTATGCCCTAGGGTGGAGTGCTGATCTACAGGAGAATGGCCTGGGACAAAGGCCCTGAAAACACTTCTTCTTTTCTTACTCTCTGTGGCTCAGCTCATCTCTAAATCTTTGGGGAGTCTGCTTGGGACCAGACTGCCCATTTATACATGGCTCAGCTTCTCTCCGCTTTCCTGAAGGCATTTTTGGAGCCTACTAGATAGAAGGTCATGGGAGCCAGATAAACCCTGGCAACTCTCTAGACCTCTGGAGAATACTGTGTGGGTGGGATGCTTAGGGTAGTAGTGGTGACACAGTGATGGGGGTTTTGAAGAGAAAAAAAATGATTCAATAGCATGTTGAAAATATGAGAAGGAGGACTATTCCAAACTATTACAATAGCTAAAGGGAACATAGCAATGGGATTTGGGAACAAGGAAGTTAGTGACCATAGGAAGTACAGCCAAGGAGCCCTAGGGTGAAAGGATTGGCTTAACCCAGTGATTTGTAGCTCAGTCACTCTTGTCATCGCTGAGACTAAGTCCTTGGCAAAAAAAGCAACCCATGGGGGATGGGTTTGTTTGCTCACAGTTTGAGAGGGTACCATAGTCTATAATTGTGGGAAGGCATGGCAGACTGTGGCTGGCATGCCCCAGGCCTAGGCAGGTCAGGAGGCAGAGAAAGGCAAGACTGGTACTCAGTGGGCTTTCTCCTTTCCCCTTTTTTTTGTGCAACCCAAGCTTTAGCCCACGAGATGACATCACCTACATTATGGCAGGTGCTCCCTCCTTGTTTAATCCACTCGGGAGACACTCTTGTAAGATACACCCAAAGATATGCCCACTATTTCCCTACTTGACAATCAAAAGTAGTCATCATAGCCACCTAACAGCATTTTTGACGAAGCCAAGTCAGGTGATCAAATGTCACTCAGAGGGTAGTGGAGGGCCAGGGACCACATAATAGTAATGCTGAATAGAGTGGAGATGGAGGGCATCTTTATTTTTTCATCTATTTGTTTATTTATTTATTTGTTTGTGTATGTGTTGGGGGAAAGAGGTCATACACATACTTCAGCATACATGCACATGTGTATATGTCTGTGATGTGGGCTTCCCCTCTGTATGCTGTGATTACCATTAATGAATAAAGAAATTGCTTTGAACCTATAGCAGGGCAGAACTTAGGTGGGAAAAGCTAAATGGAATGCTGGGAGGGAGTAGACAAAGTCAGAGAGAAGCCATGAAGCCGCCACCAGAGACAGACCGCTGAAACTTTGCTGCGGTGACCTTGTGGTGATGCACAGATTAATGGAAATGGGTTAAATTAAGATGTAAGAGTTAGAAAATAAGAAGCTAGAGCTAATGGACCAAGCAGTGATTTAAATAATATGGTTTCTGTGTGATGATTTCAGGAGTCTGGGCAGCCGGGAAACAAACAAGCAGCCCTCCTTACAAAATGTAGGTGTGTATGCCTGTGTGTGCCTGTGTGTGTGTGTCTGTGCACGCACGCCTGTGTGTGTACCTGTATGTATGTGTGCCTGTGTGTGTGTGTGTATGTGTGTTCAGGGGCTGGAGGAGGCCAGAAGTGAGACTAGGAGGTACACAGAGGCTAAATGGTGTAAGGTCATAGAAGGGCAGCAGTGTGGGGGTCCTGTCACAGTGCTGAAGGGAAGGATTGTGCAATGAATGACAGGTGTGACAGGAGAGATCACAACAGACATTGTCACAGGTGTGCCAGGGACCTTGAAGCCGCATCCCTGGGAGCAAAGCCTGGTCAGGAGCGACCTCCCACAACCCCAGCCCAGACGACTCCCTCCTTCACAGAGCTGGGAAGGACTTGGTTTCTTTGATGACAGTGATGCTTTGCTGCTTCTCCCAGCTTATGCTCGCTCACAATGGCACTCAGGACTTGCAGCTCCTCCATTGTGCTGGCAACTCTCAGGAGAGAACAACGCTCTTTACTCTTGTTTGGAGCTGGATGAGTTCTTTGGGTATAGAAAACTGTAAAGCTCTCTGAGATTTCCTGAATGAATACACATAGCCTGTATACCCCAATCACACAGGGAACATTGGTGGATAAGGTCACAACCACTCAGAAAGTGGTGGCAAAATGGCGACTGTGCAGGTCTCTTTGATGTTTCATTGGCGCCACCCTGTGGCAAAATGCAGTAATGCTGTTTTGATGAAAAAACATTTAATTCGGCAAAATAAATGGAGACCTCTATCTAAAAAACTGTTTCAGCATAAACAATTAAAACCAGCAAAACACAACAATGTATTTATCAAGATCCTGATTTAAAAGCCCCCAGAGTCAGATACTGTCCCTTCACACATATGTATGTGATATCTATCTGTCTATTATTCACATACAAACCAATTATCCATCATAATAGATTTACCTATCATTCATCTCTCTCTCTCTCTCTCTCTCTCTCTCTCTCTCTCTCTCTCTCTCTCTCTCTCTCTCATCAGCTGTCTATCACCTTAACTTTATAATACACCAGATGGAATCTGTCCCCATCAACCCTTTACCGCCTTCCTGTTTGTTCCCATTGACTCAGTGACTGTGGTAGGCTGAGTAACAGCTTCCTGAAGATTCCCACACCCCATCTTCAGAACCCGCACTCTTTGTGTTTCTTTGCAGGGTAAAAGGGACTTTGAAGATGTGGTGTTACAAACCTTGGGATGGGGAGGGACTCTGGATTGTCCAGGTGGACCCAGGATCATTACAAAGGTCCTTATGAGGAAAGCTGGAGGCCTGAGTGGGAAGTGACATGGCAGAGGAAGGGATCTCAAACGTGGCTTCCAATCCCCTAGAAGGGCAACTCCATGACTTCTCCCGTGTCCAGGAGGAACTCTAAATTCACTCTAGTGAGGTGGATCAGGACCCTTCACCTCTGGAGCCACTCCATTGTTACAGCCAGAAAACAGCAGGATGGGTACCACATTTTACAGAGCCCCGAGGTTGAACACTAGCCTTCCCTGTGCTCTGGGGGCAGGTTCTCAGGCACGACGCTCAGGGCATGGCTGTGAGCAAGCTCCCCAGTGAAGGCAGTGGAAGGTAGATTCCCTTGTGGGATGTTGAAGTGACACTCAGTCCAGCTGTACCTCTGGGGTCCACTGCTTCCAGTGGCTAAAGCTGAACCAGTCTGTCCAGTATTATGCCTGGCAGGGCCGGGGCCATTACCCCTCACTGGCCTCCTCTACATTTTACTATTTTCTGCTTTAAAGACTTTAATCTGCATATGTTAATTGTGCACCATGGTTTTGTTTTGACACTGTCATGCATGCATATAATGTGTTTAATCATATTAACCCCTGATTACCTTCTCTGGTCTCCTCCCACTCTGCTGATTCCCCTCTTCCCTATTAGTTCCCCTTCTTTCAAAAACGTTCCCCCATCTTTTGGGGGAAACAAATGAATATAATTAGTGTTCCTAACAGAAGCAAGGGTGAAAGGTTACTTATTGGTGCACGGGCATCTCAGCAGTGGCTACACCATTGGAGAAAACATTTCTCTCTCTCCCGGAACAACCACTGATTGCCTGTAGATCCTCAGGGTGGGGCCTCGCAAAACCGTCCCCACCCATGACAAGATGCTTAGAGGCTCAATCTCTTACCACTTGTTTTTTTTTTTTTAAATACGTTTTAGCGCTACTGTATTAATTCTTTGAGAATTTCACATAATTCACCATCCTCCCCCAGCTCCTCCCCACACTGGGATTTTTTTTCTTTCCTCACTGAGTCCGGTCTATGTTGCCCAGCTAGCCAGCCTTGGGGGTGGAGCCTGTCCTGGTGCGTCGCCAACCCCCCTCCCCCCCCGGGGTCATATCGTTAAGGAAGACTGTCCCTCCTCTCCCAGCAGCTATCACATAGCAGTCACTCCCAGTGTGCGGTGGGGTTTTGTGTCCATCTTCCCATCTTCTACCCTCTATATTGGCATTTTCTCTGGTTGGATTTGCACAGGTCTGGTGTACGTTGTCATAATTGCTGTGAGTTCTTTGGGGCATTGTCTCCAGAGAAGACTGCTCAGACATGGGTTTAAACCAATAGAAATCTTTATTAGCCAGCCGGTGACTATGCGGGGTGTCTGGGATCCCGGTGTGGCACTGAGCCTTTCTCAGGATGAGCTTCTACGCACAAAAACTTTATGCTGGGTTGACATACTTAGTCAACAACAAGTTAGCCAGAAGCAGAACTACAGAAGCCAAAAGCAAGGTGAGTACATTTAGAGACTTTCCCAGAACTACGGACTTTGATGGATTAGGTCTTTGTTTTCATTTTGGCAGGTGGTGCTGTCTATGTGCTGAGTTCCAAAGCCTGAATGATACTTCCACCATGGAGTCAGTTATGCTAAGGTCTAGGGTCCTACTAAGGGATGGGGCCCTGTTACAAGTCCATATGTGTACCTGCCCTGTTGTGTCTGGAAAACACCATTTCTTTGATGTTATTGGTCACCTCTGCCCCCTACAATCCCTCCACCCCCTCTTTTATCACTTATGTTTATGGCTGGGGTTCTGGGCTCCGGGCCTCTGTTGTGTTTCTCAGGTGGATCTTCTCTGAGTGGGCCAGAACTTCCAAGGGCCTCGGTGAGGTGGTCAGAGGCTGGGGCAGCCTGGCTGTCCTCTCCTTGTGGAACGCAGGGCTTGCTTGTTCTGGAACAAGCTGAGCGGCTCTGTGAGTGAAATTGCTTTCACCTGCTACCATTTGCTCTGGAATGTGCTGGGACTAACTCACTTGGCTCAGAAAACAGCAAGAGTGGTAGAAAAACATTTGGGGCCACTTTCAAACACAATGTTCGGATCCAGTTTACAGGAGCGTGGACCATGCCAGTTCGTCACGACATAGCTAGATGCCCGTAACTTCTCAGAACCCCTGGGCTGGCGATGGCCAGTGGGTGGAATAAAGACAATAATGAAGATCCTTTATCAAAGGATTCCCATTTAATTTCTGGCTATGATCTTCAGGAGGCAGCTTCCAGGGCCTTGAAGGCAAGAGGAACGTGACCCTCCTCTGTGGTGACCTGGCCAGGTGTTCTGTTTTGTATTGTCATCATACAGGTAACTTCCTGTCACTTCTAGTTATGCTAGAGGGGCTGTATCTTTTAGCTACGTCTGTTTTTGTGTCAACCACGACCCCTCTTGCTGGGATCGCAGATCTCCTTGTGAGGTCAAAGTCCTTTCTAGCATCTCTGCCCCTTTCAGCCCCTTCCTCCCAGCCATCTGTAGTTTTGACCCTGGAGGTTTAATCTTTGAGAATGTTTTCTTTCCTTCATGAGAACATGCCAGTTGCCCGCAGCTGACTGCTGGAGTTCTGGCTTTCTTTTCCTTTGTCCTCACGCTTCCTGCAGGAAATCCTAGACTCACAGCCCGGTGGGTGAGAATGTGTTTCCGGATAGGCAGATCCGGTCGCTTAGCGTGTCAGGAACCAGAGGAGCCAAGATCGTTTTCCACTGGCGTCAATGGGCGACTCTGCTGTGCCTCGGGGCTACTCCTCTCTCTTTCGGGGACCCCTGGACCCTGTGTGCCTTCCTATCTAGGGACCCAAAGGGGAGGACAGTGACCCATTATCTGCAGCTCATGGGTGCTGCCAGGCCGTTTGTCGAAGGCCCACCCTAGGCTGTGATGGAGGCTAGTCCAGTCTTTCTTGGTTTTCCTGGAGGACTTTTCTCTTGACAAACACCATGGCTTGCATGTGGTCTGAACGACCGACAGTCTGAACCCACTGCGGTGTAATTCCTACTGCAAGGTGTTCAGAGATGGAGAGATTCATCCCCTGTGGGGTTTAGAGGTGAGACCACAGAAGTGGTTAGGATCTGGTGAGGTAATTAGGGCTGATCCCATGCTTGTGGGAGTGGCTTTACAAAGAGAGAGGAGGTGCATGTGCAAGCTTGAGGACACACACACACACACACACACACACACACACACACACACATGCTGGAGCTTTTAAGAGAAGGCCATATGAACTGAGACCTTACACTTCAGAAAAACTGCAAAACCAAATAGACCTTTCCCCTAAAGTTAGCCTCAGGCATTTCATTATAATAATGAAAATAGACTTGTACAATAAATATCAAACATATGATACCCCCTCCCATCTTTTCAGTCTTCTTTAAGCGACAGCGGTTTCTCGAAGTCTCTCACAACCATGACATTTTTAAATGGTTGGTGTAATGCCTTCAGTTTGTGTTTCTTTGCTCTCTACATGAGATTTCGATATGATTTTCCTTTTTTGGCAGTAATATCACAGGAATGGTGTGCCCCTTGTAGGACTTGGACTTGACTCTAAGGAGGCAAGCGACATTGATTTGTTTCATTTTGATCATGTAGGCAGGGCAGGGCCTGCCAGTTTCTCCATTACCAAGTTATTTCCCCTTTGTAATTAACCAATCATTTGTTGGGACATTCTTGGACATCACAGGCTTTTCCTTAGCAAACTTTTACCTACTGCTTTTAGCGTTTGTAACAGAGACCCCCAAAACCTTGGCACAACTGACTCCATGGTGGAAGTACCATTCAGGACGTAAACCTCAGCACACAGACAGCACCACCTGCCAAAACTAAAACAAAGACCAAATCCATCAAAGCACAGAGCTCTGGGAAAGTCTGTAATGTACTAAGGCTGCTTTTTTGGCTTCTATAGTTCTGCTTCTGGCTAACTGTTCTTGCTAACTGAAGTATGTCAAGCCAGGACATGGTTTTTGTACTTAAAAGCTCACCCTGAGACAGGTTTGTGGCTACCGTGGCCTGGGATCCTGAACACCCAGAGTAATCACTGGCCTGCTAATAAAGACTTTCTACAGTCTCGAACCCATGACCTAGCAGTCTTCTCTGGTGAGTACCCCACAGCAGCCTTCATCAGTATCTCTTGACTGAACCAATCACTGTTATGAGTATTATAGATTCGTGTTTTAAATCTTTGATGTCTTCTTCCTTTGCTGGCTGCCATTTCATGATTAGAAAGAGCTTTCTGTCCAGCCAGGATGTAGATAAAGACACATGGAGCCTCGCTTTACCCATATCTTAGAATGCACTACCACTATTATTTATTTTGATGCTCCCCTTAGCCCTGATTTTTACAAAAGTTTGTTCCTTCATTCATTAAGCAAATCATAAAAAATTAGGTGCATGCCAGATGGTGGCTGCCATATCCCTTTAATCCCAGCACTTGGGAGGCAGAGGCAGACTGATTTCTCTGATTCCAAGGCCAGCCTAGTCTATACAGTGAGTTCCAGGACAGCCAGGGCTACACCTAGAAACCATGTCTCGAAAAACAAAGAAACAAAGAGCAATAAACAACAAACAAGCAAATTAGGTATATAAGAGCGGTTGTCACCACGGTGGGGCTGAACAGAGTGGCGAGCAGAACTCTCACCTTGGTCCAAGCTCACCCTCTTGGTGTTCTCACACTCGGGGTTTGCCTGAGACCTTGCCCTGTCCCTGCCACCCCGCAGCCTGGCCTTGCCCTGCTGCCTTCATGGGTTGCTTCAGAGGCAGTGAGACCCAGCACCGGTGCAATGAGACGCCAGGCCGATGATAAGATGGAGAAGCAGCTGCAGAAGGATAAGCAGGCTTAGCGGCCATGCGCGGCCTACTGCTGGGTGCTGGAGATTCTGGTAAAGTACAGTTGTGGAGAGATGAGGATCCTGCACAACAGAGTAGAGAGAAGGCCACTGAAGGGCGGGGCATCAAAAACAACCTGAAGGAGGCCGCTGAAACCACTGTGGCCTCTGTGAATAATCTGGTGCTCCCTGCGGAGCTGGCCAACCCTGCGAACCAGTTCTGACTGGACATTCTGAGCTGACTGTATAGAACTTTGACTTCCCACATGAATTCTACCAGCACATCAAGACTCTGTGTGTGTGGCAGGGGAGTGGGGGGGATGAGGGAGTGTGTGCCTGTTACCAGCAGACCCATGAGCACCAATGGACTGAGCCCAGTACTTCCTGGACAGGGTCAGTGTGTTGAGCAGGCTGACTAGTGTCAAGTGACCACGACCTGCTTCTCTGCGCATCCTGACCCCTGGAATCTTGGAGACCAAGTTCAGGTGGACAAAGTCAACTTCTACTTGTTCCAAGTGGGCGTCTAGCACTATGAATGCTACATGTGACTGCCACCATCTTCGTGGTGGCCAGCAGCAGCTACAACGTGAGCACCGGGAAGGACAACATAGACCATAGAGCCTCTCCAAACCTCTTCAAAAGGGGTCGCAGATGGCTGTGCACCATCTCTGTGATTGTCTTCCTCAACAAGCAAGACCTGCTTGCTGAGAAATTCCTCGCTGGGAAATCCAAGATTGAGAACTGCTTTACAGAGTTCGACCACTACACTTTGCCTGAGGATGTGACTCCCCAACCTGGAGAGGTCATACACGTGCCCTGGGTTAGCTACTTCATTCACGAGTTTCTGAGAATCAGGGCCGCTAGTGGAGATGGGCGCCATTACTCTGACCCTTACTGTGCCGTGAACGCTGAGAATATATCTTCGACGACTGTGGTGACCTCATACAGTGCGTGCGTCTCTGTTAATAAGAGCAACTCTAGGAAGGGAGCACCCACAGTCAATTCAGCCTTAAGCACAATCAATTAAGAGTGAAACGCAATTGTAATCAATTAAGAGTGAAACATAATGACCCGTTAGTTCCACACCCTGTGGGCAATGACTGGATTGGCACACTTTAGTTAATGCCACATCATTTTCCTTTATTTAGGATTCCAAGAAATTGACACTTCTCTGGAGGCCCCCAGATAATAAACAGCAATTTTAGTTCCCTAGAGCTGAGCCATCCGGAGTCAATTCTCAGCAGCAGTTTACATGATATCCCCACGTGTGCAAATTTGTGTCTGGCATAAGCATCCTTCTGGTGTAAGGCGGGGGTTAATGCCTCATATCAATGGCATTTTTAGTTTTTCATAGTTGGGCTCTGTGCCTTGCTCTCAGTTTTAAATAGCTGGCTGTGTGATTTACATCCCTTCCAGGGATAGAACTTAACAGAATCTAAGTGTGTGCAATCTGGGTGAGCTATTTCCCAATTTCTTCACTCTTTCCCTCTCAATGGTACCCACTCATGTTATCTCGCTTCCCTAGGACATTGTTTTACACATTTAAAAACCCTTTATAGAGGTACCCGAAGTTTATTCATGTTAAACTTTGTGCAAGAGCACATAGGGCAAGTGTTCCTCTTCTCTTCTGGGCACTTTTGAAATAACTAAATTAACATAAGTGTACCCAAGAGTTATAATTAATAAATAATATAATTTTCACAGTTTTGTGCAAAATGTAAACACACACCTCTATTTACATACACCACACACACATACACACAAACACATACACAGAGGTACATGCAAAAACATACACAAATACACACAGACATAAACAGACACACAAACACACACAGATACACAAAAACACATACACACATACCTGTATACATTCACCATACATATACACATACAGACACACAAATACAAGTGCTGTGGGATAATGCTCTTCTACCCTGTAAAGATTTGTCACTCATATTGGTTTAATAAAACACTGATTGGCCAGTAGCTAGGTAGGAAGCATAGGTAGGGTGACCAGACTAGGAGAATTCTGGAAAGAAGAAAGGCTCAGTCTGCTGTTGTCACCTAGATGCAGAGAAAGCAAGATGAAAATACTGCACTGAGAAAAGGTACCAAGCCATGTGGCTACACATAGATAAGAATTTTGGGTTAAGTTGTAAGACTTAGTTAATAATAAGCTTCTGTCTATACACACACACACACACACACACACACACACACACAGATACACAAACACATACAAGCATGCACAAAACACATATAGACACACAAACATATACCTACATATACCATATACACATACCTACATACATTTACCACACACACACATCACAGACACACACAAACACACACCTATATATACCACACACATAAATACACACAGAGACACACAAATACACACACACATCTACATATATACAATACACACACATTTCTTTTGACTTATACAATAAGGAGAATAATGGTATGTGAGTAATAGCATAAATTAAAAATTAAATTTTTAAATGATATTTTATATAACACAATGAATGTTTAATTAATATGACTGAGCAAAGAGTTTTTACTGACTTAATTTTCCTGCATATTAGCTTAGTAATCTATAAAATGTTCGGTTTTCAACTTGGAGGCAACAGATCACTAAGCCAGCTGTGGGCCCTGGGTGCCAGTGTCCTGGGCTCTGCTGCTGGTTCCCCAGAAGTAAATGCTGAGTTGAAGTTAGGTTTGCAGTGTTTCTTTTAAGGTCCAATGTCTTTAGGTAGGAAGGGAAGGAACAGCTTGGATCTTAAGGAGAAGTCAAATGGGATGTAGCTGTGGCAAAGCTCTGTTTACTCCCAAGGGGAGCTCTGGTCCATACATGGTCTACCAGGGATCCTTCATTAGGCAACATGTCTGGGTCTCCACTCTTCTCTTTTATTATGCATTGGATAAGAGCCACTCCAGTGGTTAGGGGGTGATTAGCAGAGGGTTACACTTAGGCTGTGTAGAATTTGTCCCATTGTCGTGAGCCACCTCAGCCATCCAGCGTGATTGCTGTCTTCTGAAAAGAACATTAGCAAACAGAATACAGCTAGGTACCTATGATGCTGCATCCCAAACAAGAGTTTGGGTGTATTCCAGAAGTGAGAATTAATTTAACATTAGGGAACCAGGATCCCATTATCGATTGGCTGATCTCTATTAATAGAAGTGTGCCTAAGGACACATACAGAAAGGGTGAAACTGAAATAATAAGAAAGATACATCATGTCAACACTAACAGGAGGGAAGCTGGCATATCTCTGTTAATATCAGACAAAATAAGGCATTGTTAGAGGGCCGGGTGAGTCATGTGTGATGCTAGAGGCTCCAATCTATAGACACAGTGAGATGATTGGAAGGTGCATTAAGGAGACAGGCGGGGAGGAGCGTCTCCCACCCACTACCAGCTTAGACAGTTTCTTTTCTTTCGAGTGTTGCTGTATAGTAAAAGACAAAGATAAGGATGCTCAAAGTTACAAAAAGACAGGGTGGAAGCTTTAATGCATGCTATTAAGTGACTGACAAGGCCAAATGCTATCAAAAGACAGGAAAAGACGAAACCAGGGAGCCAGTGTAAAGACTGTTGCTTTGGTGGAGAGTGAGAGAGGGAGGAATGGTGGCATGCGGAGGAGGCTGAGGGCGGTGAAATTGCTCCCTGGGTGCAGTATTGTGGGTGCATGTTGTTATACATTTGTACAAGACCAATGTGAATGCACCGAACGCCACCCGTTCTACTTTGTTTCTATTGCTTTAGTAGCCTGACAAAAAAACAACTCGGGATGAAAAAGTGTTTAATTTAGCTTACAATTCCAGGTTACAGCCCATCATTCTGGAAGCCAAGGCAAAACCATGAAGCATGGTAAAGAACAGAGAAAAATGAATGCAGACATGCTTGTTAGTGCTCAACTCTGTCTCTCTTCTTCTTCCTTCCCTCCCTCCCTCCCTCCCTCCCTCCCTCCCTCCCTCCCTCCCTCTCTCCCTCCCTCCCTCTCTCCCTTCCTTTTTCTCTCTGTCAGTTTATACACTCCAGGATCCACTACCCACAGTGGGGTGGGTTTTCCCACTTCAGTTAATGTACGACAGACTCCCTAACAGACAGGCCTACAGACAAGTCTAATCCAGACAGTGGGGATTCTGGATTGTGTCAGACTGACAAAACAAACCCCAACACCACCAAACTGTTCACTTAGATGAATAAGATAGAAAACTGCATGTGATATGCCTCCCAGGAATGTGGAAACTCAAAAAATAAATGCAGTGCTCAGATTCTGTAATGGTGTGGAGAAAGTCGGCACAATAAAGCTACTGCTCAGAAGAGCAAAGGTAGAGGCATGCAGCATTAGGCTTCTCTCCCTATGTCTTGTTTCTCACTACAGGTCTGGGACGACACCGTTGACTGTTCAGGTCATCTGTGTCCTTGTCTGTATTTTATCTGTTTATTTTACCGGTTGCTAAAAGTATTGTATTAAGATCTCACACGTAGATGTTACAGTCTGCTGTAGTGAGGAGAGAGCGGCTTGTTGCTTCCCGCTGCCCAGATCCGAAATGATCACACAGAAACTGTATTCATTAAATCACTGCTTGGCCCATTAGCTCTAGCTTCTTATTGGCTTATGAGGCTGACCTAAGTTCTCTGCATATATGGTATAGACGTGTAGCTTGGTCTCTTGTGGGACACCTAAGAGTGAGGGCAGGGGCTGACTTTGGCTCATTTGTCTGCTTTTGGGATGCTTTTCCTCACACTGGGTTGCCTCATCCAGCCTTACTATGAGGGAAGGTGCCTAGTCATAATGCAACTTGATATGCCATGTTTGGTTGATATCCTTGGGAGGCTTGCTCTCTTCTGGAAAGAAATGGAGGTGGAGTGAATTGGAGGTGGGGTGGGGGACTGGGAGGAGAGAAGGAGGGGGAAACTACAGTGGGGATATATTAAAAAATACAGGAAATATAAACAAGGCAAGGTATGGCAAATTCTGTATAGTCCCCAGATGCATCTGTATACTTAGGCAGCAGATTCGACAAAAGAATATGATGAGCAGACGTTTCAGTAAGAAAAAACATGGCCCCCATAGGCTCATAGGGAGTGGCACTATCAGGAGGTTGGGTCTTGTTGGAGTAGGTATGGTTTAGTTGGGGGAAGTGCATCACTTGAGGGAGGCTTTGAGGTCTTAAATGATCAAGCCAGGTTTAATGTGACATTCACTTATGTTGCCTGTGGATCAAGATGTAGGACTCTCAGCCACCTCTGGAGAGCATCATGTCTGCCTGCATGCTGCCACGCTTCCCACCAGGGCGAAAGTGGACTAAACCTCTGAAATGTAAGTCAGCCCGAACTAAATGTTTTCCTTTATAGGAGTTGCCATGGCCATGGTGTCTCTTCACAGCAATAAAACCCTAGGACAGTTGGTTTGTTCATTGTTCTATTCTGTTTTGGTGGTCATCAGACCGTAATGTCAGTGGGTCGGGGTGGAGAAATCCCACTTAATCTCCTGCTCCTTTACACTGACAGTTAACACAGCTTTGGTTAGGTTCAGCTTGTGTGGGGGAAGAAGACAGCTTCTCACAGGTGGCTCATGTTGTCATCCTGTTTTAGCATGATACAAGACAACAGTGTCCCCGGCACAGATGCTCAGAATGACAACGAGGGTGTGTCTCAGCCTGTTCCACCCGTCCCAGAGCTTCTTATTATCTAACCGCGCCAGCATCCTTGGTGACAGCCGCCTACGTCCGTTATGTCATTGAAGGCTGAAAAATATTGACTGCTTCCACCTGTTTCCTTATTAGCTATAGTTCTTCCCTAAGGAGAAACATTTGTTAGCCATCATTATTTTTTTTTAAATTTAAAATTTTTATTTACATTTGTTTATTTGAGACAAGGTATCACTTTGTAGCCCTGGCTGGCCTGGAACTATGAAGACCAGGCAGGACTTGAACTCATAGAGATTCGCCTGCCTTTGCTTCCTGAGTTCTGAGATTCAAGGCATGCATGGCCATGCCTGGCAATTTTTAAAATTTTATACACACACACACACACACACACACACATATATAAATCGCCGTTCTTCTTACATGTATGTCTATGTACCAAGTGTGTGTTGGTGTTCACAGAAGCCAGAGAGGGTAATGAATGGATCCCCGGGAACTGGAGTTTTAGGCAGTTGTGAGCTGCCGTGCAGGTGCTGAGCACTGAACTCAGGTGCTCTCCAAGAGCTGCCCTCTTAACCGCCGAGCCATCTCTCCAGCCCTTCTCAATTATTTAATTTACCCTGAAACACAGTCCGTGCAGGAAAGCCAGGGTAAAAGCACAGTTCTTTGTTTTTTTTATCAATTTTCGGTATCCTCAGTCATTTAAAAATGTACTTTAAATGTACTTTGTAGGTGTTTTCCAAAGCAACAGCAGCAACTACCCAGCGAGACAAAGAAGCGAGAGCTCGTGATAAACCAGGCAGTTTTAAGCGAGCCCACAGGTTTGTTGGGAGGGAACTGGTCCTAGGGGGCAGCAGAGACCACCTGCTGCAGTGGGAGAAGCCTGGTTTTCTTACCTTCCAACATTCCTTACCACTGATTTGAGCTAACTAGAATCTCCACGGATCTAGCATGCTGTATTCCTGTGACCTCTATAGACTACCCCTGGGTCCTTGTTACAGGAGTCGTGTGTGTGCAGATAGGTGGTGGGATGGGGTGGAATCTCCCAGGGATTCCCATGGGAACCCTGTAGTCCCCATGGGGAACCTGGTCTGTGACAAGACGGCAGCATAAATTAGCCCAAGTCTTTGGGAACATTCAGCCCATGGTAAAGTGATCCCTGACCCTTTAAGCCAGCGGTTCTCAACCTGTGGGCCGAGACCCCCTAGACCCCTTAGGGGTTGCATATCAGATATTTACGTTATAATTCATGACAGTAACAAAATTACAGTTATGAGTTAGCAACAAATAATTTTGTTGGGGATTCACCAGAACACGAGGAACTATATTAAAGGATTGCAGCTTAGGAAGATTGAGAGCTGCTACTTGAAGCAGGGCCAACACAGTATCTTTGTATCTTGATATCATTTGAGAGAAAGTTTGATTCTGCTATGGATGCCAACGTGACGAAGCCCCATTTCCCCATCCGCAGAACATGGCTGGTGGTGGGCATCGCACAGGACAGATGGACCAATAGGAGGTGGTCCAAGGAAAGTCCCAGTTTTATTTTCTTGAGACAAGGTCTCACTCTGTACCACTGGCTTGCCTGGATTTGCTATGTGTAGACAAGGCTGGATTTAAACTCATGGAGATCCTCCTGCCTCTGCCTCCTGAGTTACTGGGTTTAAAGAGGCCATGCACCACGATGGCTGGCCACTTTCATTCCTCTTACAATCAAATCAAATCAAAACAACAACAAAAAACAAATCTTCAAATAAAACTGGCAGTTAAAGGGAATGCACCATGCTTATATTTCTGACGTATCACCCAGAACTCCCCTGGGGGGGTTTATGCTGCTAGTGGTAGAGCTAATGATTTCCACAATGCTTGGCAAAGTGGCCCTGACTCTCTGCTCTCATGGTGCCAGTTTCCACAGTGGAAGGCAAGACTGGCTGCCAGGAGTGCTCAATTCGCTGGCTGCCAGGGCATGGGAATGGAAGGGCTCTGGAGGCGGTAGCTGGAATGCTGCCGTCCTACACCGCAGCAACCAATCCTGGGCTCATGATTCAAGGAAAGCTCTGTGACAATTAGGATCTGCCCTCTTGGGAATTTGGGCTGAGAAACAAAGGAATCCCTTGCCACTTAGAGGAAAGAAAGGATTGACACTGGAGAGGCCGCTATGGACCAATGGGGAGTCCATGTTGTGCTGGGCAAAGGCCATCAGTGTCTCGGGGGCTGGCTGAGAGCAGGGCTGGGCTAGATGGTTGGCCCAGGCCAAGGGTGGCTGATGGAGGAGCAGTGGCATTTGGACCCACATGTCCTGCTAGGTCCCTGAGGCTGTGATTAACCATTTGAATAACCCCCCTTCTGAGTTTTGGGGGCCCAGCACCCTGAAGTCTCTGGTCCCTCACTTCCTATTCTTAGGCCTACCTTCGTTTACTCCTGCTTTTTTCCCCACACATGCATGACCTACATAGTAGGGCCTGACTAGCCTAGAGGACACCGTCAAGCTACAGTAGTTTAAAGGTGTAGCCTTAGGTCCTCGCTGTGAAGGGCGGGCTAAAACCTCCCTGACAGAACAGGCTTGACACAGCTATTTGCTTTAATAGTAGAATAAATCATACATAATTGTGTGCCACTTCTTGCTCTGCTTTTTCTTGGGACCCCGTGGACTGGAATAAGGCAGTCCTTGTGTCATGAGGACACACAAGCAGCCCACAGAAAGTCCCACTGAGGAATTGAAGGGTCTGACTCACGACCATGTATGTGAGCCATCTTGGTTCTACATTCTGCTACTCCCCTCATGCTGTCCATTGACTTCAGCCTCTCCCCTCCCCAATATTTTCTCAAAGCTGCGGCCCCTTGAAAGACTCTCCATGTCAGCCAGAGTCACCCCTAAATTCATTCCCCTCAGAAACTGTGAGATAATAAATGTTTGCTGTTCTAGACCATTAAGTTTGGGATAATTGGTTAGTATACTTGATAAATCATACATATGTGGCTTGGTCTCGTGGAAAATTTATGATTGCTAACTCAAAGCCCCTAGATGCTGCCTTCTAGAATTAGGTCTCTCTCATTCCTTCTCTTAATTTCAGTCTCTCTCCCTACTCCATCTCTCCCCACCTCTCCACTGCCTCCTTCCCACTCTTCCCTAGTGACTTGAATGTCTGTTTCCAAGAGGAAGCCAAAGCTATCAGAGTTCCCAGGCTCTGTGCTCATTCCTCCCTTCCCACCGAATCTGCCTTTCTACCTTCACGTGCCGTGCTCCTGGTAGAGGCCAGCCTCTCCCGCTTTGCTCTGGGTATAGCCCCTCTTGCTTCTTCTAGGGTCCCCTTCCTGGGATCCAACCCCCCCCACCACAGTTTTCAGGATGAAAGGTTACTATCCTGTGCTGAATTTCTACTTGCAGCTCAAATGCAAGGAGAACTAGGAGTTAGCATTGGATGAGTGGTGTCAGTGGCCCCTGATTTTACCCTGGCTCAAGGTTTTACCCTGCAAATCTGCCAGGAGTGACAGTAAGGGAGAGGCATGAACACATACATCATTTTCATTAAACTCTGTCGTGAAAGGAAAAGTAGAGGCCAGATATAATGGCTCACATCTATCCCTTGGATGCCCAGGCTGCAGGATTATCTACATTTTAAGGTCAGTCTGAGGCATACAGTGAGTTTCAGATCAGCTTGGACAACAGAGTAAAGCCAAACTGAGTGGCAGTGATGGTAGTGGTGGAATGATGCAGGGATGTCTGTGACCACTGGGCGTCAGGGACCAGAGGCAGGGAAGTGTGACCGTGAGAGGCCCAGCAAGAACGACCTCCAGGTTCCTGTGATCAGCCTGAGACTGCATGTGGCGTCTGTAAAGGACCTGACACTGTGAGGCACTCCAGCTCATGTTTTTGTGATCTTCTCTAAACCATAATAACTCCTAGCTCTGTGCCACGTCTTTTCTAGCAAATGGTTTCCTTCTGGAGGAAATGACAGCATCTCCCCATTTCCCTAGACTGCGAATTCTGAGCTGCCCCAGAGTGTGGGAAGTGAGGTCAGGGTTATCACCATGCTGAGAGATGTAGGGAGCCATGCTTGCTTGCCTCTGTTCACAGCCTGCTCTGCTTCTGACCCCAGATCTGGGGTCCCCCCTCACACAGACTAATTCTCCAATGCAAGCCATGTGTCTTGTATTCTGTTAGATCTTTCAGGCCCTCTGAGGTGAAGGTTCAGACCTACAAGGCTGCTCCATCTTTAGGTCTCATTGCTAGTGTTTGGTACCCACTGTGCCCACTCCTGTTCAAGTCAGTCAAATTTAAGAAAATTATCTTAAGAGACAAGGTCTTGTCTTGCTATACAGCCCAGATTGGGCTCAAATGCCAAACTCACTTGCCTCAACCTCCCAAGTAATGGAATCATATTACTTTAAGTGTGCCACCATTCCCTGTACAACTTGGCCACAAGTCAAGTTTCCTAAGACACTCAACTGTGGGAGCCCACGTGCGACTCAGTTTCCATCTGGAGTCATTTCTGACTTAAAGAAGCCATTTGAGTTCAAGCTTGCTTACCTGCTCTGCTTTTTCTAGTAACCTTGAAGGCTGCGAGTAACATCTGTGTTAGCCCATAGAAAGAGCATTTTTTGCCCAGATGAAAGAGCACATTTTTCTTTCTATTAAGATTTGGGCCAGTGTATGCCAACCAGAGGCACTCCTCATTAGAGATTAGAAGCTGCCTAGTTGAATAAGACAACACACCTGTTTGAGCTTCCCCTCAAGGACGGTGCAGGGAGGTGGTTAGCGGACTGTACTGCTCTTTTTCTGCCTTCTGCCTGGAGTATATAAGCTGGTTGAGAAATAAAATCGGGGCTGTTTGGTATTGACCTTCAGTCCTCCCAGTCTATCCTATGTCTCTGTCTTCATTTCTCTGGAACCCCCAGCTGATTTCTGCCAGAACAGGCTCAGACACTCAACTCCTCATTGATTTGAAAAGATTATTTGACTTGACTCAGGTTAGTTTTACTTCTTAGGGTGCCCACTTGGTGGAGAAGAATACAACTCATAAGTGACCTTTTGGAACACATGCCAGGGGCTGAGTGTGTGGGGAAGGGGCTGGAGCTCCCAAGTCCTCTCTGATATACCACCTTCCTATCATGCCAAGCAGTCCATGGCCTGGAGGCTTTCCAACCACTTCATGGAAGTTATAATGTAACCAGGATGGAGATTAGTTCAATCCAGTACTTTCCTTCCTAAGGGATAGGACCCTAATGCAAATTCCAGGCCTGGCAGCCTCTTTGATTTTCATTTGTTTGTTTAGGTTTTTTTTTAAAGATGTTTTTCTTTTTCTTTTCATCACCACCTCTGATCTAGGAGCCCACCCAGAGATACCTTATTAAAAGTAAAAATGTGGTACCACCCAGGAAATTCCAAGGGATTTAGGAGCTCTGTGTTAGGAACTTGTATCAAAGACTTGGTATTGGCATAAAAGATTCTCCTACTATCTCTAATTGCTTGGGAAATTCCAGGGGTTTTAGGAATTGTGTGTCAAAAGAAAAAAAAGAAGGAAAGAAAGGAGGAAGGAAAAGGAGAGAAAGAAGCACACACACACAGAGATATTGATTTTATTTTTACAGTAGTATGTACAAATTTCATATGTACAGTAGCATGCAAGAAGCCAGGCCACATCTCTTTCTCTTTACCTATCCCCCATCACCCATGGCCTCACAGGACGGCAGCTTGGGAACTAGTCTCCCCCTTGTTCAACCCTGCTGCCACTGCCTGTTTAGGCTGCCACCAGCTCTTGCCTGGTTCCCAGAGCTTCCTTCTAATTACGAGGAAATGTCCTTGCCTGGGAACAGCCATCAGGGCCTCTCCGTGTTTCTTCATCTGTGGTTTCTCTGTTGCTCTGCAGTGCATCATGGTATTCTGGTGCTGTGTGCAGGATCTTCCGCACTGCCATGCTGTATGCAGGATTTTTTCCACGTTCATGCTGTATGCAGGCTTCATGCTGTATGCAGGGTCTTCCTTACTGTCATGCTGTGTGCAGGGTCTTCCTTACTGCCATGCTGCATACAGAGGCCTTCACTGCCATACTTTGTGCGGGTCTTTTTCCTTGTCATTGCTAGCCTTCTCCCTGCCACCTGCCCAGCTCACATGCTTGCTTCTCAATGCCTTTCCCCCAAATCCCTACACTTCAGCTCTTTAATAACTGGAATGCCTCCTCTTTCTGAATATCTCCTTATTACTCATTAATCTCAAATCCATCACTCCACCCCTAAGTGCTACCCCATCTTGCCATGGCCCTGAAGTTTGGTATGGAAAGGCTACATTTATGGCAAATAAAGGAGACTTTATTCCTCTGCCTATAGCATGAATTCTATTTGGTCTTAATAATAAAAACTCAGAGTCAGATATTAGAGGTGAAAGCCGAAAGATCAGAGAAGCAGAGCAGCCAGCCACTAGGTAGGTTCTTACCTCTACAAAATCTTCAGACTGAAAAAGGGGCTGAGCTCCTATCCCCACCTTCTATTCCTCTCTCCACTCAGCCTGTCTCCACCTCCCTAGTGCTGAGATTAAAGGTGTAAGATCCCAACTGCTGGGATCAAAGGTGTGAGCTCCATTTCTCTTTTAGATGGTTAAATTTCATGTAGCCTGGTGTGCCCTTGATCTCCTGATCTTTCTGCTTTCTCCTCCCAAGTGCTGGGATTAAAGATGTGTGCCTCCACTGACTGGCCTCTTTGGTTAACTAGTGGCTGGTTCTACCTTCTGAACTTCAGGAAAACTGTATGTGTTGGAGCACAAACTAAATATTACCACACCTTCCCATCTGTACCCTCTGTCCTCTTAGTGATCTTGTGGATGGTGCATCCCATCTCTGCCTGTTATTCAGATGCCTTGGAAATTGTAGGCCTAAGTAGTGGGAAGGTAACAAAATATCAAATAAGAAGGCTTGGCCTCAAATCGGCTACCTGAGTCATCTTGGGTGAGTCTGGCTGTGGGCTTGTGAGTCTGATCATCCAATCAATATATTAGCTCTGTGTAGAACTAGTTTATTTCAATGAATGGTGTACTACCCTCTCCCTTAGCCACAGTGGTTCAGCAGGACCTGCATTGACCACTGGAGGGCAATCTTAGCTGGTCTCTCAGCTGGGTTTAATTGGCTCCCCTTTTGCCAGGGATGAGGGTCTGAATTATAGCCCCAAGGCGCCATGAGTGATCTCACAGACCTGGTGAGGGATATGCCCCAATACTGTCACTTGGTCAGCTTTCTATTTTCTTTGGTGTGGCTCGAGAAGGCTTTGCATGTAGCCCCAGAAGCCTGCTGCATAATGGGCCATCTGATGTCCTGGGCAGGGGAGAAGCCAGCCTTGTACTCAGATCATCGCAAGCCTTCCATTATGTAATATTTTTCTTCCTTCCTCCCTCATACCCTTCCCCCGCCTTTGTCCTTTCCTCCCAAACCCTCAACCTCATTATTATGCCATCCAGTCTGGTATCAAATTCACTCTGAAACTCAGGCTGCTTTAGCCTCTCCTGAGTGCTGACATTCCAAGTGTGAGTCACAATGCCCAGCTCTATTTAGATTTTGTTTGGAGATATACTCCACACGTCACAGGCACCATCATTTTCAGGCATGTATTTAAGGCATAACTTTTAGTTGTCCAACCATCGCCTCTAGCTAAGTCTATCGCCACAAAAGGAAGCTGTGGACCTTGTCCCAGTCAGTTCCAATCTCCCATCTTCCCGGTTTCCGGCAGTCACTTTCTGTCTCTACGGCTTTGCCAGCCTTGGAAGTCTCACCTAACTGGACATGATGGTTAATCTTAGTGTTAACTTGACTGGATTGAGGAGTGCCTAAGAGATGAATAAAACATTTTTGGGTGTATGAAGGCATTCCTGGAGACTGCTAACTAAAGGGAAAAAAAAGCCTGCCTTGAATATGGATGGCACCATCCTGCAGGCTGGAAACCCAGAAAATGGGACGGACAAAAGGGAGAGCCTTCTAGAGGGCAGCCATTCTTGCTCCGGGACGGCCATGATGGAAGTCGTCAGGCTCCTTCTGCCATAAGGAATGAAAACCTTGAAACTTGATTGTTAGATGTTTCATTACAGTGACTCCGAGAGTGACATGTCTTTGGTGATTAGCTTTGTTTAATTTGCATAAAGTCTTCATGCATGCAGCAATATTTCACTCTTGGGAGAATGGAATTCAGGGCCTTGATGGGCCTTGTACTGTGAGCTCCCCTTGCCTCCTGCCAGCCACTGGGTCTTGTTGGGTCATCTGGGCTATCCTTGAGCTCATGAACCTTCTGTCTTTGCCTCCCAAGTGCTGAGACCCCAGGTTTATGTGATACCACACCTGGGCACTGCACACATTTTTATGACTAAATATTATTCTGTTCTCTGGATGTACTACTGCGTTTTGTTTATCTGCTCACCCACTGATTGGTGTCTGCTTCTTTCTACCCTTCGGCTATTGTGAAGAACTCCTAGTTGTACAAGCATCCGTGGATAAGGTTTGAACAGACATATAATTTCTAGTCTCTTTCAGTTCTTGCTAACTGTGAAGTGCTGCTGGGAGTTACCATGCAACTCCACGTCTGGCATTTTGCAAAACTGCCAGACTGTTTCCCAAAACATCTGTACCGGTTTCCATTTCTGCCAGCCACATATGAGAACCCCAAAATGCTCTTGACGCAGAGTCCAACCCTTGCTTCCCTTAGCATTCTAAACACGGGAGACTCAGGGGACAAATCTGCCAGCTCTTGCCCACCCCTTTTCCAGTGCTACAGTTATGCCAGACAACAGGCTTTGCAAACTTTAATTGCCCAAGAAGCATACTTGGGCCCTTGGGTGCAACGAGGGTGATACATCTTTCTCGTTGAGGGGGTACTTCTGCCTGACTCCCTGCAGTCATGAAGGGCTTGCCTGTGGGTAAGGTTCAGGGGCTGACTTGGCTGCTATGCACTTGGGCTGTTTGCCAAGAGGTGTTCTTATTAAGTAGGGGCTGCCAGGCAGGTGTCTGCACAGACTTCTTGCCTCTGTAATGGATCCTGAGGTTTCCTGGCAGGGAGCTGGCTCTGGCTCTTGCAGCTGTCTCAGGCATGAAGTAGGGAAGACATCTGTTTAGATGGGCAGAGGCTGTGAGGACAGGCTGCTTCCTCCTTGGTGCCTGGCTGGATCGCAGGTAGACACTGGCTGTCTGATCAAGAGGGACTGGTGAACAAGGCCTCCCTCCTCCACTTGTCGCTTGTTTCGTGACTGGGCAAACGAGGGCTCTATTTGCAGCCACTCAGACCTGACTGCATGAAGAGGAAGGGCTTGTTGGTGCAGTATCTGGATCAGAAGTGAGGCAGTTTAGGAAGGCAGGCTAGAGGGCAAACCCCGAAGGTACTCCCTCATGGGGAAGCAAAATTACCAGCTGCGCTGCTTCTGTATTTGGAGGAAGAAGGGCTTGCTCATTTCTGTCAGTCTGAGAAGAACGGTTTGGTGAAGCATAGGAAAGAAGCAGACAGAAAAACGCTCCTTGAGGTCTTTATTAATTAACTAGTGACCCTACATGGGGTTGCCGGTTCTGTTATATCTGGCTTAGAGCTATTCAGCTACTGGGTACCTTGATATGCGTTTGTTTCTTCATGTATCAAACATTTAACTGAGTTTCTGGGAGTGTCCTCGGATCCAGGGTTGAATGACAAATAAAACCAGCCCTGATAAGTGTCCTTGTGGGATGCCAAGTCCGATAGGGCAGAGGGGCTTTAATTCCCTGGTTGCAGGAGTCCATGTTGGGCATACTCATCTGATAGCATAAAAGGGGGGCGGTGGCTAAATTTGAGGGATGGGGTTGAGGAAAACCTTTCTGGGGCGCAGGTGTGAAAGACGAGCCGAGGCAGAGCAGAAGAACATTTCAGTTGGCAGCAGCAGCACGTGCAAAGCCCTGAGGAGGGGCAAGCATGATGTCCCATAAACAGAAAGCAGGCCTTCTGGGGCAGAACGTGGAGGAAGGAGAGACGTGGAGCCAGGCGGCTAAGTCAGCAAGGTCAGTGCACGCAGGTTCCCACTCCCTTCTAAGCTGACTGGTGACATCAGACCTGGACTCAGAAAGACCACATTCTTCCTTGTGACTCATGATGAACTTCAGACACTTAGGTGACAGAGAAACAAGAATACACTCTTCCCCGACTACACACTCAGAGACACTGGGCTTCTAGAATCTTCCGTGTTCCAAGCAACTTCAAGGGATGGGGTGGAGTTGGGGTTCTGGTTTAAAGAAAGGCTGGGTTGGTGTTGTGCATGGGTGAAAATCTAGCTGTGACCGCTCAGTGAGCTGAACAGCGAGCGAGGGCTGATTCAAAGGAAAGGAGTTTTGAGGGGATCAAGGGAGACTCCGAGGCATAGGGGGAGCAGATTCTTCAGATAATTGACTTGAGCCTCTGAAGGTCATTCCGACCTTGTATTTCTGAGGAATCCTTAGAATCCAAGGTCTTTTCTTCTTCATGCCTTGGGAGGTGACTGTGTTTTCTGCTCACTTAGAAGCACCCAGCTCAGGGCTGGACACACGGCTTCCTGTCAGCATGAAGGTGAGGAGATGCAGGCCACCTGGTTCAGAGTCCAGCATGAACCCTGCATTAGCATCATCTGAGGGCAATGGTCTAAAGACTGGATTATTGAGTCTTACCCCAGATCTACAAATCTTGATTATTTTGTATTTTGTTTTTTTTTTCATTTTAGAGACAGGATCTCATGCAATGCAGGCTGACTTTTCAACTCACTGTGTAATCTAGGAGGGACTTGAACTTATTATTTTCTTGTCTCTACCTCTGAGTGTAGATTCTCCTGCTTATATGGCAAGTCCTCTACCCATTGAGGCATCTTACAGTGCCCCCAGAACTCCCTCAGAGATAGTGGCTATCAGAGAACCTGTGGTGTAAGAAGTGGTCCAGAGGATTCTTGACATGTTGTATTAGTTGCCGGTGTCTTCTGTAACAAATAAAAATATGTATAGGAACTGAGAAGAGTAGAAGTTGGGACTGAAGAGATGGCTCAGAGGTTAAGAGCAATGGCTATTTTGCCAAAGGGCTTGGGTTTGATTCCTAGACCCACATGGAAGCTAACAGTTGTCCATAACTCCAGTTATAGAGGACTCTAGCGCCCTCTTCTGGCCTCCTGTACCGCACAGGCGTACATTCAGGCAAAGCACCATGCATAATAAAAATAAAAAGAACGGAGGATTATCCTCTCTAAGTTCTGAAGACCCACAGCCTTAAATTATTTCCACTAGAATAAAACCAAGGTACAGGCAGGGCCACTCCTCACAGAGGCTCTGGGGAAGGACCCAGACCCTGCCCTATCCAACTTCGGGTGACTTCTGAATCGTTTGTGAACCCCAGGAGAAGGTGGGGCAGATTTACCTGCACCTTGAATACATATTTGATCCTGTTTATGACTCACGCCTCTTTGGAGCAGGACCTCCCTCAGGTGAAAAGTTGACACGCTCCACCTCCCTGCTTGCTCCCTTATAGGGAGCGGCCCCATAGGGCAGATGTCTGAGAGGTCACAGAAGCCCTGCTTTTCTGCACACCCTACAGAGTTCACAGCCAGGCCATGGCAGCCCTGGCAGCTGGAGTATCCAAGCAACGTGCAGCTTCTAAAGGGCTTGGCTCTAACCAGAATGCTGTAAAGTATTTGGGCCAAGACTTTGAGACCCTGAGAAAACAATGCTTGAACTCAGGGGTGCTGTTTAAAGATCCAGAGTTTCCAGCGTGTCCATCAGCTTTGGGCTACAGGGATCTCGGGCCTGGATCCCCCCAAACTCAAGGCATCATATGGAAGCGACCCACGGTAAGGCACAGTTGACTGTCACACAGGGTGGAGGGCTGTCACATCTGGTCAAGAGTTGAAGTAAGTGATGTGGTAGATTTCATTTTCAGATCCTGTAGTTCGGGTTCCACCTTGCTTTCTAAAATTATTTCTGAGGAAGAACATATACACGTTTGGAGCCGGACAAGGGAGATCGCAGCAGTAGCTCTGCTGATGCGGCCTTTGGCAGGCAGTTTAATCTCTCTGAGCTTCAGTTTTCCCTTAAAATGGCACTGGGGGAACCATTGTGTGTCAGTCTTGTTTTGAGAACTAGAAGTTAATCTTGGAGGATAATTGCCCTGCGTGTAATAGGCACAGAACACGTGGTATTTAGGATTTCATAGTGCCCCCAGGCCAGCACAGAGGGGAACAAGCCAAGGTTAGATACAGTCAGTTGTGGGCAAACTGTGATAGCATCGCTGCTGAGAGACATAGGGTTACTGAGGGTCATGGAAGGTTCCATTAGAGCTGGAGAATGGAGAGGAGGAGTGGGTGTGGTCCCACTGTGGTCTTCATTTGCATTCCCCTGATGATTATGGAGGCTGTATCTTTTCATCTTTGCCCTAATACATCATTGGTGTAGGCTTTAGAGAGATGCCCGTTCAAGCCCTTTGCCTCTTTCTCAATGGTTCTGTTTGCTTTTTTTGTTTCTTTGTTTGCCTTGCTACTTTTGAGAATAACTCTTTATTTAGTTTGGGAACTACCATTTTTTTTAATCTAGCAATTCTACAAAAAATAAAGGTGTTTTATTTCCTTGTCCACATCCTGACAGCCACCCTTTTACTTCTCCACCTTCCCAGGTCCACGTACACGGAACAATAGGTCACATTTCTTTGTGAGTTGGGCTTATTTCACTTAAAATGACAATTTTTCTTCTGTTCATTTTTTCTACAAATGACACGATTTTCATCTTCTTTATGAATGATACTCCATTGCGCACACACATATACTTCCCCTGTATAAATATACAATACTTTTTTATTCATTCATCTGTGCATGGATAGCTTGGCTGCTTCCCTATCATGACAAATGGGATTAATGTACAGAAAACGTGGATGTTCAGGTGTCACTGTCTTAGTTCTGATTCTTTTGGATACACAACCAGGAGGGCTATAGTTGTTTTGTTTCTGCCTGTTCTTAAGCTTCTAAGTAGGAGATCCACCTAGGCTCTTGTCCCAAGGAATGGAAGACACATTTGTCTAGATCAAGGCTGCAAGATCAGACCTGGGTTCTCAGGAAGAACTTGCTGTTGGAAGGGTGAAATCCCCTAGGGCTTTTCTGTATATGTAGGGTAAGAGCAACAGCCTGCCCACAGAGACAGCGGCTGGCCATGCTGGTCCCCAGGGCTCTTAACTCCTGGCCTCACCATCTGGGCTCAGTGTCTATCCCAAGCCCCCGCGAAGCGCATAATGCTCAGTGTGAACAGACTTAGTGCAGCCTGTTCAATACTCTTTTCTGTCTGGAGTGTCCCCCACTCCTGACAATTAAGCAGTTTATTGATCTGAAGGAGAAATATGGAGTCAGGAGTGAAGCCATGCTAGGCTTCTAATAAGGACTCCAGCTGAGAGACATATGGAGGGGTTGAATTGTCGGAAGGTTAATGGGTGGTGGAAGGCTCTGGAGCTTCCATTCTTTCTCCAGCTGCTTCCTCTTACATTCGTGGCTTTGGAGTTTCCAATTCAGTCATGGTTTGCTGTGTACTTGTCCTGGGCTGGGAGGTACCTCGAGGAGCTTTCACTAGTTAAGAGGGGGGGGCAGAAAATAGGCAGACAACTGGGAGGCACTTGAGTAGAGAAGAACATGGGCTTGGGTGTCAGGTTATGGCCCCTTATCTATCACTCAGCAGCGAAGTGACTGCGGATAAGCTACTAACCTCGCTGAGAGCCCGTTTCCTTATGCATGAAGTGAGAATATTAGTACTGCCCACCTCCTTGGGTTATGAGGAAATCTGGATGAAAGAATATGTAAATGCTTGGGAAGTGAGTTATCTCTAGATAGCATTACAAGATAGACTGGCCGGAGAGAAAACTATTCAGTGAACAACATGGATGGGAGATGGGGCAGAAACAGTGATGCTTGACTGTGGAATTGGACAGGAAAATTATAAAAGATGATTAAGCTGGAATTGGTGGAGAGAGTGGTCATAGGTGAGATCAAGGAGAAGGCTTGGATGTGAGCCAAGGCACTGGGCTGTGGAAGAGCATGCAAGACAGAGTGTTCTGAGAAGGCTGTGCTCCATGGTCGTTAGAGCAGATAAAACATGGTGGGAAACAGGCGAAGCTAGAAACATCGTGGACCAGATGGTGGAAGGTCAGAAGTGCTGGGCTCTGGGATGTGGTGATGGAGTGAGGGCAAGGGCATCACTGGGCTTCTTGACAGGACAATTCAGAGCTCTAAGAATGCCAAGCCAAGTCTACCAGTGACACTGTCCTGGAGAGGAATCTTTCTGAGTAGCCATCACTTCTGAGAGAGTATGAACTTTTATAGTACTTCCTATCTTGAGTTCCTTACAGGAAGTAAGGACTACTGTTTCCTGTCTTTCCATCTTTCCAGGGCTGGCAGAAGGCTTGGGTAGTTTGTGATAAGGGGTGCTTGGGGTCATCTCTTGATGGCCAGGAAGCATCATCCTGAACACACGTGACTGGTGCTAAAGAAGAAAAAAAATAGCACTCCAAAAATGTAGGCAGACGGGGGCTGCTTTTCTTCTGCATGGTCCTCCATATTTTAAGTTTCTCCAACTGTCTGTCTCTTCTATCTCTGCTTTGAGGTTTAATGGGGGAGAAGGCACACAGTAAGTTCTTGTGTCCTGAAGGAGTCTTATCTCCCTGTGAATTGTAAAATGAGGATTTTATGTGACCCTTGAAGGATCCATATAATATACCAGTCATGGTTATTTTGGGGGGTGGGGTGGGGAACATTTTGCATTATAATTAGTGAATAACACATATTAAAATGAAAATTCTACCTCCTGACCAACAGGCAGCATTTTAAACTGAAGCCTCTGCCAACATTCTCTCTTCCTGAACCTAAAATTGTAGCAAAGCTTTGCACATTTGTTGGATGTGAGTGTCTTTTTGTTTCTGTCACATGGATAGTGTGACAGGGAATTGAGCAGAAAGGGCAGGGGTGTCACCCTGAAGCATCAGCATCATCTATAGGTAGTAGCTGAAGGAATGAGTTTGAACGATTTCGCTAATGCCTTGCTCAGAAGGATACAACTGACGAGGAAATGGGGCCAGAATAGAAGCTGAGGACCAGGTCCAGGGGTTCCTGGATTCCTAGGGTGAGGAAACAGGAGTCCACAGAGGAAACTGGGGTGATGTATCGAGAGATGTGGCCCTCAAGAGCTAGTGAAGACACACACTGCAGGGGGAGGCCTTCAGAGTGGGAACAAACGCTAAGGAGCAGCCAGTAAGATGAGGTAGAAAATGCTCACTCTGGGGTTACCAGTGATGGAGGAGATCTGTCTAACGGGGCTGGGAAAAAGGTAGATTCCACGGGAGTGATGGATGAACTAAAAAATACCTTTATTAATTCTTTGAGAATTCCATATGTGGTTTCAGTGGAGTCTGGTCACATTTACCTCTACCCCCCCCAACCTTTTCCAGACCCTAACCCCCCACCTTTCCACCCTCACCCAACTTCACAAGTTCCTGAGTGCCGTGTTCCTGTCACATCCAGAAGGCATCGTTTTGCTCTGGTCCTCTCCAACCACTGGCTCACACAATTGTTCAGACCCCTTCTGAGATGGCCCCTGAGTCCTGAGGGAGGAGCAGTGATCTAGCTGTCCTGTTTGGAGACGAGCGCTCCAGTATCATGGAGCCTCTGTACACTGACCAGTGGAGTTTCTGCACGACCCACAACCCTGCGCAAGACTCTCTGGTGCAGAGATGCGAGCATCTGGGCAGTTCAGCACTATGTCCATTTAGCAGAATAATAGTAGCAGGGATGGATAGGTTTAAAAAAAAATTTAAGGAAAGAGAGTCTTTCAAACCCTGTTCAATGCTTTCTTTCCTTCTGTCTTGAAGTTACTGCCTTTTAAAGGCAAAATTTAAATGAAAAGATTTTCCAGTCTGTCATTTTTTAATTAGTTTTTCAAATTTCTCCACCTTTTAGTTGTCAGGAAATAATGGTCTAGAGCATGGGAGCTCTTCAGTACCTGAGAGCAAATTAGAGCTACCGCTTTTTCATTTACTGTAGTGTGTGTGTGGTGTATATGTGTGTGTATATGTGGTGTATATGTTTGTGGAGTGTTTGTGTATGTGGTGGTATGTGTATATAGTATGTGTGGTGTGTGTGGTGTATATGTATATGTGTATATTTGTGGTATGTATGTGATAGTGTGAGTATAGTGTGTGTGGTGTGTATATGTGTGGTATGTGTGTATAGTGTATATATGCACTTGCATGAAAGTGTGCTATCATATTAAAGGCAGTTTTAGGGAGAATGCATTAGAAATGTTAATAAAGAGTAAAAATGGAAGGGTTTTTATATTATTGTTTACTGTTAGAATTTTGTCTATCAGTAAGAATTACTTTCTTGGCAAAACTGTGAATTGAAAAATAATATTTGGGGTATGAGAGTGGGGTGTTAGGGGAGAAGGGCTAGGAGCTGACGGGTTCATATAGGTAGGGCTGTCTTCCAGAAGGTTCCATCTCCTACAGTAGGATCTCAGAACCCCTGGTCACAACTCCACGTGGGCTTTACTCCTTTTGTTCAGCTCCCTCTGGCGTCCTCATCATGCTGGATCTATTATTTCTTCACGTCTCTACGTAAGCAGTGGTTCTCATTGCAGAGCTAGACAGCCCTTGCAGGAGTGTAACCCATCAGTTTGCAAGTGTAGTCCAAGTTCCCTTCGGTCCCTTGAGGTCCCACCCTTTCCCCTTAACAATTTGCCTTGTGTCCAGGCTGACTGTCTTCTGTGGACACTCCTCTGCAGACTGCACCAGAGTCCCCCTTTCTAGCAGGCAACCGTCGTCTTCACGTGGTCAGCTGGTCAGCCAGAATGCCCCCTGGACTTTTAATATGAGCTCATTTTGCTTGTTTGTTCAGCTGCTTCCCAATAATGTCAGCTTGATTTGATCATGCAAACCAAAAGCCCTGAGAAGCCAGGATTTTACCTGTTGGTTTCTTCACTTCCTCACCCTTCCATCTCCCCTGCCTGCTGTGGTACCAGACTCAGAATGGTGCCCAGTAGGGCCTTCCTGCATAAACAAAAGAGAAGCGTTGAAGGCTTGCCCCCGAGTCCCCCCTTCTAGTCTAGGGTGATGTCACATCTGAGCAGATGCCAAGTGGAAGCTGGTAAATGACAGAGATAGAAGCAGGAATATGACCTCATCAGACCTGAGCTCTACCCGGAAATGGGTACTCCCTGATACCTCATCCTTGATCCCTGGCTTCCTCCCTGATACCCTCAGGATTGGATCAGCTATAAAATTCTTGCTACTTAGTCATGTGTTTAAGGAATGCCCACAGTGGGCATTGCCTTTTGTCAAACAGACCTCTACTCAGCTCTCTGTGTAAAGAGGGGTGTTGTCCAAATGGGCAGGGTCATAGCTCATTGTGTTAGCACCTCAGCCTTTGCCTTTCTCCTACACACCACGCCTTGAAGCCTTTTCACACCCACATATCCTCACACTCTTATACTCAGTGTGCACAGTAGTCAAGATCCTGGGCATGATAGGGGCTCTGGGCTCCAGCTTTTGTCCTGTGGATCGGTAGCTGACTCTGGTGTCCTCCCTTCCTGGTCTTGAAAACCCACCAGAGGAGACAAGCATGTATGTGTGGTTGTAGACAAGATGCTAGGAGCCTTCCAGCTCTGCATGATGTTTTTATTTCTGCTGCCCCCACCATTAAACAGCGCCCTCTGACTTGTCAATCTCCTAAACTACTTTCAGGAACTGTGTCCCAACCCTCAGTTTATTGTTGGTGGAGCCACACGGACAGACATCCGCCAAGGGGGTCTAGGTGAGTAACTGGGTTGAGTCTATTTATTTAGGGCGAGGGCGGGTGATTGGAAGGAACGAGCAACACCAGATTAAGCTGTTAGACACGGCAGACCGAATTTCGCACATACAGGCTTCTGTTTCTGCGGCTGCAGGCTTCACGGTGGGTCTCGAGGTTGGCTTCCCTTAGCAGGTGGTTTTCTGTCAGCTCATTGAACTCCCGTCACGATAGAGTGAAGAGCCGGGAATACAGACCTAGGGTAGAAAAACCTGTGATGTTTTCCACAGCTGTCCTAAAGCAGGCAGGGCACCCTGTGGGATGACCCTGTCGGTGTAATTAGAGGAGATGCCTCCTTCATTAGTAAGAAAACATGATCTTATCTCTGCAGCCAAACCTTCTTTTACTGGTCTGGGATCCTGGAATCAAAAACCTCCTTTTTTGGGGGGTGGGGTGGTAGGGGAGGAATTCCTCATGGAGGAATGGCTACTAAGTCAAAGTGAGGTTCTGGGTTCAGGCCTCAAAACAAATGAACACCCCCCCCCCAAAAAAAACCCTAAGAAATCAATCCACCTTTTCCTCAAGTCTCACATGTCTTTTAAGCTAGCAGCAGTTCATGTTGGGAACTAATCTTCTCTTTGTTTTGCGCGTTCTAGGCTCTCTGGGTTATAGCTGCACTGCAGAGGTCACGCTAGAATTCAAGAGGTGCTGGTCCAATCCCCAGCATTAAAATCATAAGTAAACAAATGAAATTTACCAATGAGGCAATTGACCAAACACAGCAAGAATTCACTTTGGCAATTACAAAGCTTGTATCTCATTTCCAAACAAAACATTCAAGGCGTTTCTAGCCACTCATTTTTAATATCTTCTCATCACAGTTTAAATATGCTGATAATATGCAGAGACATACCTAGGAGTTTTTTTTTTCTTTTTTGGACAGGGGTGAAAATTATCCTGAGTGGGGCTCAGACTGACTCAGGCAGAGGGTGACCTTGGAACCACCCCCTTTTCTCCATCTCTGGAAGGACTGGGATTACAGGCCTGTGTGCTGTGCCTACCACCGTTATAGGTGGTGCAGGGAATTGAACCCATGACCTTTGGTGTACTAGGCCATCTCTCTCTATCCGTTGAGGAACATCCCTAACAGGACTTTTTTCTTTTTTTAATTTGAATCAGAATATTGTTAGGGAGCAAAACTTACCTGAAAATGTATCAAATTTTAAACGTTTTTTAACTGTTTAAACACAAACTAGCTGCAACTCTTACTGTCTTGTTTCTTTTAAAGAAATATAAAGCTTGGCTTGTAGGAACAGTGTGACTGGGAGCTTGTGTGACTACACCTTCTTAATCTGAGGGAACATTCAGAAATACTATTCTCGGGGCTGGGGCTGGGACTCAGTGATAGAGTACTTACTTAGCATGCAGGAGGTCCTAGGTTTAATCCCAGTTGCCACCAGAAAACAAACAGACACCACTCTTCACACTGCACGGCTCCACGGTTCCATTATATAAATATTTCAAATATTTAAAATGCATGTATCTTGTAAAAGAGGAAGAAGCACACGCCATCCCCGGTAACAGGTGAACTCTGCTGACCTCCAGCCCTCCTAACCCCAGAGCTTCCCTGACGGGAGTTTCTACAGAGAGCTTGACAACATTTAATAGGTTTTGTGGCCCGGTGGGACCCTCAGTTGAGCTTCGTCACCTACTTTGTGGATAGCTCCAAACACAAATTAGAGATAAAAAGGAAAGAGAAAGAAAGGAAGGAAGATTGAGAGGGAAGGAGGGAGGGAGGGAGGGAGGGAGGGAAAGGCTCCACTTGATGAAAATAAACGCCACCTCCCTTTCACAGCCACCCCTTGACCTTTTGTTTCTCAGCACAGTTTTCTACCCTTCCCCTCTACTCTCCTTGCTGCAGCCTGGAAAACCTCTTTCTCCTCAGCCTGTGGGAAACCACCAGGACTTGGAAAATTACAGGGTATTTGATTTTAAATGGTTCCAATGTTCTGTCCTTTAATGAGCACCGCAAATAGCTTAGTTCGAACTCAGGCAGCGTGACTACAAAGCAGGAAACACAACTGGGGCGCCCCACTCCCAGACACTCACGCCCTGCATTCGTCTAACTCTGTGTGAGGCTCCCAGAGGGGTGAATGTGCTGACCTTTTGCCTGCTCTGGGTGAGGACACGTTGCCCTTTTCCTTCAAGCTAAACAGCTAGTCTAATTTAGCCCACAGCCCAGGGAAACACAACTTTGAATGTCTGCCTTTAATGGCTCCTTGTTAGAGACCTTTTAACTTGGGGAAAGGCAGTTAATGAGTGCTTTTTCATTGATTGACTTGGTGGGACTGTCCTTTGATTACTGTTAAGCAAGGATATTTGAGGGCTTCCAGAAGTGGCTGGAGTGTTACCATGGAGAATGTGTGCGGTGGATGGAGACACAGGCTAGAAGCCCAGGAAATGAACCTAACCGTTCTCCGATTCCCGCTCACATCAAAACATGTACAACTGTCACTGTGGTGGCGGAGTTTAATGACAGAGCTAGAAAGGGGCACCTGAATGGATGGGACAGGGGCCTGGGAAAGGGTCTGGGTCCCTGTTGATCAAGACTGTATTTAGTAAGCAGAAAAACAGGTGCTTCGTAGCCAAGGCTGTGACTAGTGGCTGAGCGACAGAAGCATGCACGTCCTGTGAGGTCTGAGCTAGGGTCGACCCCGGACTATGAGGAAGGATTTCTCACTGCACATAGCTCCCCTTTCCGACACAGCTCTCAATGGTTTGACCATGGCAGGTAGGAACGTTTGCTTAATGTTTCATTGGTATTCTAGAATCCACTGTTGGCACTGGGATGTCTCTACTTTTTTTTCTTAATTAAAAATTTAAAAATATTTGACTTATGAGATAAAAAGAGGTCATTATTTATTTATTTTTGTTGACCTGGGAGTTGAACCCAGGGCTTTGGGCATGCCAGGCAGGAATGGCACCACTGAGCTATGCCCAGCCCTCCCTCCTTTAAACAACTCATTTTAAGATAGAATATTGCTAAGTTGTATGAATAGGCCTCAAACTCACTCTGCAAGCCAGGTGGGCCATGTACTGGGATTATAGGTGTGAACCAGAACACCCAACTGAAAGTAGTATCTTTTCGGTAGAATCCTTACAGTTTTTCAGTAAATACATTTAAACATCAAAGCATCACAAAGTTGCAGTATCTTGAAACAATACTTGAGGATTGTAACACAGTCCTCCACTGGTCTCATTAGTGTCCTGTGCCTCTATCAAGTGCCTCACTCTCTCTTCACAGTGCTCCACCACTCTGTCACATTGCTCCATTGACCCAATCAGAGTGCTCCACTGTCACATCAGAATGTTCCACCACTCCATCACAATGTTTCACTGCCCCATGACAGTGCTCTACCATCCCATGACAGTGGTCCACCATCCCATCACAGTGCTCTACCATCTCATCATGTGCTCCACCATCCCATGATGATGCTCTACCATCCCATCGCAGTGCTCCACTGTCCCATGACAATGCTCCACCATCCCATGACGGTACTCCACCATCCCATCACAGTGCTCTACTGTTCTATTACAGTGCTCCAGGGTCTCATCACAATGCTTTCCTGTCTTATAAAATAGTCAGCTCTCCAATCCTAATTTTCCACTGTCAAGTCACCATGCTCTCTTATCTCTTCACAGTGATTCACTGTCATCATGGTGCTCCATTGTTCATCACAGTGTGCCACTGTCCCATGACAATGTTCCATTGTTCCGTCACAACGCTTTACTCTCCTGATTCATCACAACGCTCCATTATTTTATCACAATGTGCACCTGTCTCATCAATGCTCTGCTCATAAAATTCCCCACTGTCCCACCTGAGTGCTCCACTATTTCATCATAAAACTTCACGGTTTCATCACAGTGGTGTTATCACAACGCTCCATTATCCTATCCCAATGTGCATCTGTCCCATCAGAGTGCTCCACTATCCCATCAGAGTGCTCCACTGTCCCATCAAGGTACTTCACTGTCCCATCACATTGCTCCACTGTCCCGTCACAGTGCTCCACTGTCCCGTCACAGTGCTCCACTGTCCCATTGTGGTGCTCCACTGTCCCACCACAGTGCTCTGTGGTCCCGTGATAGTATCCATTTGTGCCATTGAGTATCTGTGTACCTCAATGTTCCTTTACCCTGTCCAGTATTCTAGTGTCCCACCATGGTATCTCCTCCTCTGTCCTTGCGTTTTGGATAGCATATGTCCCAGAGCCTTTGGATGTCTTCTGTGGCACTGAGTTTAGTGGCTTTTACACAGCAAGCCACATTTGTGTATTAGAACTCATTTGTTGCCTGGCCTTAGGTGTCCTACTCACATGTCCAAGGGAAAAATGGAGACTATTCTGGCTTATGGATAGGAAATTGCAGGGTTGGTGGAGCTGCTATCCATGGATCTCAGTGTTGCTGACAAACCTGATCATCTTCTGTCTCTGCTAGTCTGAATGAGTTGGCTGTCATCTCTTCCATGGAAGAGATGCTGCAGATGGTGGGAAATCTGACCACTGTGGCCTCACATACCCAGTAGTTTTGGCTTTATAGCTGTCATAGGAGGCCTCTGATGTGATGGTTTGGATTGTCATCCACTTGTTGGGCCAGTCGCTGCAGAGAGAAGAGTAACAGCCCTTATGGCTAGCCCAATCTGGGGCCTGGCTCACTGTTAGGGTTGTGAGAACTCTCCCAGTCATGGGGAGGACTTTCCAAAAGTGGGGAGTGGCTTTTGGCAGATGGAATAAAAAAGGGTAGTGTAACATACAAATGTATGTGTCTGGGGTGGGGCAGGGTCTCAGCCAGTCTGGGCCTTCCCACAACCAGGGGCCTGGCTTCTTTCCTCGCTCCAACCCATCACCCTGACATGCTCAAATACATTCATTTCCTTGAGGCTCCCATTCTCTCTCTCGATCTGTCAGTAGCCAAGACTCTCTGAGCTTATCTCTGTAGACCTGTGCCTTCTTGCTCCGCTAAGGGGTGTCCTGACCATCATTTCCACAGTTATAATTAAAACAGCTGGGCAAATGTGGCTGGGAAACTAATACTTGGTTCCTTATCAACCCAGAAGTGGTCACTACCATGAATAGAAATGGTTGATGATAGCCCTGGGCATCATGACTATGTGTGCCCCCAGACATGGTGACACTCAGCATTCAGAGAGTGTTTGCAGCACTTTGATCTGGTGACCTAAACCCTCTGTCATTGCGTCGTTATTAAAATACTTGAAAACTGATATAGCCAAAGCTCATCTTCATGTGCTTTCCAGGACTGTCAACAATCAGGTTGGATCAAGCATAGAACAAAAATCGTATCCTGAAGTTGTCTATGCCTCTTGATTTTCAAAGAATTTCAAAGTTTAGCTGGGCGGTGGTGGCACATGCCTTTAACCCCATCACTTGGGAGGCAGAGGTTGGTGGATCTCTGTGAGTTTGAGGACAGCCTGGTCTACAAGAACGTTAGTTTCAGGACAGGCACCAAAAACTACAGAGAAACCCTGTCTCGAAAAATCAAAAAAAAAAAAAAAAAAAAAGAATTCAAAGTTCTACAGAAACCAGGCTATCTGGTTGTCTGTCCCTGATTTTCTGACATGACTAGGTGGAACATTAAGAAATGTAAAGGTGTCTAAAAGGGCTTGATCCTCAACACTGGAAGACTGCCCTAGAAACAGTTCATAAATGCATCCTTGATGGTAGCTGTGGAGAAAGGTATGCAAAGATGCCTGCACTCGTTGCTGCTGCACCCCTGTTGGGATTCTCTGAGGTGGCTGGTCTCCAGGGAACTCTCTGGCAATGGCTGACTCTTCTTCCCCCGGCTCCAGCCAGTCCTTGCCTGTGCTCATACAAGCAGAGAATTGGCATGTGCTGTTCTTGGTGCCCATGGCTGTGGAAGGACAAAGGACTCAAATGGCTTTAGTAACGTGTGGGCCCCAATGCTACAGGAAGGATACTTGCAAAGACAGAGACCCTGGACCCTGGAAAATGAAATTCTGAAAATTCTGAAAGCTCTTTCATAAGAAGTTTTTTTTTTCCTTAACAAATGTGGACTAGAGACTTCCAGAATGTAGAGAAACCAGTGGACTTTCTGAATAACATATTATAATGTTTATTTAAAATTTTAGTTCATTGGATGGTTTTCTTTCCTCCTCCTTACTGCCCTTCTCTGTCTCCCCCTTCCTCCCACCATGCCTACCTCTCTCCCCCTCTTCCTTTCTTCCCTCCTTTCCCGCTTTCCTCCTCGTCGTTTCTTGTGTGTTAGGGAAGAGCCTCAGGCCCCGGCGCAGCACACAGATGCTCCACCATTGATGTATTGGCTCTCCTTATATTTCTCACTGTCCTGTACCAGTGTGCTCATGCCTGTGTGTCAACTGCCCTTCACCCTCAGTCTCTACTGACTTGGGTTTGCTCTTCAACTCTCTGGAACTGATGTCTTATTCATCTTTGTTGCATTTATTGAATAGAGTGTTATATTTGATATTCATGTTTCAAAAAGGGAATGAGTGGAAAATTTCACATCTCTAAAGATAAACGAAAGCCCAATAGCAATGACCATAAACTCATCACCCTCAGATGCAGACCTTGCACTGATTTTCTTTTGTGAACCGGCACACCCCCACGGACCAGGGCCTGGATCCCTGGAGCCGAGATGGACATATGCACTCGGCAGTGATTGAGAGCAGTGTCAGCAACCTTAAGACATCTTCTGATCTGAAGTGTCCTTCTAGGACTGGGGCGAAGTAAATCAATTCGCTAGGTCCAGATGCTTACTTTTAATGAGCAACTGGGGAGCTTCTGCTCACGCAAAGGACCAAGTGGGCTCATTGATTCTGGAGAGCAAAGGATCAGACCTCCGCGAGGCAGGAAAAACTGTAGAGGCCAGTTCCATGCGGCCCTGTGGGGTAAGTTTGCTTCTGACGGGGTCTTTTCTTCCTTTTGCTGTCTCTTTCTCTTCCTAGTCTCCCTTGCACTCGTGTCCTGTTGCACTGTGACCCCTCACCTTTCTATTTTGAACAAAGGTGCTGGGGACAAGCATTAGTTGATGTGGCTGTGACATGATATTCATATTGACCATTCCTCAAACGCATGGGAGAATTCTATGTTAGTCGCTTAGTCCCACCCACCCTCTCTTCCCTGTTTCCTCCTGGATAGCAGGGCTGGTAACCCCAGCCACTTATTATTTCCATATCATAGGACAATTGTCACAACTATATAAAGTATGTAGTATCGCTTCTGCCCAATTATTTTCTCCCTAGCACATTTCTTACCCACTTCCCTGTATCTTTTAAGACATGAGTGAGGCACAAACCTTGTCATTTCATTTTTGGGGTAATTTTCAGTAGAATTGAGCTTGCACCCTACACTTTTTGCTCTATGCATTTAGAAGCACTATTCTGAGATCAAACTTCTGGCTTCAGTGAGCTGCCATTGGAATCATGTCCCAGGCAAGGCTATGGTTACTTACAACAAACATACACTCCACATTTCCAGGCAGAAATTTGTCAGGGGGGCTTTTTTTTTTTAAAAAAAAAAATTCTGGTTTTATGTGCTCCACTGTAAAAGACGCAGCCGAGTTTCTGAGCCTCCAGGGAGATAGTCTCTTCACCTCAGGAGGAGGTGGTGGGTTGGCCCAGGTAACAGGCTTCTCTCTAGGTCCTGTCTTGGCTGAGCAGCCTGAGTTTGGAGGGCTAAGTTGTATCGCACAGTGTGGGATTCCTACACAGGGCCTCCATCTGCGTTACTTTAATATATTCTACAGATCCTACTGTTTGAGGGGGTACTTGGAGACCCAGAGAGAAATTTTTCATCATTGATAAACCATGATGGTTGGGCTTCAGGAGACCCGCCTCAGACACCAGGCCAAGACACACGGCTGGTTAAAGGACATAGTTACAGGAGACTCTGGACAGCCTGAAGACAGAGAAGCTGATGGAGCGCGGAGTACTAGCAATTCAACGTCCCAGACCTCAGAAACTGGGGAGGCCTGTGTGTGCAGGCTCCCGGGATGCCGCTGAGCAGGAAAAGGGGTTGCAGGCTGGGGACAGGGCAGCAAGGATGAGGCCTCAGGTTGCGCTCAGGTCCTTCACATGCAGGGAACTCTGGGGCTTTACTGGAGGCTTCAGCAATTACACTTGGGGTTTTAGCTCAGAGATGTGGCTGCAGTCCCCGATGAGCCAACTCCCACTCTGCAGGGACCACAGGAGCCTGGTCCTGCTGCAGTGAACTCACGCCACGTGTTCACAGGGATCACGCAGCTGACAGAGCCATTCAAGGCGCCAGTCTTCTGGGGATCCTCCGCTTGCCTAGTCCCTTCCTGTCACCTGTTGATTGTCTCTGATGTTCTTTAGGCTATGCTATGCTATCCGTATCAGTTCCCAGAAACTGGTCGGCGCCTTCCTGTCAAGAGGCAGCATATGCTTCCCACAGGCTCCTTCTATTCCCACATTTAGTTTATAAAGTCACAGTAGTGTTCCTGTTGCCTTGGGGGCAATGTGGGAGGGCACTTCTCTTTCCCTTCAAATGTTAGCAATTGGAGGGAAACAATCCCTGGACTACATCTTAGTTTCCCTGCTCTCAAATGCTTCAAGAGGTCCTGCAGGATTGCTGTGGGCCTAGGGATTTGTTCTCAGGTTCTATGACCTAGGAACCGCCCTGTATCACCATCCCAGCCTTGGTCCCTGAGCCTGCAGCTGCTGCATCTCCAGGCAGCTTCCCCTTAGTAAGATAGACATTCATGAATTCTTCACTGGCCCCAAGGTCAGTCTTAGAATTCTTCTGTGCCCTTATCTGTGTCTTAAGAACTGTTTCTCCAGTTCTCCCCAGGTCAGGGCGAGCATAGCCACCCCATCACACTGAACGTGGAGCTTTTGGTCTTTCTTTCTCTTGTTTCTCTTGTCTCATTTGCTTGTTAACCTATTCTCATCAGCTTGGGGTCAGTATCTCCTTATTCCCTGGGTTGTGGGAGCCAAAGTTGGATGCGTGCGTGCGTGTGCGTGTGCGTGTGTGTGTGTGTGTGTGTGTGTGTGTGTGTGTAAGGGAGCATCTAAAGGAGAACCAACTCCAGAGGTTGTGACTTCAAGAGCTATGACTCCAGGACCCATGGGCACTGCCTAAATGAGTAGGCCAGGAGTAGGTAACTGGAGAACTCGGAACTGCAGCAAACAGGAGAAATTGTACAAAGGTGAGGCCGTCTCCCAGTCTGAACTGAAGTTACCATGAAGGGAGCTGGGCTTCCCTTTACCCTGTATGCATTACCCCCGTCCCTGCCCCAATTATCTCCTTCCCACCACCCTGCTTTACTTTCTTTATGGCATTTGTCACCACCAGGTATATTATTCATTGCTTGTTTTTCTCACTAAAACACACCAGGCATGATATCAGAGATTTTCTTTGACATGAGTTCTTAGCGCCAGGAGTCATGCTTGGTCCAGAGTAGCTGCTCAGTGAATACGTGGGAAATGAGTTTGTAGTGGAAGTCTTTAGTGGCTTTTGGGTGACAATGCTTCCTCGACAGGGTTCCCTGCCTCCCTGCCTAGGGTTCAGCTGTCTTCCTCTCTCCTTGCACTCTGTCTGCTCTCGGGAACTGTACTCAGGATACTTACCCAGCCTAAACATGGCTTGTTTTGGATTTGTCAGAACCTGTCACACTGACTTCCACTTTGACCTCAGAGCTGCTTGCAGTTGGAAAGCCATGCTCAATTTCCGGGGAGATCCCCTGCTACCCCGTGTTTAACATGTCTTATACTTTAAGAACTCTTGTGACACCCTTGGGAGCTTTATGGCTCTCCTACTGACTTCCCAGAACCATCCACTTTCCAGCCAGCTTTGGAGGGGGCTTTAAACAAAGCTGCCCCTGCCTTAACTGTGACTGGTGTTATTCCATGAACCTTAGCACCCTTCTCTTAGCTTTTAGTATTTCCCTGCTACACCTGTCTTATGGTGTTTTGCTGTATTTTTTATCTCAATGGGCATTACAATTAAGCACAGTAAGCAAGCTAGGTACTTGGTGATATATTTACATAAACCCCAAATGTATTTATCTACTAATGGCCCTGCCCTGGTGAATTAGTTCCATTTTTAGAATCTACTAAGAAATTCTTTCTCTCTCAATAGCATTAAGGTTTGATTAAGTGAGGGGGGGATAGGAACTCCCTGAACAGTTTCATGTCAGAGAGTCTAATTTCTTCAACAATAGCTCAAATTAGATGAGGACTGGTCTACAGGGCTTCCTATGCAGCTCCAAAGTGCTCTGAAGTCATCCTAGGAACTTCCCTTGGATGTGAAGTAATCTCTCTGTCTGTCTGTCTGTCTGTCTGTCTCTCCCTCTGTCTCTCTCTGCCTCTCTCTCTGTCTTTCTCTCTCCTTCCCCACTGACAAGTTAGAAGATAAATCATGCCGGCCTTGCATTCACACATGGCCTGCTACCCTTTTCTGTTTTTTCCCTATTTTGTGACTCTATTAAGTCCGGGGTGCTCTACAGCTCCTGGAAGCAGACCCTCAGGCTCAGAACTGTCCTTGGACAAACGCCACTTTGCGTTGTTACAGCTGTCCTCCACGCTGAGCTGCCCCGCACTTCTGTGGCTCTCCTATCAGGCTTGAGGAGCCTTTCGTGAGTCGTCATGGGAACCAGGAGTGGAGGCGAGAGGTGATCTGTGGGGCAGCAGAAGTGGATTATTTAGTGTGTGTTATTAGTATGTGCAGTACATCTGGAAAGAGTTCTTTTGAGGACCTAAAAATTATAGTTGCTATAAGGGAGTCTGTTGCTATCACTCAGAAAGAAATAAACACCAGGAGGAGTCAAGGTTGATTTATGGAAGTAGTTTCCTCCCAGGGTGACCACAGTGCCCCATCTCCCATGGAGAACCTGGCGCTGGGCTGTGGAGGATTTATGAACATGTACGAAACACAGGATTGACTCTTGTCTCACTTCTAGGTCAATGATACCTCGCTGCAATGTGGCCATGGGGCCCGGAGGCACTGCAGAAAAGCCTTGCTAGACTTCACTTGCAGCTGCAGCTGCAGGGGTTGGCTGTGGTGTCAGGTCCAGGTCAGTGTGAGCTGCTTAGCAGGGAGAAGGACTACATGATTTACCTGACGTAATTGTCAGCGTCAGGAAGAACACTCAGGGCTCTTTTATTCATTCAAGTGGCTAGTAAGCTTCTTTCTCATGCTAGGAAATGGGCGATGAGACAGGCCCTGACTCCCCTCTTCTGGCCTGGGTGGGTCTGGGGAGAAGGTTCCTGAAATCTGAACAAAGCCCTTCACCCAGAAGAGCTTGTGGTTGGGGGGTCTTCAGGGATGAGGTGGGGTAGCACAAACAGAGTAAGGCCCGCAGAGGCTGCACAGTGGCCAGATCCTGCTGGGCCCCGAGGCTGTATGGAGAATTTGAAGAATTCTGGATGTTATTCCTAAGGATAATTGGGGAACCACAAGGGTGTGTGTGGCCTGATGTGGAGAGTGGAGACTGGAAACCCTAGGCAGGGCACAGCTGCAACACGAGAAACCTTGCTACCACAGATAAACACAGACATGGGCAGTACTGGAGAGTAACCCGGAAGCTCTCATTTCTTAGTGAACCATTTCTTTAAAAAGATGTGATTAGCCCATCATTTTGATAAATGATACAAGAGATTCTGAAACATTTCTCTCACAGCTCACCATACTTAGGAAATAATTGCCGCACAAGACAAGGGCGCAGTGCCCTCTGCATCTCATTTGGACTGTCAAAGCAAGATCTTGAAAGCACTCTCAGAGACTCTCTGAGTTCTTCCGAGATCTCCCTCCACCCCTTAGCACTGAGATTACTACCCTTCAGGTAACCATCCTGCCTGCAGCTGCTGAGATTTCTCTTTCTCAGTTCCGTGGCCAATGGCACCGTCACTTCTGCTTCGTTCAGTTCTGAAAGTGCAGCAAGTCTCTCAGTGCTGTAGGTTAGCCTGTGCTGCTGCCACCAAATACCACAGCCTGGGTGACCCATGAGCCACAGAAACGCACTTGGCCGAAAAGTCCACACCAAAATGCTGCAGATTTAATGTCTCCAGGGTCTCTGAGATGACGTTGAGTGGCCGTGAACTCTTGGAAGGGGTGCACATCATGTCCTGACGTGACAACAAGCAGAAGGGAGAAAAGGTGGCAACCCTGTCAACCCTTGGGTAGCTAACCCCGTTTGTGAGGGTTGACCTCTTAAGATTCGGTTTCCTGTTAATAAGCACCAGTGAGGGGTAAGGTCCATGTGAGTTTTGAAGGCGACACAGGCGTTCAAACCATACCAGTCACTTTGCTACCCATTGGCCTTCTATATGCAGGTGTGCTGGCTCGGTTGGTGCTAGTGTTAAGTAGAAGTGGGTGTTTGACTGTACTTTTGTGTTCTGATAATTTCTCAAATTTCCTAATTATAGCTCCTCGAGCAGTATGAGAGAAGAAGGCTGGGGAGAAAGGATTCTGGAGGCATTTGGGAAAGAGTGGCATGTGGGAAAGGTGAGGGAAGTAATTATCATGGCTCCCGGGCTGAGGGAGGCAACACCTTTGTGGCCGTGTTTGTGAGAGGTAGGAGACCGAGTGGAGGCAAGCACAGGTGGATGGGAGTCAGTCATCAGCGTTGCTTCCTGTGTCAAACTTGGGTGACTCAGGGAGACCCCAGCATCTCCCCGCTGCCATTGTCAGTTGACTTCTAGGTAACAGACACAGTATAAATGTCTGCTGATTCAGTTCTTTTTGGGATGCTCCTTGTTTGGGTTAATTGTTGGATGATAATAGGGAATAATGGGGAGGCTTATTGAGGGCTTTCTGTGTGTCAAGCATATACTAGATGCTGTCCACATCTTGTATTATCTTCCTAATAGCTCTGAGAGGTGGTGACTATTCATGTCTCTGCTGAGTAAGTAGATGTTATTATATGAGGTAGGTGGCAGGGTGAGCTCAGTGTTAATAAGGGTGGGGAGAGGGCAGGGTCTGGAAGCAAGAGGAAAGTGGTGCTGAAGAGAGGCTGAGAAGCTGTCTGTGGGAGGTGGAGAGGAGGGGCTGGTCTCCCTTTGTGCAGAGGTGTAGGCATCTATTTCAAATGTGATAATGATGCTGCTTTCAGCTTCTGGCCCCACAGGGTATGGGAGAGGCAGCAAGCTCATCGCCTGGCTGAACACTGTGTGTCTGAGCGTGGGAAATCACTTGTTTGGCTGCGGTGGAGATGACTTGGCCAGTCAGGGTCAACTTTACTCATCTGCAAGTGGGCATCAAATCTGTAATCTACCTGTTCAAAGCGTGCAGTGTTGGGGGAGGGGCCGCTTGTTGGTTCCTGGACGCTTAGTCCTGAAATAATCACACAGAAACTGTATTCATTAAATCACTGCTTGGCCCATTAGCTCTAGCTTCTTATTAGCTAACTTTTACATATTAATTCAACCCATCTCCATTAATTTGTGTATCACCATATGGCAGTGGCTTACCAGGTAAAGTTCCCAGAGTCTGTCTCTGGTGAAGGCTCCATGGCTTCTCTCTGATTCTGTCCTTCTTTCTCCCAGCATTCTGTTTAGTTTTCCCTGCCTAGCTAAGTTCTGCCCTGCTATAGGTCCAAAGCAGTTTCTTCATTTATTAATGGTAATCACAACACACAGAGGGAAATCCCCATCAGTACAGAGAGCCAAGTACAGGAAGGCACCGTTCCAGCCTTGGGCTCCCTAGCAATGAGGGAATGACATCCATGAATGAGAAAATTTCTAGAGGATGAAGGGCTGAGCCCAAGATGAGTTTTCCTCATCTTTATTCAAAAAGAACTCGTGGAGGGAATTATTGGGTTCCCCAACTCAAAATATACTTCAGCAGGGTTTGCTGCATGTGGGAGACTTCCGGATGTACAAGGTCCGTGAAGCCAAAGGACATTTTGCAGGCTGACAGGATATGCAAGGAAAGGGTATTTTGAAACTGACTCAGCAGGTGGGGGACCCACTTAGAGCAGAGCCCCAGAGAAGGGCGCATCTTTGTCTCTATATTGTCCCTTCAGGGAAGGTAAAGAGGCTCTTAGATGCTGGCAGACACCTTTGTCCCCTTGCTCATGATTCCAGAAGACATGGAAGACACTGTTTGTCCTGGATACAGTGAGGCCAAAGAATTTTCCATTTTGAGCAGAGAAGTCGTTGCTGACTTGGGGAGACTTGAAGGTCTGCCTAAGTGCATTTCCAGCTGCCTCTCCAGTGAACGTTGCTAGTCCCTGGGTTGGTCACGAGGACGTGTCTGATATCTCAGACCTCTTTGATACTTTGATCTTCCTGAAGAGCCCTGGCCAGGGAAGTGGGAAACTAAATGAACTCCAATCTGATTTATAATTCTGTCCAATTTAGTAACTGAAACTGTAGTTCCAGTTTAATGGGGGGTGGGGGGGAGAAGGAACCGGGAGTGGGGGCGGGGTGAGTGCTCCTCTGCCCTTCTCTCAAGATGCTGCCCAGTGTGTGGAGAGCAGGCTGCTGTTGTGTGGATGACCTGGGTGCCCTCAGGGACCTTCTGCTGTGCTCCTTGCTGGCATCGAGTAGCCATCTCCTGTCTCTACTTTTGAGGGCACAGGGAAGCTGCGGGGCTCCTAGAGAGCCAGCTAGGAATCTCTGTTGAGTTGTGGCTCATTTCTTTTCTAACCCAGGGAGTTGCTCGGGTCCATGCAGGACTCACGTTCTCCATGTTGACTTTCTCCATGAACCAACTGGAGTGGAAACAAAAGGGCCCTTGGTCCCCTGCATGCTTCTATGTACCCAGCTGCCTCGTCTGTCCCTCCTCCAGAAATATGAATACCACTCCTCACAACTCTCCCTCATTCTTCTTGCCTCTCTGGAGTTGTATTGGTGGATGGGGTCAGGGAGAAAGATGCTCCCTCACGCATAGGAGAAGGCTAATCAAGGTTTTTACCTGGGCTCTACAAATACCACGCTTCCTGGTTCATGCGACTCATGCCCATGATCTATGTCATCTACAGAGATGTCCTCTCTGTCCAACCAGAGATAACGAGTTATACACCACCTAATGGCGGAGGCAGATTCTGAGGCTTCCGCTGGTATGCCAGCCTTGTGCGCTTCCACAGCAAATGGTCCGGGTAATCCCTTGATGGCCTTAGGAGATGTGGTCAATGCAAATGTGGGAAGCTGCTGCTGGGGTAACAAAGCTCACAATAAATTCTACAAGTAGGAGTTCACACTAATGCGTAAAAATTATGGTTTAGTAAATACAAACTGTAGCATAGTCATTTATTATTATCAAGTAGTATGTTCTGTGTATAACTCCACCTGCTAGCCTTTCATTGGACTGGCTGGCCTCTACCAGCAGGCGTAGTGGGTTGTACTAGACTACAATGGTTTCAATGTTGCTAGGTGACAGGAAGTGTTCAATTCCATTGTAATTTTGTGGGACAATATATATAACATTCTATATAATATGTAATTTTAATATAAATTTCATAAATTGTATATTTACAGAAATAAAAAAATATATATACTTTATACCTGAAAAAAGACCATGTCACTGAATATATTTTATAATATATTTACATACACACATTATATCTCAGTATCTGTTGACCCTGTATGATAAGCTGTGGGTCACAGACTCGCTAGAGGACAACTCTGAGGCTCACAGGGTTTCAGGAACTGCTTCTGGCCACCCTGCGCAAAGATGGCTCCCAGGTCTTAGGGAACAAGTGACAATAATCTCGGAGTTAACAGGTGTCATGCAGATGCCAAAGGCCAGAGCTGAGTTGGAGCCAGGTGTACCAGGCTGACCCAGGGAGAGAGCAAAGGTGAAGGGTGACCTCAGAGGGTAGTCCAGGCCTACAGGCATGTCAAGCTTGTCTCCGTTCACAGGAGTGAAAGATGGTGTCTCTGTTGTTTGAAGAGAGCAAAGAGTGACATGCTTGCCTAGCCTGAAGGGTCTCCTGGACTTCAAGAGGCCAGCCACCCACCAGGTGGACCTGAGCCACCACCATGGACTAAGAGTTTTCAGAGAAGTGGAGCTTGGAAACTGGGTGAGACATAAGACACTCCAGTGTGGGTGCAGGAGAGAGGAACAGGGAAGAGTCTTCCTTTAACTGATAGAAATGTCTTTCGCCACAGAAGGCAGACATGAGAAAAAGTGAGGGAAAGAAGAAAGTGGGTCTTGGAAAAGTGTCATGATGTCAGGTAAAGATATATCATGAGATTTTTATCATCAGTGATACAGAACTGAGGAGGGGTCGTTCTGTCTCTCCTCCTTCAAGGTGGGGAGGTTTTCCTCAGTCTTTCCTCTCTCTCTCTCTCTCTCTCTCTCTCTCTCTCTCTCTCTCTCTCTCTCTCTCTGTCTCCTTCCCCCTGCCCCCTCTCTGTCTCTTTCCCCCTCTCCCCCTCTCTCTTTCTGTGTGTGTGTGTGTGTGTGTGTGTGTGTGTGTGTGTATGTTTGATTCCCCTGCCTTCTACCCAGAGGACATTTGGCAATAGCTATACCAATTTTTGGTTGTCACATGGAGGCCAGGGCAGGGAGGGGGGGAGTCCCTGCAATTGGCATCCATCCGCTACAAGTAAGTCCACTGTTCAACATTCCAGATGGCTTCCACCATAAAAAAAATTCATTCCATAATATCAACCACGCTGAGGCTGAGAACCCTACTCCAGCTCATTAGACTTCTCTTAGAAGAACTTTGCTCACCAAGAGAGCAGCTCTGATAGAGGCCTGGTTCTGGCCTCATACAGCATTGACGCATGCCACTTTGTGTTTCTCTTTTGGAGGAAGTGTTTGCAAAATGATCTAGACTGCAGGACATCCTAGACGGTCAGAGTAGGCACATTTAATCACTGCTGTCGGATTCATCTGGAAGCGATGGACTGAATCGTACGCTGGGGTCTGGGAGGAGCATGAAGCCCACCGTCTACCTCCCGCCAGCTTCCAGTCTAGGCAGAGAGACAGAAATTGTCAACAGAAGCCAGGGCGGCCAAAAGCAAGCGAGTGTTTTAATGTAGTCAAAATGGCATGAATGAAATGCTATGGGCTTGAGAAGGCATGCTCGCCTTCTCAACAGGAGGGAGGAAGGGTGCTCCTCTGACTGCTGAACAGCAGCGTGCGCAGCTAAATTAGTGCCCTGTGTGTAAAAACATTTCTAGCTGCCTTTTGGAGGAAGAGCAGAACAGGCAAAGGGTGCCTCAGCTGTGATAAAATATTGAAGATGAATTAAAAAAAAAACAACAGGCATTTGTAAGTGGGGTCAAAAATCTTTGCATTATACTTGAATGTGTAATCAGAGAGACTTTTTCTCAACTGTTTTCATCTTGCTAGCCTGTCCCATTTCTAGCGGCAGTGAGTGGGAGGGAGGGAGGAAGAAGCTAGGCAAGGGTATCATGACTCTTCCTGTTTTAGGTTCTTATCTCTTTGGAGTACATATTCCTCCTTCAGTTACTCTATGTGAGTGCTCGTAGAATGATGGATGGTTTCTTTGTCTCTTTAAAATTCAGGCTAAATTTCAGCATCTGGTGTGGTAGTATTAGAAGTTGAGGATGAAAGAAGTTGATTAAACCCTGAAGGTGAAGCCCCTATGGATGGAATTAGTGCCCTTGTAAGAGCCTCTGGTGTTCCTTCTTCTCCCTTCCATCATTTCGGGATGTGGTAAGAAATTCCTCATTCATGAGCCAGGAGGAGATACCAAGTCTGCCTTCCAGGTTACAGACTAGGAGAAACAAATCAATCTCCTTCATAAACTACTTAGTACAATGGGTCATGACCCTGGGGGCGGGGAGGGCAAATGACCCTTTCATAGGGGTTGAATATCAGTTATCCTTCATATCATATCTTTACATTATGATTCACAAGGGTAGCACAATTACAGGTATAAGGTAGCAATGGAAATAATTTTATGGGGATCACCACATCATGAGGAACTGTGCTAAAGGATTGCAGAATTAGGAAGGTTGAGAACCACTTGGTAGGTAGTATTTATTTAAGTGGCCCCTCACTTCTAAAAATTTTGTTGCTTGGTAGCTGGGTCCAGCGCAGGCCAAAATGGTCTGGCAATGAAGATGGACCAGATGGCTTTTGTACAGCCTGCTACTGTCTTCCAGGTTCTTGCTGACTTCATGAAGAGGTGATGGCATATTGTATGGTCTCCTTTCCTGGTTCATCAGGGCCCAACAGACCTGACTCAGCTCCATCTGAGTGCCCATGAGCTCTAGCCATAGGAAACACCAGTTCTTCAGCTGGTGCCTGAGCCCCGAGGCCACCCCACAGCCTCTGCAGGGGGATGGGTTCGCCCTTCTTTTTCCCTTGACTCAGGCATCGTGATAGCATCTTCTGCTCTCTGTGCCTCAGCGCTCCATGTCACCATTTGTCCCCTGCATCTAGATCTCTCAATTGTCAGTGGAACATAGGGACTCTCTGTGTGAGCTTCCTCTTTGCATTGTCTAGGGTCTCAGTATCATTTCTCTGCAAGGCTTTATGCTTCCCAAGGTAAGAAAGGTCCCTCCTACTGGGTTCTTCCTCCTCATCTGCCTTCACTCTAGAAGCATCTCTACTTAGTGTTTGAGAAATTCTCTTAAGCTTGGGTTCTTGCTTTCTATTTCTTATAATAATGATGGTTATTGACACATACAGATTTTATTTGTTATCTGTTCATTTATCACTTTGTTTTGCTTGTGTTTTGAGGCAGGCCCTTGCTCTGTTGTCCACGCTTGTCTCCAGCATTCCTTCTCCCATCTTCCTGAGCACCTGAATATGTAAAACGTGTATAGAACAGCAAATCTCTCAGCTACTGTCCCCATGATCTCCTCATTGCTAAATGCAAAGGTCAATTTTCAGTCTTTAGCATCTCAAATTCATGTGCAATATCTGCCCTGCTGCGAACCTGTCTACCTCACGCCCTACGCCTTTAGTTACCCAGATGACTCTTGCCCTTACCCTAGCAGCTACTTCTGAGTCCTCTCTTTCCTGCGAGGAACTGTAATTTAATGAGCTATAATTTGGTGGCCACATACTGTGTTCTGGCTGTTACACATCCATTTTATCACTTAGTGCTCCTCCCAATGAGGATTAGTAACACTCCTAGTGTGTAGATGGTGAGCGGGGACTCAGGGAGGTGCTGAGTCTTTTTTGGGCCCACACAGCTAGTAAAAGGCAGAGCCAGGAGCTATACTTAGGTCACGGGTTGTATTCCCATGACAAGAATCGAAGCCCTTATCTAAAACCAACCTGAAAAGGCTCTAGGAATCTCTTTCCCCGGCTCTTTCAAAGAAGCATCTTCAACCTTGAGTGGCATTTCCTTCCCAAGTTACATTCTTCATGACACCCAAAGGGGTCACCAACCAGAATCCCTCTCTGTTGACTCTTGGTCTTCACTAAATCTCCTGTGAAAAGTGGTTCACTGGGTGGCCAGGCTGTTTTGAATGTGAAGATTTTATCTTTAAAAACTTATGGTGATGTGTCTGAGCCTGCATGAGTCTCTGTGCATCGTGCCGTGCAGAAGCCTACTGAGGCCAAACGAGGGCGCTGGATCCACTGGAACTGGAGTTGAGAGTGGCTCTGAGGCAGTAGGCGGGTGCTAGGAACCAAACCCCGGCCTTCTGGATGAGCAGTGAGTGTTCTAAACAGTCCAGTCATCACTCTAGTCCGGAGAATTTTTATCTTACAGACAAAGCTCTTCCTAATCAGCAACGAGAACAAGGCTCTTTGGACCCTCGGGCTTTTGCTTGTGGGTGTGCTTGCTCTAGTGTTCCACAGATCTGCCTCTCTGCGGTTCTGGTGAAGCCCGCTCCTTCCCAATCTTCTTCAGACACCCACTGTCTTACCAGCCTTTGCTGCTAGAGACCTAGTAGAGAAGGCTGTCTCCAGTGTGCCCTCTAGTGGGTCTGTTAATGTCCTGTCTGCCATACACAGAAGACCTTCTAGCTCATTCTGTTCATGGATAGAGAGGCCTTCTAGCTCTCCTCAGTTCAGTCCTGTCTGTTAGTCCTGCTTAGCCAGGCCAGGGGAATCCCAGACTTGTTGGCAATAGGCATGGTGTCCTGTTTACATTTCTCTGTCTCTCTGTATGTACCTCTATTGTGTCTCTGTCTCTTTCCCTCCCCACACCATCTGAATTCAGAACAATTCTTTCCAATTTCTGTAGTTTGGCTAGTCAGTCCCCACGGAGACTCTTGGGTGTGCTGGTTTGGGGGAGGAAAGGCCCCTCAAGTGAAGAGGTCATTTAGGGGGCTTGGTGCCTTTTTTCCAGAGAATGAGTTAGTTTGCCGTCACAGGGCAGTGGCCTTCTTCCTCTCCTCCGCACGCACTAACCCGCCTGTCTGCTTGCTGCCGTGAGTTGAAGCAGCATGAGCCATTTGCTGGTGTCATGCCTTTAGGTTTCCCAGATTCCCAGAACCGTGAGCTAACTGGAGCCCATGCCATTAGAAATCGCCGAGACTCAGGTGTTCTCTTCAGTAAGGAAAAAATGAACAGAGATGCCTGTGTGGCTGTCTCACGTCCCCCGGCTGTGATAAAATACACTCCCAAGAGCATCTTTAGGGAAGAAAAGGTCTATTTGGCTATAATCCCAGGATCTAGTCCTTCATGGTGGGGAAGACAAGACAGGAACCTGAAGCAGCTGGTCACGTCCGCCACCAAGAGCTGAGAAAGGATGCACGATTGTTGTGTTCTGTGTTCTCCACTCCCAGGCGGTGTAGGGCTCAAAGCCTACTTGGAGAGTCACGCCATCTACTCTTAGGTTGGGTCATCCTACATCGGTATTATAACCAAGACCCGCCCCCCCCCCCCACACACAGAGGCATGCCACAGCAAACCCAGTCTAGACAGCTCCTCACTGACTCCTACTAGGTGATTCTAGACTGTCACACTGACAATTAAAACTAACCATCCCAGTCTCCCCAAAGTATCCTTTCTATCCCCTGAAACCTATCTATGCTTGCTGGGGTAGAGGGAGTGCCTGGGCTTCCTCACCATGCTCCCCTCCCTGTTTCTGTGATTGAAGTCCATATGCAAATGTTACTCTGTAATTCCATGCTCCACGATCCCTTGTCCAGATCAGCCGGACATCCCAGCTGGTTTCTCCAGAGCACAGCCAGCGCAACCAGTGTATAGAAAACAGTGCACGTTCCAACTGTCCCTCATCCTGATAGTTTCAAGAACTCCTTTAGTGGCGTTCTTTTGGAACCCACTTACAAGGCATACTAATCACTTTGTTATTACATCAGGAAAATGTTGGCTGCAAGCTTTATTGAACCTAACCGTAGTGTCTTAAACAAGTGGGGATAGAAGGCTGATATCTCTTTTGTGACAGGAGTCTGGAGGTGGGGAGCCCTGGGCTAGTTCTTAGAAACCCAGACACCCAGGGCTTCCCCTGTGTTCTCTCAAATGTGTTGACTTTCATCCCATGCTGTAGCCCTGGGCTTATGAGAAGTCTCTGGATCTCCAGGCGTGAGGCGGACTTCCTAGATAAGATAAGGGAAGAGCATCGGGCAGAAAGATTCCAGTAAGCAAATCTGCCACGCTTCAGCAAGAAAGTAGGTGCTTTTTACCAAATTTCCACCTACATTCTTGGGAATGCTAACCTGTGGAGACCACTAGCTGGGAGGTGGCTGGAGAGAAGACGGTTTGTCTGTGGAGACATTTCCAGGCTTTCTTGTCTACCGCATCTGCCAACAAGCATAGATCCCAAAGCTTCAAAACTGCTTTTGTAAATCAAAACTCTGCTCAAAGATCAAGGCAGGCCCCTCAAACAAGTGTCTGAGGTGTTTTGCGCAGGGGAGTAAATGTCTGTCATTACAAGAGTACCTTTGAGAGGAAACACATTTGGGCACTTTAGAGAAAGCTTCCTGCAAAGAGGGTCCACTCACACTTTATGCAGTAATTGGCTTGGGCCCAAATGTCTATACCTATGACATTCTTTTGTGCTTACTGCAGCAGCTGGGTGAACCCCAGGAAATGTCAGGAGTCAGGACGAGAAAGAAAACATTAAACTCTCTCTTGGCTGGGACCTGTTAGATGTTGGCCGCCGAGGGATGTTTGCTGGCATGCTTTATTGGAGTGTCTAGGAAGCGCCTGGGATGGGGTTTGCAGCAGCTTAGAGATTGGGATTGCGAATCTTCACAACAGAAGGGAGTCTGGCCGGTTTCCTTGAGAAGCCACCTGCTTCAGAGACACCCCAGAGCCTTCAGTCTGTCCCTTCCCCAGAGACTGTGCCCGTCTCGCCCGCTGCCTTCTGTCTCAGAGTTCCGAGTAGCCGAGCATCTAGGTGTGGCGCAGGTGTCGACTGTGACATCTGTGAGGCTCAGTGTCTGGCCCTGCTTATTTCACCCCAGACCTGGGATCTCCAGGTAAAAACCTGTGGGTGTCATTGCTGACTCACAAAGGGACAGCACATGATTCATGAATTCCTTTGGTGATTTGATGACATGTTTTTATTTGTCAAAAATTCACTGGGTCTCCTCTGCTTGCTGGTGACTGCTGGGGATCCTACCAGGAGAGATCCCCGTGTCCCTGCTTGTCAGGAAGAGGTCAGAGAGGAACAGGGATGAGAGATAAGTGTATCAGGTGGCCTTGGCAGGAGCTAGGAGCCCTGTGGAGGGAGGGCTTGAAAGTTTATTGGGGATGGCAAGGAATGCGCTGTCATGGAGCCTTCGTGTGAATGGACTTGGGAGTCCAGCTTGTGCACCAATTGTGGTCAGCTGAGGGAAATAAATGAGGTCTCCAGAACACACAAAAACAAATGTGGCGTCTTCTGAGCAGAACTCAAGGCAGGTTTCGTGGAGATGGTGAAGACCCATCTGGCCAGGTTGCAGGAAGCATTGCACAGACAGAAGGAACAAATAAGGAAAGGGAAGCAGGAAAATGAGCAGGGTTCACTCTGTGCTTTCCAAGTTTGCCTGGAAGCTAAAATCACGGTGGGGGAGACCAGGCAGGTAGGGCAGAGTCACTCTGGGAAAGGTTTGTATTTTGTTTCTAAGCAAAGAAAGACAGAGAAATGGCCTTATTATACAGAGTTCACAGGAAGAAACCAAGCTGAGGGGAACCAGGTAGGGAGGAAGAAATCTGTCTCCATCTTGGGAAGTTGCTTGTTTTACCCCTGCTGAAGTTTTCTGTAGCAAGCAGCAGTGTGGCCCAATGCGTTCACACAAGCGCTCTCTCCACGCTCACCCTGAACTTCACCTTGAATACAGGTGACCAATCTGAGGGATAATGCTTGTTAGTAAAAATCAGATCACTTACTTTTAAGATCAGAAAAAAAGTGTGTGTGTGTGTGTGTGTGTGTGTGTGTGTGTGTGTGTGTGTGTGACAGGGAAGGTAGGGGGAGACTGAAGAAGAAATTAGTTTGGAATGTAATCTTGAGCCTCTGTTTTTGAGGAAGGTTGGGGTGACATTGTGATGAAGCTCTTGCTGGTGGTGACAGACCCTCAGAGGTGGGTCCTGGATCCAAGTGTGACTACTTGCTCAAGCAGTCTGAGTGTGAAACACCAAGTGTGTTCATTCCTGAGCTGTTGAAGCAACTTCATTTAGTCCCACAGTTAAGATGAAAATATAAAGTTAGAAAAGGACCCGCATAACCTTTAAATGTTGCCAGGCTTTTTATCTGAAAGTACATAGGAATGGTTAAGCATATTTATTTATTTATTTATTTATTAGAATATCTTTTCTCTATTATTTGACAATTTCATATATGTATGTAATGTCTCTTGGTCATATCCATCTTAACTCCTTCCACTCTTCCCAGATACTCTCCAACAATCCCTCCCATCTTCATATCCTGCCTGTTGTAAAGAGAAAGGGGCCCTTTGTTTGTCCTGGCTGCCTGGTTATCTTACACCTGAAATAATCATACAGAAACTGTATTAATTAAAACACTGCTTGGCCATTAGCTCTAACTTCTTATTAGTTAACTCTTACATATTAGTTTAACCCATCTCCATTCATTTGTGTATCGCCACATGGCTGTGGCTTACTGGAGATTCTAATGGGCATCCATCTCAAGCAGAGAATCCATGGCTTCTCCCTCTCTGCCTTCCTTCTCTCAGCATTTCGCCTAGCTTCCCCTGCCCCGCCTACCTAAGTTCTGCCCTATCAAGGCCAAGGCAGTTTCTTTATTCATTAACCAATGAAAGCAACACACAAACAGAAGGAACTCCTACACCACCTGTCCTTCCCATATATATATGAGTTTGCATGTATATATGTGCACTGTGATGAGTATGTGTGTAATGCCTGTGGAGGTCAGAAGAAGGTATAGAATCCCTGAAAATGGAGTTAAAGAGCATTGTAAGCTATCATGTGGGTGCTGTGAATCAAATCTGGGTCCTCTACAAGAACCATCTCTCTAGCCTTCTCCTTCCCTCCCTCTCTCCCTCCCCCTCTCCCTCCCTCCTTCCTCTCTTCCTTTCTTTAACAAATACAACCCACAGAGTCTAACTAATCCTGGGTGCTGACAGTTGAGTGACCTTGTTAACTTGACTTTGCCCAGGCCTTGTGCAGAAGCCAGAGTCTTGGGACTACATGAAGGCCAAGGCTACGCTGTGTCTAGGAGCCAGCATTCCACAGCACTTTTCCCCACCTTTTGGCTTGTATATTCTTTTTTTTCTTTTAAACACTGCCTGGCCCATTACCTCCAGCCTCTTAATGGCTAACTCTCACATATTGATTCAACCCATTTCTAATAATCTGTGTCTCACCACGAGGTCGTCGCTTACTGGGAAAGATTCAGCATGTCTGACCTGGCAGCTTCATGGCAGGTGACTCTCTGCCTCTCCCTGACTCTGCTTCTTTTTCCCAGCATTCTGTTCTGTCCACTCTGCCTATCTAAGCTGCTGTCCTATCAAAAGCCAAGGCAGTTTCTTTATTAACCAATGAAAGTAATACATAGACAGGTGACCCTCCTCCATCATTTCCCCCTTTTCAGGAAAGATTCAGCATGTCTGACCTGGCAGCTTCATGGTAGGTGACTTGGGCTTGTATATTCTTTTTGCCCCATCATTCTCAGCGCTTTCTGAGCCTTGCTGGGGGAAGGAGTGATATATACGTCCCACTTAGGCCTGAGCACTCACCGATCTCGTAGTCTCAGCACTTTGACCAGTTGAGTCTGTGCTGGTGCCTACTGCAGAAAGGGACATCTCCGGCTAAGGTTGAGAGGGCCTAATCCTTCATATGGGGACAGTGATGCCTGGAACACTCAAGGAGGTGTTGGAGCAGAAGACCCAGATGAATAAGAGAAACAAGGACTGTGTCACTAAGCCTCAGACTTCTAGGGCCAGGTGTCTACAGTGCAGCAAGAAAGAGGTAGGATTGGGCAGTATGAGGGAGTATTGTGTTGTACAGTGGGAGGGACACTAAGGACATTTTCTGCAGTACCATGAACATATACACAGGTGTGAGCAAAATTATATAGCTTCTAGCCCCTCCCACTCAGCAGGTTAAGGTGAGTGTGTAGTGTCTGGGCCTGTGAGTCATCATTTGATGTCACTGGGAGTCAGCGATGCTGCCTCAGGAGGTGGCTTTTCGGGGCCTTAGAGGTCTGTCTCACAGAGGGAGCTTTCTATCTGCTTCTAAATTTACTCAGATGTTCAAAGTGACCAAAGCAAGCCCTGGGTTGTTTAACCTCTCTTGACTTCCATTTCTTTTTGCTTCAGAATTATGATGATTTCATGCTAATCAATATCTCAAGGGTATTTTAACCAAAGCTCTCACGGTGAACTCCGAAATATAAAAGGATCATCATACTCTACACAGATCAAGATCATGGAGAGTCAGCTATCATTACCCAAGGCCATCGTGGGACAGGATCAATCACTCCCTCCCTCCCTCACTCCCTCACTCGCTCACTCGCTCGCTCACTCGCTTGCATACCTATGTGCTCCTGCATAGCTTCAATGTTTCACCCAATCAAAGGCTGACAACAAAAGGAACAAAGAGGACAGTTCCTTTCTCTCAATTTCCGTTCTACTGATTGGAAGCCCAGGAACTGTGAGTGGATGGCGCACAAGGCACAACGATTGGGATGAATGGAGCATTTCCATGTCTGAGTAAAACTCTCCCTGTGAGGCCTCAGGAGGGGAATGTGTGTGCACTTCAGTCATGAGAGGAGAACCCGCACGCGTGACTTAGGAGAGTGGTGTTGAGCTCTTTGGTTGGCTGTGTTCTTCCAAGACTCCGTACCAGGCCCCAACCCCGTGTGAGCATACTAATAAGTGAACCTTAGGCATCCATGCTCCTCTGTTGGGGTGGGAGAATTAGCCAGGTCCGTTGGCCTGTTCATTTTCTGTCATGCATAAACATAGTACCAAGCAGAGAAGTAGAAACACTAAGTGGCTCTCACCAATACCAATTCTGTCGGCCTCTTGAACTCCGATAAGTACTTTTCTGTTGTTTATTCATAACCCACGCTTGGCAACTGTATTACAGCCGAAGTAAGTCTACAGTAGACATAAACTCTGCAGTGATGGGGACAGTGAGGGCCTCGCCTGACCGGCTGTTGTCTCCCCTGGTTTATTGCAGGTGACTGTTGGCTTCTGGCAGCCATTGCCTCCCTCACCTTGAATGAAAAACTGCTTTACCGAGTGGTCCCCAAGGACCAGAGCTTCCAGAAGAACTATGCAGGCATTTTTCACTTCCAGGTATCAGGCCTTGCTTGGGACCTTTGTCATCACTTTTGTATCTTATCCAAATCTGTGGGATCAGAAACTCTGGAAATGAGGCCAATACTGACGTCAGGTTATCCCTCTGGGTGATTTGGGTACACGCTCCAGTTTGAGAGCCATTCCTTTATACATCTGTTCTATCAAACTCATCCTCTTTCCTTCTTCCTTCAAGCCATGGGGCCACGAGGGACTCACTCTGGACTAAGGATCAGGAGATATCAGACTGAGTCACCCACTTTGGCTGCCTGGGTGATACCAAGCAAGCTCTCTTCTCCACAGACTCAAAGAAAGACTAAATGTTGCTTGGTGCCTGTGGCATCTCTTGTGTGTGGATGAGGTGTGTAAATCCTCTCAGGGAGTTTAAGGTTCACCAAGCCTGGAGACTAGCTCACTAGCAGGGGGGACCCCAGCCAAGGAACCTGCTGAGGCACCTCCCTCTGCTTCTGCATGTGACACAGGTTGTTTTCCCACCCCTAGTTCTGGCAGTATGGAGAGTGGGTGGAGGTGGTCATTGATGACAGACTCCCCACCAAGGATGGGCAGCTGCTCTTTCTGCACTCAGAAGAAGGCAATGAATTCTGGAGTGCTCTCCTGGAGAAAGCCTATGCCAAGTAAGTGAGATGGCGAGGAGCTGGAAGACCCTGGGGCCTCCCTGAAGGCTCTTGCCTGCCTTCCCACTTCCCACTCAGGATGCAATGGCCAAGTGTTTTCCAACATCCAGACAAACATAGGCTAGAAAGAAAGCATCCCTCTCAAGAGAAAGGGAAATTTGGGCTGGGAATTTAAGAGCTCATCTCTGGGGCTGGAGAGCTAGCTCAGTGATAGAGTCTTGGTTAGCATGCACAAGGCCCTGGTCCAATCCTCAAATATACCACAAATATATATATTCATTCATTCATTCTTGGGGCAGAATGAACGAATGTTTAAAATGATGATGATGAAGAACAAGAGGAAAATTATAGAAGGAAGTTTCTGTTCTGCCTAGTCCTATAGCTGTTCAGTTCCAAAGAAACACACAGAGGCTTATATTAATTATAAAATGTTTAGCCTATTAGCTCAGGCTTATTATTAACTAGCTCTTACAACTTAAATTAACCCATAATTCTTATCTATGTTTAGCCACATGGCTTGGTACCTTTTCTCAGTGCAGCATTTTCATCTTGCTTCCTCTGCATCGGGTGGCAACTATAGACTGAGACTTTCCTCTTCCCAGAATTCTCCTAGTCTGGTTGCCCCACCTATACTTCCTGCCTGGCTATTGGCCAATCAGTGTTTTACTGAACCAATATGAATGAAAAATCTTTAAAGTGTTCAAGTGCATTGTCCCACAGCAGAAAAGAAATATTTTTAGTACCAAACTGAAGCACTATCAATAAAAAGTCAGATCTGAAGATCTGAAAAGCAAAGCAGCCAGCCATTGACTCTTACCTCAACCTAAGTCTGAAATGGCGATCCTGCCTCCAGGAATCTCAGACTGAGACTGTGTGTGAGCTGTCTCCTCCCACTTCATAATCCTCTCTAGATCTGGAATTAAAGGTGTGCACCACTGGGGTTAAAGGCATGCACTGCCTGGTTTCTATGGCAAACTAGTGAGGCTGCTGGGATCAAAGGTGTGTGTTACCACTGCCTGGCTGTAAGGCTGACCAGTGTGGCTGTTTTACTCCCCTGATCCCTAGGCAAGCTTTATTTATTAAAATACAATTGAAATACCACTATTCCAAACTCAGCAAAGTTTCTGCTCATTCCTTGAGTGTCGTTTTCCTGACTGACATTTCAAGTCGAAAGGCTTCTTCGAGTTAGTCTTGTTTGCTGTCTGTCACTCCAGGAAATTTCTCATTCTGTTAGGGCAATCCTTAACCTCAAGGGAAGGCTCCCTGTTCCTATCTGTGCCTGGGCACCCCAGAAACCCAAGCAGTCAGGGCCAATTCTGAAGGGATTTTGGTTTTGAAAGCAAGTGGGAGACGTAGAAAGGGGCTGCCTGAGGATCTGTTCCTAGTGAAATCCTGGGGCGTCTGTCTAAAACAGTGGTCTGTGCTTGTTCTAGGCTAAGGACTTGTCAAACTGGCCAAGGTCTTTCCCTGGCCCTCTAGCCTACATCCTGGCATCATCTTTTTCCATGTCCCGTGATTCCCTTATCAGGTTGCTCATGGCTGTGGATGGTGCTTGTTTTCTTTCTTTTTTAACAGGCTCAATGGTTCCTATGAGGCGCTTGCTGGGGGATCCACAATTGAGGGGTTTGAAGATTTTACAGGTGGCATCTCTGAGTTTTACGACTTGAAGAAGCCCCCGGGCAATCTATACCACATCATCCGGAAGGCCCTCCGTGCGGGATCTCTGTTGGGGTGCTCCATTGACGTGAGCCTCAACTATTTCCTTCGTCTCTTTGGTCTGGTAGCATATTGGTTTATAGCATTCAGGAATGGTGAAGATCTAATGAGTGGGTGGAAACTAGGTTAGTCACATTTTAAGATTATATTTTGCTGGTAACTGTTGGAGCCTCTAAATAGTACGGCTAGACTCCTCAAGATAGCACAGCCTCGTCCCCTGGATCCTAGTTCCTATTTACTTATCATCATTTTGCTAAATCATCTTTGTCTGTGGGAAAGCAAATTGGCACCTGACAATATTTGATGGACTTGGAGATCCCTGAAGAATAGAGGATCCAGTCCTGACAGGAAGATTGGGAGTATGGAATGCCAATGTGGCCTTAGAGATCAGACCTGGAAGCCATCAGCCTGAGGGTCAGTTGTTACCTATCGCCCCAGATGCTCTCTTTCCTGTCTGGATGTCTTAATGGGTAGTTTCGTTTGTTTGCTTTGTTTTGTAACTATGCTCTCTGCCACACTCTAGGCTTGGCAATCACTTGCTACCTGCCTGGCTTATTAAAGGGGGTCATCCAGAGATGGGTCTCTATTTGTGGGTTGTTGCTGCCCCTGCATTCGTCCCACCCAGGAAAGTCCTGGCTGTGTGTTGTGCTTTTAGAAAGCAGTGTAGTGCTGGCTCCAAAGAGGTCAGGGTCACCCTGCCTGATCGGATTCTCTCTCCTTGACCAGGTCTCAAGTGCAGCCGAAGCAGAAGCCACCACCAGGCAAAAGCTGGTGAAGGGTCATGCATACTCTGTTACCGGAGTCGAAGAGGTAGGAAGGGGTTAATGTGAAATCTGGGATGTCCCAAGCAAGAGTAGGAGGTCACACTGAGAAGTTCTGAGTTGCCTTGGAGCTTTCTTTGCTTGCTCAGGGCAAGTTTCTCTGGGATGCAGAGCCCCAGACAGATGAGCTGTTGATTTGGGTTCTCCACAGGGTCCCTGCGACTCTTGGCTTCTCAGAGAACTGTCTAAGCTCTGTCTCTCTGGTTTCTGCTAAGTTTGACTCTTCTGAGACAGAGTCAGAAAAGTCATAGGGACTATTAGTTAGAGTCTACACACAGCCCAGACAAATGCTCACGTAGGCAAAGCACTATAAACCCGTAGGAGTCCCTAAAAGAAGAAAGGATTTCTACTCCAGTGTTCGGGGTGGTATTTAATAGTGGAAGGCATGTAGATATTCTCCATTCTCTGGTCCCAGCATGGCCCGTTACTATTCGTGATTTTTATTTCATATGTCCACCTATATCCAGATAGAAGTTGAATAATTTGGTTTATAGTTAGAAGTATAAATATAAGAGGACGAAAAGATAAAGATAAAATACATCAACCTAGACAGTGCTGAGGAATGAATTTTCTTTGGGGTTCTGAGGGGTCATGCAGAAAAAGCCACACACCAAGGACTCCAGCTCTTGCTGCTTATTGCAATGGTGACATCACTCACTACACGCCTTCCGCCTGGACATGGTCTTGTTAAATCAAGTCCACTTCGTAAACATGACTTGAGAGTGTGAGGAAACTTTGGGCTAGTGTGTGACGGGAATGATGATGCTCTAAATGTCTGTTAAACTGACCTGTTTAAGTGTATATGTGTCAGGATGTGTGCAGCGGTGCATGCGGATCATACGTGAGTGCTCGTGAAGTAGTGGCTGAGTCTTTTCTGTTGTTACTATAACACAGTGCCTGAATCTAGATTTATAAAAGAAAGAGTTTTTGCTTTTGTTTTGTTTTCTCATACATCTGGAGTCTGGGAAGTATAACAGGGTAGCTTCATGCAGCTTCATAACAGCATCAATCAGAAGGGTAAGTGGGCACACTCAGAAGAGAGACAAACGAGAGCACATTTGCTGTATAATACCTTTAACAACTAATCAAGTCCTGAGAGAATGAGAACTCACACTGGAAGAGTGAACTCAGGTAGCAAAGACAGTAACCCCATCTCCTGTTTTAATCCCTTGAAAGCTCCACTTGCAAGCCCCACGACTGCAGTGACCAAATTTTACCATAAGTACTTGAGGGCATTTATAATACTAGACATTGGAGACACTCTGCTAGGCACCTACCTTTTCCTGGAGAGATGTGAGCAAGCATCCACTCACCAGATAAGGCAACAGTGAAGACAGAGCAAAGAAGCAATTCTGCCCAGCTCCACCTCCGTGAATCAGTGGTTATGTGGCTTACATGCCAACAGGAGCATGGACGACTCAAATGCAGCTGCATCACCAGAAAGCCAGCATGGTGCGGACACACGAAAACTGCACCCCTGGAGCTCCCTGCATGACTTGCAGGCAGCATCCAATGGAGACTCTCTGCTCGCCCTGCAACTGCCCGCTGCTTTTATAGCCTTGGGGATGGGCTTTGTAAATCTTACAGCTTTCAGGAATTTCCTGGGCCCCCACGTTTTCTTTACTTCCCAAGTCTAATGAGTTTTCTCGAGGAGGGGATAGCTAGACAGCTGACTAGGTAATCTTGAATAACTGGGCCTCTCTGAGTCTCATATTGTTGAAGTCGAACTGTGAAGTTTAAATAAAGCAATCATGCATCAGAGGAATGCTTAGCATTATGCCTACCCAACTAGTAAGCAATCAATAAATGTTAACTTCCATGCTATTGGCTTTGTTAGGGGGGCATTTATTAGGATGCTGTCTCTGATATTCAGAACAAGGTCCAACTTAATCAATTGCAAATTCTAAACCTACGTTTAAGTAGATACATCGTTGGTTTGTGGTAGATTTGCTCTTCATTTGTTCTAATAGCTTGTGAAAACAAAATTTTTCCAAAGCTTAAAAGCAAGCATGGCAAGCAGAGGAAAGTGTGGTCTCTTGGAGATATTTGAAACACTGAACGCCCTGGGTGCAGACATGAGCTCCAGGCTGCAGCAGTGTGGTGATTTGCCTGTGTATGGCTCTTGCAGGTGGATTTCCGTGGCTGCCCAGAGAAGCTGATCAGATTGAGGAATCCGTGGGGTGAAGTGGAGTGGTCTGGAGCCTGGAGTGATGCGTAGGTCTCTCTCTCTCTCTCTTTCTCTCTCTCCCAGTGATCACCTCTCCCTGCGTAAAGGTCATAAAACACACACCATGAGCAATGCGATCTGTTGTTTAGCGAGTTCTGCAGCACTTGCTGTCTGTAGATGACACAGTGTGCTTTGGAAATATTATCCCATGGTTCCAGGAAGGGAAAAGTAGAATAGAACCATTTTTGCTGCAGGTTTTGATTATGAATTTCTGCCTTGACACTTGGAAATTTGGCAGCTCTGTGGAATTTTTTTCTACTTATTTTCTACCTACCAAACTGGGTACTACAAACTGGGTACTACAAGGTAAAATCAATCACTTGTAATTAGATTTCCCTGCCACAAACACTGTTCTCCTCAGTACCAAGAAAAAACAAAGATGTTGGGCAAACCTTGATCCTGGGAGCCATGGCCCACCCAGGCAGTGATGAGTGGGTGTGCCCCTTACCCATGAGTTCTTGAGTAGGTGTTGATTATTGGGTGGAAGTACAACCTCTGTACTGCCTGTCTCCTGGTAAGGGAAGTCAGTCCAGGGAGATGAGGGCCTGGGGTGGCTATACTCTGGCATCTGTGTCCCCAACATTTTCTACCAGCCAGAGCCACGGTCTGAACTATTTACCTACTGGTGGTTGGAGAAAGAGGACATGGAAGCTCGAGGTGATGTGTCTGAACTCAGCATCCAGCTCTGCTTTGCTGTTGTTTAAGTTTGAAACATCAACAATAGCAACAACAAAAATCAAACTTACCTGGAGATTAGATTAGATCTAGAATTCTCAACCAGATCCCATAACTTTTGCTTGCACTAAGCCACACAGTGGGACTCAGCACTAACTAAATGAATGTTCAGTACTCCCTAACCAACACCATAGCATGGAAGTTTACATTTATTGATTGCTTGCTACTGGGTTAAGCACGGTGCTAATCATTTCAAACACACGACTGCACTTGATGACTTTAAGAAGCCCCAGGACACTTCTGCTGGTTCCCAAGTGCTTAGAAGTCAGCTGGAGGGGGAGGTTGGGTCTGGCTGTCTTCTTGGCTGATGAGGGAGGAGCAGGGCTTTTGTTGAGTATGGTCATGGAAAAGCTTTTGTTAATTTTTTAGGATTGATACTAACCCTGTTCACTTACCTAGACAATGCACATTTCAGGAAAGCCCAAAGCCGTAAAGGTCAGGCAGCTGTAGATGGCATTTGAACAAAGTACATTGTTCCAGAAAGGCTACCAGCAGGACACCGAGTGACATTACCTCTAGGAAATTTCCATAAAACTGGGCCTGATGATCAAAGCTGTTTTCTTAGGAAGCGGACAGTACCTGTGTCCCTGGAGCTGGCTGGGCCCTCTTATAAATAGATTCACCCCAGTCTGATAGAAGATCAGAGTGACAAGTCCCTAATGGATACAGGAGCACCTGCCTTTCTAGCAGCAGGACCGCCTTGTTCCTATGGTCAGAGGTCTGTGAGTCTTAATAGGAATGTAAAACTTACCTAGAGAGTGAAAATTAGAATGGAACCGTTATGTTTCTGCTGCATGCCCAATGACCCCTGTAGGAGCCCATGCCCTTGGCTTCATTCCTTGCCTTCAGTGGTACCCTGCTTCATACCTGTCTCCTTTCCTTGATGTGGGGGCGTCCCTTCTGTGGTCCTTTGGGGACATTTAGCTGCAGCAAACAGCTTGCACATCTTGGCAATGGCTGCCTCTGGCTCATTATTCCCCCCTCCACAGAGCACCTGAGTGGAATTACATAGATCCCAGGAAGAAGGAAGAGCTGGACAAGAGAGCAGAGGACGGAGAGTTCTGGTGAGAGGCTGTGTGCAGAAGGGCTGTCTCCTAGGGGTCAGGCTATTCCCTGACCCCTAGGTGCTCAGGTGCTCAGGCCAGGATTTCCAGAAAGGTGATGATGTTCCTAGCATGGGGGCTTTTCTTTTTCTCTGCGCCTGCACCCTAGTATAATTCTACCTCTCTTCTCATGTCCAAGCCATTGCCCACAACGGCCTAACTGCCCGCTGTGAGCTTGAAACAATACAGCTTAGAGGCAAGGGCTGCACTGGTATCCCCTACTGGGGGCGGTTGCCCTTTGGTTCCTGGTCCTAACTCTGTATGGCTGGCAGACACAGGAGGGAGATTCTTCAGAAACAGAGATATTGACCACAGTGACAAATTTACATGGTAGCCCTGCTTATTTGGGTCCCTGGACCGTAGAACTGGATCTGGGCAGTCTACAGCTGTTTGGAAGAACAGAGCTCATTCTTGGACCTTCAATCTCTCTTCCGGTCCAGCCCACCTCATCCACACTTCCTTCCGGTCCCTTTGTTCTTCAGGATGTCCTTCTCGGATTTCTTGAAGCAGTTCTCTCGACTGGAAATATGCAACTTGTCCCCAGACTCCCTGAGCAGTGAGGAGGCCCACAAATGGAACATGGTGCTCTTCAACGGCCGCTGGACACGAGGCTCCACAGCTGGGGGCTGCCAGAACTACCCAGGTGAGGCAAAGGCCACCCGGCTCTTCCTCCCTGGGCTGCATGGCTTTTAGGATGGATCTTTGGATAATGAATGCCCTTGGGTCTGAGGTGCTGTTTCTACTCTGGCTTGGAGGTCAGGCCAGCCAGGGTGGACAGTGGTTTTGCAGCTGTCTACCTGAGGCCTTGTCTCGGCTCCTGCCTGTTTAAACCATCCATGCTTCAGCCACCCCTGTCCTTTCGGCATGCCTCTTCTCACTGCCTGTCCTTGGGCCATCACTAAGGCCTCCTGTTCTTCCCTTGGCCTTTGGCATACCCTCCCTGGTTCAGCTGGCTGACACCACCACATTGAACTTGGGGGTAGAGCAGTTAACGATGTCAGTAGACAATTGAGTGTTTTCGGTGGCCTGCACTCAGAAAAGCGGCCATTCTGCTTGTGTTGCCCAAGTTATGGCTGAAGGGGTGAGGGCGTGGAGTCAGGAATGGACAGACACAGGCTATGTGTGGGTCGTGTTCCATTCAGTGGGGTGGGGGGGGTCATCAGGGATCTCTCCCTGGCGGGGATGTCCTTGTGCAAACCACTGCCTCTGCATTAGCTCTGGCTCCTTAAAGGTGAGAGCGGCCTCCCTGGTTCTTGACAGATGACTAACATGTACTTGTGTAGACTCCTCCTAGGTCGCGTCCACTGAGTCAGCTGCTGAAGAAACCACTGAGACATGACCCCCAGCTCTCGGGAGAAACAAAGGAAAGAAAAACACACTCCCCTCTTGCTCGTTCCCTACCTCCATGCTTCCCTGGCTTGCTGTTGCTCTGTTGATTTGTGTTGATTGACTCAGTATCTCCATGCAGGGGTGAGGGGTAGCCGCTTTCTTCCCAGCCAGAGAGCACTGCATGCTGTAGAAATGGCAGCATCATTGTAAAACCCCATGTGGGTTCAGACCGGGAGCACAAGGTCTTACCTTCTTCCCCATCCATCTCCATCTGGTTACAAAGACCAATGTTGACAGATCTGAAACGGGAGCTGGTGGCCTGCCCCCGTCAGTCAGGTCGTGAGACCTGAGGGGTATTCCTCTCCTGGAGCTTCAGTTTTTCAGTTCTCACAAGGGTTCATAATTCCTACCTTCCAGCTCGCTGGGGCCCACAGGAGCATTGCCGTGCAGAGCACACGGGGAAGCGCTTTGTAAACTGTGCAGTGTTAGACAAATGGGATGGATTATTTTTATGGCCCATTCTCTTCCTCTAGTACTGTTAAGGAGTAAACAAAAAACGTAGGGATTGCAGTAATGCTACATTTGGGAGAAATTAAAATATGCTCACCATTAACAAGCTCTTAGAAAAGACACAGGAAATGCGCATGGATCATTCTGGAAGCTCAGAACCATAGGGGGTGCCCAAGGTGTCTGCATGCACCAAATCATAATCCCATCTGGGCTGCCAGCTAGCTGTCAGGAAGAAATGGATTGTTCTTGCCTCGTGGTAATGAAGTAAGCACAGAAGATTACCGAATTTTCTGTCTCCCCCGGAATTCACAGACACTTGATCTTAAAATCTATATACACCTATGCCTTGAGTGGAAAAATAAAACCTAGAAATGCAGGCTCTGAGAAGGAGGAATTGAATACGTATTCTCACTGTTAAAGAAAAAAATAATGAATGGGCCTTGGACATAGGAGAATGCTATGTGGCTTTACAGAGTTTTCACCGCCATGCAGAGATTGTAAAAACACCCACCAAGCCCTGCTCATCCTAATCCACTCCTCCCCAATGCTTTGTTGCAATTGACAACCTAGCATGGTAGAGTCTGTCAGACCCAGCTTCCTCAATTATACCCTTAGCTCAATTCCATCAGAGAACTGTTGTGTGTCTGTGGCGGATCCCTTAGGCTCCTCTGTGCCTAGCTTGGATAGTTACTAAGTTGAGAGAGCCTGTTCAAAAGTTGCCTTTGAATAAAGGTGTCTTGCGCGTGTGTGGAGCATTGCTTTGTGTTTGTGTGTGTA